>NW_020271119.1:290699-708722 GCF_002803265.2 Melanaphis sacchari | reverse complement strand
ACATTTGTACTTCGTTCAGTTACGTATTGCTGGCAGTAAATATTAATACATTATTGACATTCATTTTATAAATTAGTTCAAAAATATTAAATACTACTCATTTTAAAAAAAAAATTAGACAAAATTGAAATTGAAATTTCAAAATATTATTTAAATAACAAAACGACATTATTCAAATTTAAGTATGATAAAATAATAAAAATTCAATTATTATATGTATTGATTAATATAACATATTGTTTATTATTTTATGACATTTTTATCATAAAGCATTTTTAGATTATTTTAAGGTAATATCTTAGGTTCTTAGGTATTAAAATCTATGCCTTGATAATATTTCTATGAAATCATAACTTATCGTATTACTTTTAGTTCGTTTACATAAATTCTTATTAAGTTGAGAATAACGTTGAACCAACTATTCTCATATGAATATCCGTTCTTAATTGTTAAGATTAAGGAGTATAAAAATGTTTGGTAAGATTTTAATTTCTTTCTATGTGTCCTGTTCATCTAAATAACATAAATACTTTCTAATTAGATTCAAGGTTGTTTTATTTTAAGTATAAACTATAAATTAAAAATAAAACTAATTTTGTAGAATGACAATTTTATAGGTAAATAATATAATGTAAGCATATAATTCGATAAAATTCTTTTGATTTTATCTTGTAAGGTTATGTAATTCATTTTATTTTATCTGTTATAACCATTACAACTTTTATTTTTATTAATTGTTTACAAATCAGATTCTGAGAAGAATAATAAATTTATTAGTTTACTTATGATGTGATTATCTGTTACCACATTCTGAATAGAAAATACTCTTATAATCAATATTAAGGAAAGTTTATAATAGCGAATTTCATTTAATTAGTATTTTGTTCAATAGTGAACAATTCTTAATACTTTCAATAAAAGTCTAAATTTTAATATTATTAGTTACATTTCTTTTCATAACTACTTATTTAATTTTTGAGTTGCTTTAAAATTTTTGTTATCTAAACAAATTTTGAATAAAAATCTTTGAAAGGTATAGCTGCCTAGTTTGTAGTAACAAAATTTACTTAGGTTCTGTTAAGTTTGTTAAATTTGTATCCTGTTAATTTCATATTCATTTTGGTACTAGGAAGTCCCTTCGTGAGGTTGTTGTTAAAGTATAATATATCACAAAAAATACTCGCATAAATAATTGTTATTAGTCTTTATTTTGGGTATACAATAAATGATAAATTATCAGCCAACGGCCACATAACTTCATCATGTAATTAATAGTTTGAATATTTTAAAACTTAAACGTTAGCTTATGCATTCCATATTCTGAATATGTATATTAAATAGTTGAAAAATAAAATATTTCCTTTTTTTTTTTTTTTTATTTTTGTAATTTATTTAAAAATATATAATAATATAAATTCAAAATTAAAACTACTCATAAATTTTCAAATTTTTTGGTTAAACTGATTTTTGAAGTCGTTATTTCTTAAAGATATCGGCTTAATCTAACTCATGATTGATAACCATTATTATATAATTGTATATTATTTCGTATATTAATATAAGTTATATATTTTATTTGTTAGTTGGTTGTTAGTAGAACTTTAATTAAAACATAATATGCATTATGTATCTGAAATATTATACTAATAATTATACACACACACATATACATAACTTTAGATATCTAATTATAATTTACTTTGAATAATAAATCTGTTGATAATCTTGATAAATTTGTATTACAAATATATGCCAACAAGGAACTACATAATTATTTTACTTGAAAAGCTAGTATTGTATGATTAAATTTGCTTGAGAACTATATTTCGATTGAACAATTTTTAGTCTAGTTTTGTAATTATTTTTTTTTTTTTACAACTGTAAAAGCTTTTTCTTGATATTTTTAAAATCTTTTAATGGTATATATTATATACTATACAATTAAAGTTTTGTTAACAATTATACGTTAAATAATATAGTATGGTTTATATTTTTCAATCATATATTTCGGAGCCGAAAATTGAATTAATTTGAAAAGGGTTCAATCTTATTATATTTTAAGAAAAATAAATTATATAATGTAAGTCAAATTTAGTTAAGAACAACATTTGGTTGGTAATATAAAAATATTCACACAACAAAGTGTGGGATCGGAACCAAATTCTTAGAACTTTTTTTTTAACATAGATAAAAAACAACTTAGTTGTTCCATTATTTAAAGATTTATACAAAACTAAAAAGTGCTAAATCAATAAAATTTACAAATGTGCTCATCAATACTGATCTAAATTTTAAATAGAAAATTTCAGTTCTCAGTTATAGTGGTTTTATGTTCTTACTTGTCTATATTTAAAAGATTTAACGGTTTTCCTTTTTCAGATTCTATAAGTTTTATTTTTATTTTTCATATTACTGCATAATATTACACTCGTGTGACGACCATCAACGATGAATTGAAAGTTAGAAAATATTCTATATATTGGAAATAACGAGATGTCGTTATGTGTGATATTGTATTTAACATCATGCATCTGTTATCATTAACAATAAACGTAAGTAATACAAGTTTAATGATGATGAAAAAATGAAAATCATTTATAAATTATTTTTAGTTCTCTCGTGTAGTCGTATGGTATGTACGCAATCGTGTAGCTTAAAAAGGTATCAGCGATAACGAACGTACACAACCGTGTTTTATCCAAATGAATTAGAAATAATCAAAAATTATTACATACTTCACATTCATTATATTAACTATTTAATACTTAATCATAAGGTAGCATAAAATTTTTAGTTGTTGAACCTAAATGTATTGATGAAATAGATAATTATACAAATAAGAGAAATGTCATATCTATTTAAATATTTTAGTTTTAAAATCATGATATTTTTTAATTGACTGAATTTTGTTGTTCAAAAACCATTTACATAGAACAGAATAAAAGAACATAAGTCAAATTAAATTAAAAATTCAATTAACAGGTTCTTTTTGAAATTTTTTATGTAAATTGTTTTTTTTTTTTTTTTTTTTATGTCAAGTTGTGTTTTAGACAAAAAAACTATATCAAGACTCAATGAAAAACAACATTATTAAAATAGTTAATTTTTAGATTTGACAATAATTATAAATATTCATTACCAAGTAATTATATATATATATATATATATTACAGTTTGCATTTTAAAATAAAATTACTCTCTTGAACAATTAAATATTTTGTGATGGAACTTTTTGGCGTATAGCCCACAAAAGTTATATATTGACTTAATACATTAATGCAAATTGTCCTTGTATTAAATATAAGTTATATGTTATGTTAAAAGTTAATATAATAGTTAAAATTATATTCAAATATTTCTGAAACATTAATTAATTTTAGATTTTTTTTCTAATTATTTTTTGAAATATATTTAGATATAAATAATAAGTATGTCCAACATACATTAGAAAACTTTTATAGAATACTAGGGCAGTACATTAGTTATATACTTAATACATATTGAAAGTGACAATGTGTAATGATTTTTAGTTTTAAATTAATTTGTAAAATTATTGGAAATATGCGATTTAATCAATCGAAGTACGTACTTTAAACATTTCTATAAGTAAATTGTTCGTATTACGTTTTTAATGGCTCTAAAAATATTTATTGTTAGTTCAGGTTGAAGGTAGATAATACAAAAATACAATTTTTAGATACATTTAACAGTTGGTTTTCAAAGTGATGATTTTATAAAAATGCATAATTAAACTATGTAAATAGAATTTCACCAATAATTTTCATACATTTAAACGATCATCAAAAAGATTATTAAAAATGTATATAAAAAAAAAAAAAAATACAGAATATCTATAAATATATGGAATACTTCAATTATTTAAATTGAAATAACTAACGATAATGAAAAATTGTCTATAAATTAAAATAATATAAATAATTTATAATTTAGTATAAGTACTCTCACACTTTTTTTTTTGTTGTTGTTGAACATTTGAGGTTTCATTGTTTCTCAACATAATCACTGTTACATTTTCACATAAATTAAACAAGAATCTAAACTACAGTGGCTTTACAACAATTTTTAATTGTGAGCGCCTAAACAAATGGTTTCCCATAATTTATCATTTAAAATCAGTGTCAAAATAATCAATGATAAGATTTAGTACCTATTTTAATATTTTTCATGCATAATTTTATATACACAACTGTTATAAACAGAAATCTGTGTTATATATTTTTTGAGAAGGCCTAAATAAAATGGTAACAACACGTTTGGCCATTTTATTCCAAAACACGATATTTTAGGGCACAAACTTATAATGCGTTTGGACGTTATTTTGTTCCGATGTCGTAACAAATTTGGGTACTAAAGATTAAATAAAAACATATATGTACATGTTCTTACTTTATAATGTACGTTATACAATATAAATTCGTAAGTTAGAAACGAGCATAAAAAAACTTTGATAATGTAATTGAATGTCTACTTACCATACGCATGGCTGTTAAACGAGAATTAATAGGATAACTATTATAGAGGACGGCAGTATATGCGATATCACAGACAAGATAACATCGAAAATCTATATGTAATTCTCAAATGAGTGTCAATATATTCTACTATCTAACGTGCTAACATGCCTATTGCACACTGTAATTAAATTTACTTATATTTTGTATTTTATAAACAGATTGTAAATTTTTTATTGAAAATGTTTTTAATTATTTTATAAATTTCATCACTGATTATATTATAATTGTATTTATATTAATTCTATTATTACTATAGCTGACTCAGCAAATAGTGTGATTCTAGAAAAGATTATTTTTGATTTTGTAATATGTTTTTTTTTTTTTTTTATGGTATTTAACTATTGTAAAAATCTATTGGAGCTAATATGTGAATATGATTTTAATAGTTTTTGTGATTTCTGAAATTACTAGGTATTAACAAATACGTAACATTATTATTATTTTTTTTTATAAATTTATGTATTTATTGATTATTCCAATTACTGTTTTATTAATTACGGGTTAATCCTAAAGTACAGCAACATGTTAGTAAAATAATATATGCAAACGATAAGTCAGTAGAAGTGAAACAGGACAAAGTAAGATTTAGATAAGAATGATTGGTGAACGTTAACAGGGTATATCATGCGATGAATTGGATTATTCAAAGTTGCATCGGGAAATTGTCAATAAGATTATAGAGGAACCACAAGTTGAAGAAAACTTTTCTATCGGTTAGCATTGAGAGTACAAGCTCGTGGAGTACTAGAAAGAAGTCGCGTAATGGCGTAATGACTGGGGCATGCTCAACACTTGGTCGGCATAGGATTTAAAGTGCCTTTAGACTAGCTCGATGATTTCAAAATCGGAAACTGTATGGGAATCTCACAGCCATAAGACTGAGCTATACTTAAGGAGGGAACGCACTAATTATTATAAACATTTTACGTGATACGTTTGTTATTATTAATGTTTTATTGTTACTGTATACATTTTTTGTAACATTATTTTCACGTATTTGAATTATTATAAATAGTATTTACCACTTATGACTAATATACATCTTAACACAGTATATATATTCCTTTTATTTTAAAACCCAAACGAGGTATATTTAAATGGATAGATATCAAGGGTTCAAACGTTATGTGGATTTCCTAGTAAAAACGTCCGATTGTGTTGCACATCGAAAGAAACTATTGCGAAGTGAATAAACCGGTAAATTAAAATTCATACTATTTTTTTTTTTATTTATAAAGTTTTTCAAATTTAGTCATCTAAACTTATTCTTAACACGAAATGGACATTTTTAACTTTTGGAGAACAGTTAATAATACTCGTAAAGAATATTAAGAATATTATAAATCAATACAAGATGATGAACCGGTACTAAAAAAAAAAGAAAATAAAACATAATAATAATTTAAAACTATACAGCGATTTTCGACGGTACCGTAACCTTGTATTACGTTTTACTGTATACTTTGTACACCTTGATATTTTTTCCTTGTTTATATTCTACTGACATAATAATACAAAAATGTTTAAAATTCGGGTTTTGTGTGCATTGTCACGGCCACAAAAAAAAAAAAAAAAATAGAGTAGTAGTAATAATAATAATAATACAAACTACGAACCTACTCAAAACGTTCTATGTATATAACATGTATGCGAATAGCATTATGTTTAGCGCTGTATTGTACTTGGCAATTTGATATACAAATATAAAAACAAATATACATATCGACTCGTAGAAATATTTACAATAATACGAATAGTTATTTAAACTTTAAATTTTAATGCATGTTTTATTTTTATTTTGAATTACTGAACAACAAATAGAACTGTATAATATTTATATATGTTGTTTCTATCTACACAAACAAATATAACTCTTGTACATTTAATATGACAATTTAATATTATTATGAATTTTTATTATTAATATAAAAGTGATCTATTTAAGTGTCTAAAGCTATGTTATATTTTATAAGAAACATAGGTAATACATTTTTGCCTAGATGCACTTATTGCTCATACTCG
Source organism: Melanaphis sacchari (assembly GCF_002803265.2). Lineage (NCBI taxonomy): Eukaryota > Metazoa > Arthropoda > Insecta > Hemiptera > Aphididae > Melanaphis > Melanaphis sacchari. The sequence continues at coordinate 702,165 of NW_020271119.1, read as the reverse complement.
ATATATTTATTAGTTTAATTCCTACACTATAATGAATTTTTTACAATAATTATATATTTGTATTATTAAACCACAAACATAATAAGTTATAGTAAACAGTTTAGATGGTTTTTTTATGTTAAAATCAAATATTTTTATTTGTAGATCGGTATATAATATTATGATAATGATTTTTAAATAGATTTCATTGAAGTATTTTTGCTAAGCACAATATATTATATATAGTTTCACTTTAAATGTTTACTAGATATGGATAATAATCAAATTCTGGTTGAAAAATAAAAATAAATAAATATTCTTACCTTTAGTTGTAAATTAATGTAAATAAGTGATTTTTAAAGAATAAGTACAAAATTCTTAACGTTAAGTAATTTTGTATATAAATATTTTTAGTTTTCTAAATTATAGTTGACAATGTTATACGTATCTGTAATATACAAGTGTTAAAAACTGTTAATAATATATTTCATTATTATCATCTATCGTGTATTGCACATTGCACGTACAAACCATCGACAGCAAATAAAATACGTTATATTTCACTGCTGCTGAAGTTGTTCATAAAATATAATATTCTATATCAAATATTGGCAGAAATGGTGAATGTCATATGAATAATTGTACACGAAGTTACATGTTATAATGGAGTATTTACGTAATATCTGTATTAATAAATTAAAATAAACTTAATGATCATATAAATACTAAACTCTTAAAAACTAGATAAATTACTACCTATTCAATTTTGAAGAATATAATCTTTATTTTTCATTACTCGAGTATGTATTATATGTTTATTACATACTAGAATTTTTAAAAGTTATCCATTATTTTAATAGAAATAATTTAACTACAAATTGTAGATGAGTTAATGGATTCAACTAAGCTAAAGTATTAATCACTTAGGTTAGACGAACCGTGATACCGCTGTTTTTATCAATTAACAAAGTATCGACTGTAAAACGGTTTTTTTTTAAATGTTTATGACATTACATGGCCAGTATTAAAATAATGTTAACTCGACTTCTCCTACACAGCATATTTTTATATTAACAAAAATGACTAATTTATTTGGTATCGATATTGCATTTAATTATTGTGCATAATAATTACGAATAATTGTTAAAACTGTTAAAGTTATCAACTAGGTGTTATGTATATACATTTTTTTTTTCATTTAACCCATATTAAGTCTGGCAACTAAGGCCATTATCTGCGGATAGAAACAGTAGGTTTTTTTTGTTGTCTAAGGTTTGTTTGTAAGGTTTGTTTTGTAAGATTGGAATACGTGTGTTTATGTGTGTATAATACCATGGATTCGTCACTAAGAATCCGGGTGGTCACCCATCTGAGAACTAGCGATGACGCCAGCTGATGTTTAACCTTAGAACACATAAGTGACTGAGGCCAACCACTGCGCCATACCAGACCACAACATTATACATATTTATACAGTTTGATAATTAATTTACCTGTGTCAATAGGTTTTGCGGAAATATATTTTTTATAGGCGTCAATAATATCTAAGACAGGTGATACATCATACGAAAAAGATAATACTATTATCTATTAATACTTGCAAATCTGTTAGTCAACAATGTCACTTTAACTTATTGTATTAAAAATAAAAAATCAATGGGTAAAAAAACTTTAATATTATAATATATTATAACATGCCGCATATGTTTTGAAATAAATAGTGTTTTATTTAATTTTTGTGTAACATAATATTTTATAGGTACTTTAACTATATGACTTTGCGTATGATCCTAGGTGTAATAAATTATAGTATTATTTTGTAATTTATAATACCAAATATACATTTAAACCGTATAATACTCAAAGTGCTCCAATTTAAAAATGAAAATTACAATATTCTTTATTTTTTTTTTTAGCTCTTAACTATTTTATACTTTTATACATCACAGAATTTTCAGTAAATAAAAATGTCTCAAACTGTTATAATGTAATCTAAAAACAAGACAAAAATATAAAACGGAAGAATAATTAAAAAAAAAATATATTATATATTATACAATTTAAATATATTTAATTCAATACAGGTTTGTATACTCGCAATGCATATACATTATGTGCCAATAATTATATTAAAATAAAGTACAAAAACTTTTTTTTATTATTATTAAGACAATTAAAGGATACTCTACACTTTTAACTCCAAAACATATATATTATTTTACAATAAAATATACAATAATTGTTAATAATTGTAATGATACACACTTAAAAATAATATACACAATAAAAATATGTATACTTTAATGAATACTATAAATTCACAAATATATAAATTATGATTCTAAAATGTATATAAAAGTGAATGTATTATAATATACCATGTAATAATATTCAAATCGGATATTAATTACACTAAGTTTCAATAGTTTACCTTTAACCTTGCTCGATAATTTTGAATATACTTTTCATTTTTTTTTTTTTTAAGTTAAAATATTTTATTGTCCTTGTTATTATTTGTGTTTATAAATTTGTATGTTAATATTTTAATCATTTAAAAAAAAAATATAATAATAATAAAAGTAATATTAAATAATACAGCTTTTGTGAAGTTAAAAACTGAAAAATATACATTTTGCTATTTTAGTTTTAAATACTTTTATAATCTCATTTACGTTTTACAGTATTATAATTTTATATAACCATAAATATTTAGCTATGATGGGTTAATAACAAAATAAAATAGCTTTTTTTTTAAATTCTTAATGGTTACATATCTCGTTAAAGAAAATTACTGATCAAGAAACACGTTTATATTCGATTAAATTGTTTAGAATTTGGTAAAAACGATATTATCCTGCTTAATTCGTTTTTAAAATAACAATGAACAGATGTTTAAATATATGTAATAAGACTAGAACAGTCCTATGGAATACATGTAGTATATGAAACTTTCCTAAACCTTCAAACCTTAAAGGAAAAATTAGGTTTTTCAGTAGTTCCAGTCTATAAACATTTGTAAAATTGTCTCTTCTTTCTTAGTTAATCAAGTATAGTAATTTTCAAAGTAATTTAAAAAAAAACCGAAACTAACATAATTTACTAAATTCTACTATCTATTTTTTATTTCATTCAAAGTACCTACTTATTAATCGCCTTTTCTACCGTACAATTCTTGATAACCACCATACGCTATACGTACCTATAATGGACCTCCGTTAAAGTTTATCTAAATTAAACTGTTGGGTGCTATTGCTAAGAATTTCTCAATATCGTAATTCCCGTCATTATATTTAGCTTGTATTGTAGGTATTGTATTTTTTCTATGTTAAGAATGTAAATTATTCATTAAAATAAGATATTTATACGTTTCTATTTTTAATTAAAATTTAAACACGATTATTTAGTTTATTAAGTAAATAATGCAATATATTAAATTAAATCTAAGAACATAGAAAAGCATTGTCCATAAAATCGTTAAGTTCCAGTTTAATTTAATTTATACTATAAATTTAAGTATTTTATTATACTTTCATAAATTATAAAATACGAGTAATAAATTGACGTTGGTGTTAAAACATCATAACTAGCTTAAAATTTTTTTCAAAAAAACATACAAATCAAAAATGTAATTCAACACCAGATTTATTTTGTCGTTTTTCCTTGAAATCCTGAAGTGTGTTAATTCGAGATTGCTACTTATTATAAGATGTATATTTTAATTTATAATTAGTATTTTTTTTTTTTTTTTTGTTAAGCATTTTCAAGGTCATCACAAATTAGAAGAAATTAAAAGTGTGAAATTGAATATTATATCCGGATATCTTCCGGGTTTAAAAATTCAAGAACAAAAAGTAGAAAGATTCTGTTAGAATTTGTAAGAAAAAAATTAATAATCGATCGCATTTTTTTTCAAAAAATTTTTTATTATCATTCGATTTTGGATATTATATTTTTATAAAACTATAAAAAAACACTATGTAATCAAAAAAAGAACCTAAAATTTAAAAAAAAGCTTTCAAACAAAAAACTTAAAAAATATGTACTCGTATTAGACGCATTTTAATTGTTTTTTATTATTATTTATCATAAGACTTTAATGTAACAAGTTACAGTTGAATTAATATTCTAAATTATTTTTAAATATATACAACTACAAGATGTGGATTTAAAAGATATATATGGCTAGGGTTTAGGAAAAATAATAGGAGGAAAAGTAAGAAAAAACAGGTTTTGTGGAAAAAAGCAAAAAAAAAAGCAAAAAGTTCACTTCATTGAAATCGGTTTGAAACGTATATATAATTATCTTTGTATTACACTCCCCTTAAAAGAAGCATTTGCTACAAAATCCGAGCCCTAATAATAACAAATATCTAGTTGTATTGAACAATTTCACAATTGTGGTGTAATTTAATAATTTATATATCTCATTAATGTATGTAAGTTATTGAACATAAGTTTACTAAATTAAGTTAATTAAATAACTTCACTAATTAAACATTATTAATCATTAATCATATAGGTAAATAAAATTATTGTCTTTAACAAATATTGCTCTTTACTATGCGTCGAATTCATATATGATATTTATAGATGAGTTATTTATAGTAATAATTACTCACTAGTCATTTAACATACTTAAAATTGGAATTACTATTTTATTGATATCTACACAAATGGTGTAAATGACCTGGCTATTCGTAAAAATGATAGTCACTATTTCTTGAATGATGGAATGACACGATATTGATTTAACGCTTACAATATTATATCGTTAGAATTCAACAATATAAATATTTATTGTTTTTATTTTTATTTTTATTTTTTTGTTTTAATTTGATAGTAGGTACCTATTGTATCTAAATACATTAAGGGAAAAATGTTACTGCGATACAATTTAACTAAAATCTTGAAGCATGTGGCTACCATCAAGAATTGAGAGTTAACTATATGACCTCGAATACAATTGAAACAGGTCCATCTCCCCAGTCCCGCCGGAATTGAATTTCCAATTTTTTTTCATTCAATTATGCTATGTTAGTGATGTCTGTTCTACTTTTACTGTCTTGGATGATAATGAGAAAACAGGAATCTTATACGTTCGTTTTAAAATTATGTTTAATATATTAGTTAATGTGTATTAAATTTTTTAGATAATAATCAAATAAGTTGACTCGGAGTGATAATTGACTTCATATCTGTGGAATCTATAAGATATCTTTCTGTTATATTAGTGTTTGTACTACTTGAATCATAGCGAGTGACAGTTGTACAAATAAAGGTTATGGGTAACAACACCAAGCATACATTAAAATAATAAATACCTATTTTGTTAGAAACCATTATATTATTGTAGTAATCGGGAATAAATTAAACGGGTACACAAAAAGCATGTTTAATCTAAAAAAAATATAGTATAAATGATAAAGTATCATATCAATATGTGAAATTTGTAACCTACTTTTAGCTAGTATGGGTACAAATATATTTTTCGATTAAATGTAGAGTATAAAAATATTATTTTTTTCTCAGGAAAATTTTTTTTTTATCACATAAACAATTTTTAAACAAAAATAACATTGGTTTTAAAATTATGTAAATATTAGTTTATGTAAATTAGAAATATTGCAAAAACACCAAAAGTTTAAAGTGTTTAGGCACAAGTTATTTCATGACTATATCTAAAGGGTTTTTGGTACATTGCAGTGGTTTTTTCTACTAGGGATTAAATAAAGAGAATTATAAATCATGAAATTATTTATTCGCTAAATTTAAATTATTTAGTTGTTTTTGATATTGTTAGTGTACAAATATCGTATTGTTATTGAAATTTTGATTGGTGACAGTTCACATGAAAACATGACTAAACACACGAATAGGTATACAGAGAACATAAATTTTCATAAAATTAGATTTGAGATTGACCAGTTTTATGAACTTAATACAATTTATATTTGAAAATTTAAAATTTCATAAGATAATTTTTTTTTTTTATTAATTTTAAGAACTATATAATATGTAATTTATAAATACCTTTTTTCACAATAATCATAAGTGCAATTTTCATATATACCCATGTAAAGAGCGTCTAAAAATACATTATAAAATACATAACTGTTATCGTATGTGTTCAATAAATGTGTCCGACTCTGTCAGACATCCTTAACTTTCGGTTACAATACCTTATGCAAATTTATTCTTACGTCTTAAAAATTTTCCACCACGGTTATAACTAGTATGTAAAATGGTGTGGGTGTGTCCTTAGAGACAGTTTTACATTCTACTAATAATCAGTTTACATTTAGGACTTCAAAAGTTATATCGGAAGTCTCATAAGTGATGATAAAGAAAAAATATGTACGATATTTTAGTATGGTATTAAATTGTAATTTTATAAAATCAAATTTTTTCGTATTACTTACAATTATCTGTTTACAGAATATTTTAGGCAATAGTTCTTTAAAATCTGATTTTAACAAAAAAAAATATTTAACGAATATAATCGTTGCTATGGTATAATTCATGGTAAATTATTGTAAGTAAAAAATTGAATAATTTTACTTTTTTATGATTTATATCAATTAAGTAGTTATTTTTAATTTTTTCAATAATCTCAGTTTAGTTATATATGTTACACCAACTAAACTGTCGTTGAAGAAAGTCCTAATTGAGTTACGAAAGAAGATAGTCAAAAATATTGTTCAGTCGTTATATAGAAGCAGAAAGTTTTAAAACTGTGGTTATTGTTATAATTTTGGTTAATGGGTATTACAATCCTTATTGGTTTGCTGCTTGTCTTGGTTAAGTGTAAATTTTAATAATTAAAAACTAATTTTGATTTTAGTTGACGGACACATCAGCATTCAACATATATCTAAAATATATATATAATATATATGTTTATATTTATATACAACAATTTCCATACATTTTTAAGGATTTGTCATTATTTCATTTTAGTTATTTTGTTGCAATAAAAAAAATTGTATTCGTGGAAAATTTCTATCAATTATATTTTAAACGCCATGAGATTGAGATTGTTACATAGTTAGATTTAGGTATTTTAGGTATGATAGACTTGAAGTACAAAACTGATAAAGCTTTTGAACTTGATAATCGATGTAGACACCTGAAAACACCTGAATACTGCGTAGTGGATGTTCCCACCATCCTCAGCTACTAGCTTATATGGTTTTTACAATTTATTCAGCTATGATTATGTATCAAATTGTTACAAAATTTTAATTATTGTTTAAAGGTTCAAAAATGCAGTAGAATTTTATTCATTCGATTTAGAAATATCGTAAAATCTATATGACTATACTCAGAAACTAATGGACAGTTTTTAATAAATGTTATATTTCCTCTTCCTTGAGACTTAAAGGGTGTCTTGCGGCTTATTAATTCAACATTTTTATATGTTGTTTTAGGGTTGCTTATACCTGATTTTTATTTTGGCTCAGAAAAAAAGAGTTATTGGTTTAAATATATTTTATTATTTACAGATTACATCGTCATTAAAATTAGTAGAAATGTAACATACACAAATTGAAAAATATAATTGTGTTTTTGATTTGTTAATTTACTAGTATAATAATTAAGTGTAATACTCCATGAAATCTGAATTAATTTTGGTCGAATAGAATATGAATACAACATTTCAAAACAAGTTGGTGAATGAAATGTTGTTTTGGAAAAACGACCTATTTTCAAGTATAATAAAAAAATTCATGTGATAATTAGGAATTCAATTTGTTTTATAGCTGAATAATAGGTGGTATGATTTATTTCGAAATCTATCTCGGATGAAGCCAATAATTTAGCTAGTAAAAATGTATAATATTCAATATCTTTATTACCTAAATATTGAATAGATATTGGTTTTACTTATCGTGCTTTACTAGAAGGTTTAAAACATTATTTTCTATACAGAAATGATATGTCATGATTGTATTGCTTAGTATGTATGTCATGGATATAATACTACTGTCACATTATATTTTTGTATAAGCTTACAATAATAACTATTGTAATTTTTATTTAAACTTAAAGATATTTTTTATTCAATATCAAATTCTTACCATCGTTCAATATCTAATGGTTTAAGTGAATATCTCGGAGACTAAATAACAGTAAGAAAAATATTGTTTGCGATTTAAATTAACAGAAATTCAATCGACGAAGTCTTTAAAGTTTAAGCTAAATTCTGTTGGTTATAGAGGGAAACTATGATATACATGGTTTATTAACGCAAGCTAAAAAATATTTGGAAAAACATTTTGATTGTGGGGTAACACCACTTATATTCAAAGCAATAGCTGGTTTCAGATTTTCGAGTGAAAAAATCCAATAAAATAATCGATCAATTATTTATTATTTATTTACTGATATTCTTAAAATCATTGAGTATGATTTATTTTTAGGTGAATTATTTGAAATATTTTTAATGAATATAGCGATGTATTTAAAGTAAATGAAATTTCATTGACTATAATGGATGGTAAACATGATTGGATATATTATTAGTTGACAGTTACTTGTTTATGTAGTAAAATATCAAAATATACAGAATATTACGGTTATAAAATACTTTATTCATAAATAAATAATGATAACTTTTTTTTTGTGTGTGAAACTAAATAAATTTAAAAAAAATAATAGCTCTTATAGATTTACGTGATTTATATTTACAAATAATTTATTACTTATCATCTGGTGACAAATATAATCTTGATGCAGAATTTTTAAAACAATATACAATCAAGGGAATAGAGAGAAAGTTTTATAATCAAATGTAATAAAGATGGAAGACTTATAAATGAATTACTAAATGTTATAACTAACAAAGGTAATAATACATTTTTTAGTCATTTAGATTTTGATTTGATTGAAATAAGAACAAAAATTTCGATACTGTTTATGTAAAAAATTAAACTTTACATCTGTTTAAAAAGTACAATTATTCGTAAGTTATTACGAATATTATTATTATTATTTATTTATTTATTTTTTTTTTTTTTTTAATGACTAAATTTTTTATAACTAATATTTAATTAAATGTGTTTACTTAAACTATAAATAAGTTAAGTATGAATTTGAATTTTTTAAATAAAAAGTTAGGTATTTTTTACACTTAAGAAAGGTCGTTATAGAAGTAATGAATTTATATTTTAGTGTTATTTTTTATTTTAATTGTAATTTATTGTATGTTATCACTTCAGTGGTAAAAATGTAAATGCTAAACTTTATGAGAATTTTAAACTATGTTGAAATGCTGTTGGAGTTTTAGTTAAAGAAAAGGTAAAACAAATTAACTTAAAAAAACGTGTAATAGTGATTGCATTGTTTTACGAGACGACTAAAGAAACAAACTTAGCTGGTATGTAAGTTTAAAAATAATATCGTCACATATCGTGTTGATATTATTATGTTAAAACTTTTATTTTAATTCACAAAATATATCTATCAAGGAACTGATGGAAATAAAATACCAATTAGTAAATTCAAGGAAGCTGTTATAAGTAAGTTATTATTCTTTGTAACAAAATGTAACTGACATATATTTACAAATATTTATAATGTATCAGTAATTAATTTAAGGTATAACTTTTTCCAAGGATGTTTTCAGAACGAATTTGATTATGGTTAACCATTCAAATGTTTCGATTCCATCTGCATTTATGTATTATTGAAGCAAAGGTTTGGTTTTCGTGACAATTGTCCAATCAATGTTTGTATATTAAGTCAATAAATGTATATAACCTTACAATTGAAGTTCAATAAGCGCTTTCATATTTTAGAACAAGAAAAAATCTCAAGATAATTTTGAAATGAACTGGGCTCTAGAAGGTACTTACTTAGCCTATAATAAAGACAACAAAACATGAAACATTCAAAGTCGCGAAAAATGAAATTCACCATTATTTGTTTTGTTGATCATTTTCAATTAATGTTGTTTATTATAATAAGTAATATGTAATTTGTATCCATATATCACTATATCGTATTATAGCTATATTTGAAAATAGTGTATTGATTTTTTTAAACTTAACTGTATTAATTTATGTGATACCCTTCTATTAAGCCAGTAAAATTATATTATATTATTATTAAGTTTAGCAAGTGATTAATATTAATTGCACTAATCTATTGTAGTTAATAAATTTATAGCTGAAAACTATAAAATGATCAAATTACTATATAGACTAGCGTGAAGATACTTACTTTATCCCTTGTAAATCAGGTTAGAAAAAGTTCTATTTAATGTTTGTTTGGGTAAATGCTTACCTGCGTACGATGATCCTATTATCTTATGGTGTACGAATGATGTGTCTCAACATCTAAATCTTTTAGATGGTGTTATATGCAGCTGCATCTTTCTATTATTTATTAACGACTACTGCGTAGTTTCTTCAACCTAATGGGTCATGTTATCTTTGAATAAAGAGTCATATTATTATTAAGTTATAATTACAATTTAAATTGATTTCGGTCCGAGAATGATTTCCATATCAAGTTATATAAAATATACTTTGTTAATATATTCGATATTGTTGTACCCTTTTCCCTTTTTATTTACTGGAATATGGTGTCTATGTTTCAGTTTCTTTAATCAAACATTTATTTATGACTAGATTTTTAAAAATCATATGGATATATTTTCAAGAATAATATAAGACTTCTTGAATGTGATATATGATTTAAGAATAAAATTTTTATTATCATAATAATTATAATAATATAACGGTTAGAAGTGTTATTATTAATATTATAATATGTACTATTGAAGAATACCTTATTTTTTTAAATATATTATTTTATCTAAAAATAATATATTCTTGGAAATACATCCATTTGATCGAGGAAAATATGGTTTTAAAATATATTAAATACAATAATATTTAGATTATACTAATAAAAAACAACCTAAAAATGTCTAATTTATGCTAAAAAATAATAATTTATACAGAACGACAATATTACTGTATGAAACGTATTATGGTGGAGTGATAATAATTTCAGTCCATTTTAATTAGCACAGTTTGATGTAATATTCTCCAATGTTCACGAATAAATTGCAATAGTTTTTAAAAGTTATTCATGGACATTGGACGTATACCAATTCAATAGTTAACATTTTATTACTAAAAATAAACTTCAAGAAGGTTTGACGATAAAACTAAAAAATCTTCATAATAATTGTCTAAGTTAATATTGTAACATAAAAAATTCTAAGTTCATAGAGTTTTGTGTAGTTAAAATTAGAGTAAAAAAAATTGTGATAATTCAATAAATTACATAATCAAATTAATCTTTATAAGATTATTTTAGCTTAAGTGCATACAATTGTAAAAAAAAAAAAAATGTATAATAAAATGCATATCAAACATTTCATAATTGTACAATAACTGTATTTATTTGTGAATACTGAAGCAAATAGTAAGTTTTTTTTTACGAAGCACTTAATAAATAAACGGAATACCATAAATATTATAATTTAAGTATATTATTATTATCAATTTATTTATATGTATTTACATAACATTTTCATCATTAAAATGTTGGTTGATGACCTTTTAAAGCATCATTAAAATAATAGCATAATGTCACAACAGCTTATAGTTTCTAATTACCGATAATAATATACTTTCTGTATATTAAGCGATATTTACACATTACAATAAGTACTTAATTTAGAAACCTATTGAGTATTGGTATAATGATGATTTGAGTGTTCCATAATAATGTTGGAAAAAAATAATACGCATATTAATATATTATTGATTTTACTTCATTTGCATAGGAAATAGTGTACGCATATTATTATAACTTAACTATGATGAACGAATAATTCAAGTTTTAACATATTTTTATTTTATAAAGCTATGCGTCTACAAGTCGATAAAAGCTTATTTAATTGAAAACAATAATAAATTATCTAATAATTATGTTCAATCATAAAAATTCATGTGGCCTGGTGTAGCCCGGTTGTTGACCTTAGTCATTGACGTGTACTGAGATAGAGCATCGGTTGGTGTTGCTAGTTCCCGGATGGGTGACCACAACCGGGTTTTAGTTGACAAATTCTCTTCACATAACAAGTGTTCTAATCCGTACCCTTTATCACAGTAAAAACTATCTATACCCTATAATAACCTGCATATCTTTTGAAGGCAAAAGAGTTATAAATAAAATAAATGTAATATAAATATAATGGTGATTTTAAATTTAAGTTAAATTATTATAACTTACATTATATCAGGTATAGTTTTTTTTAAATATAGATTTTGGAATGTCTAATAAATTTATTCCGGTGAACAATTGTAGCATGCAGGCAACGATAACTGAAATCATTACAAAATGTATTAGAATGAAATCATAATGCGTTTGTTTTAATGATATTAAAGAACTATAAAAAATGTAGGTATAATATTAATTATATTACATTTACTGTAATATTAATAATTATTATCTAAATACCCTTAATCTGTACATTCATATTTATATTATAATTACTTATGTTACTCATATTATATATATATATATATATATATATATATATATTACTATAGTGTGAACTGTAAGTATCAATAAAACACTATTCTTTATAAAATATTTTTAATATAATATAAATTATACTGAGTTTTGAACCTATACATAATTTATAATAGAAAGGCATTTTGATCTCAAAACCATTAATTCATTTTTGTATAATTTAATGTTTTTAAATACCCTTGTAAAAATTATTCTGTTTTGAATAATTGGTGAGTAGGGGCGGACTAATCTGGCCCACTGTTCTGTAAAAAAAATCGGCCCCTAGTGTATTGCATAATCACACCTAGCGTACAAAAACATTTTACCTCTTCATTTTTTTTTTCGAATTATCAACTAAATAAAATATATTTATATTTTTGAGTATACTGTGATTTAAGTTTTATTCTCCTTAAAATGTTATATATACTAGCATATTACATAATACGCAGGGAATCAAACATGTATAGAATTTAATTTGATATAAAATTACTTATACGAGTACTTACAAATAATATCGGTTTATAAGAATATTTTTTGTATAATAGGTACACGTTGGGTCATTTTATATAGGCTTGGTAGATATAATAAAACACCAGCTTACTATGCAAATGCATATTGAACCAGTAAGTCCTTGTTAGTATGCACTATGCACGTGTAAGTTACATATTTTTATATCATATAAATAAATAAAAACCTGAAATGTACAAAATATAATACGTAATCGTGTTCTTAACAGGTACGAATTTCGGCTATAGTAGTTTTGACATCATCAGTACTAAACATTAAGGTAACATTTGCCTTTATTTAATACTGATTATGAAAACAGTTTAGCTGTATTGTTTACTATCAAAAATATTATACATTTTGAAACTTAATTTAATTGTAAAATAATTCCAGGCATTAAAATTAAATTTTATTATTCATGTAGTATTATAAGTAAATAATGTTTCGTACAATATATTCCAAGTATGAGAATTTAATGTTCAAAGTATTAAATTAAAATATTTTAACTGTTAAATTACAGCTTATATAAATATAATGTTTAAGTTATCGTCTAGCATGGTTTTGTTTTAAAGTTTTTTATTGAATACATTTGATTACTTTGTATTTATATATTAAAATACTATAGACAAATAACACGTAAATTTAATTATTTTAAATTTATATCTAAAAAATGTTTACCTATTAAATCTATGTAATCTTTTTTTGCTTTCATAACCAATCGCTCCGTTGCTGGTTTTGACATAGTAAGGATACATCTTGTAGCATTATCGACTGATCTAAACATTTATTGATTAATAAATAATAATGAAAATAATATTTAATATTCCATGTAAATTAATGAAGTTATTATTCACAATATACTTTATAATAATCACTTCTGATATCATTATAAAACTTTATTTGTAGAATAAAGATTATAAAGTAAATAATACAATAGTTAAATTTTTATTCGACTAAAATAGTGTATTGTTTAACATGAATATTTCAATTCAAGGTTATTTATATCGAATAATATTTTTGTATTGCCTGACTTCACGCGAGATTAATCTTTCTATTGTTTTCCATTTTGCTTCAGTTGAATTAATACAATATGGTACAAAAATAACTTCAATGATTAATTTTATGATTTTTCACTTTCTATATCTAGGCTAAAAAATTGAAAAAAATTTCAACATACACTTAAAAGTTGACATACAACCACTACCGTTAAGATCTGTGTTAATTTATTTTTATCTTTTTATATTTATATAAAAATATATATCCAGAATTAAGAAAGAAAATTATAATAGTAATTATTGTAATTATTAATTGTGTTAGTTACTGCTTATTTGTTTTTAGAAGTGTTTTTCTTAAAATATATCTATAGTAGTTCTCAACCTTTTTTGATTCATCTCACCTTTACTAGAATCAAACGCTGCGTCACCCTAACATCAAAATAATAAACAATCTTAGCTGTGTATCGCAGCGTTATCGCACGACAAATTACTAGGTATACGTGTTTATCGGACCAAAAAATTAAATATAAATAATACAAACTACTATAAAGATACGAACTTTGAAGTATGTTATGTACATGACAGTGGTGGTATAGGTGTATAATATATTTATTATAAGAAATAATATGATTGTTTTCGAAAAAATTAATTTTTTAAATTTTTTTTCTTTTCTTGTTAAAATTCTGCGTCACCCTTAAGCTTGGTCCATGTCACCCTAAGGTGACATGCCACCCCGATTGAGAACTACTGATTTAAATAATATACCATATTTTTACTAATAACAATAGTAATATAAATTGTAATCAATGGCAGTCATTTAAATAAAAATTAGATATTGAATTTTTACAAGGCAAAACTAAATTTATATGTAAGCCATCTCAAATATATTTAAAGAAGTTAAAAAAATAATCCTTAAGCTCTTAAAGTTTTGGGAAATTTATACATAAAAAAACTTTATTGAATACTATCTAATTTATAGTGACAAAAATTAAACATTCATATGTATATACAATATACATTTATGTATAAAACCTATAAAAATTCTTAATTCTTATCTTATAAAATATTCAATACATATAATTTTTTCTCTCATATTTTTCATTTTATTTTTAAGTTAAATATTTCTAACTTTTACTCATTACTTATAGGCACAATATGGAGGGAATTAAGTGTGCTTAGCACCCCCAGATTTTTTCATGTTAATTTAAATTTTGATAGTTTGTATTTATAGAAAACAAAGTTTTTATTGTATTATTTAATTTAATCATATGATAAAACGTTTGTGTATATTGTATGCAGACGGTAATAAAATAACGTGTTATACTATAATTACTTCTTAAAAAAATTTTAAATCAAAGTGATCTATTTAAATTTAGTTTATTGATGTTAAACGTAGTGATAGCGTTTACACCCGCCCGAATGGCGGTTCGGCGAAAACATGTTTAGCGCACTTTCAGTGTTATAAAATCCAATGTAGTATACTATTAGTATAGTTTTATTATTGATAGTGATAATGAATAATTACTTAGCAAATAAAATGTATATGAATGTCTAATAGTATTAGAGTCCACTGTAAAATCAAATTATAACATAAAAATAAATGTTCATGTATTAGTTATTGCGCGTATCGATAAATTAGTTTTAAAATTTTAAGTTTTTCTAAAATTGGTCCATGTCAATTATTCACACAGATAACATACAACGATGTTTTATTTCTATTTAGAAAGTTTGAGTATAATCTTACTATAGCTATATGCAAATTAATTTTATCAACACATATATACTCATAATAAACACATATATTATACTATCATACTATTTAATTTTAATGTAAAATGTTTGTGTATTTTTAGAAAATGTTTATTTTCGTATCATGATTCTGAAAATAATTAATGTGAATTTTAAGACGTTGTTACTGAATCAAGTATGATAGATTTGAAATTTGATTTACTTAAAACCACACCTATATAATATTATACAGAATCAAGCGATAATGTTTTTATAACGGACTCTTTAAATGCATATTTATATTTTAAATCACATTTTAACCAAAGTTATTTTCTTTGGATAATGAAATTAAATCCTAATGCTCTTTTTAAAAATAAAAATGTATTTATACGTATAGTTATTATTACTATACCTTTGGGTTCCATTCCATATGTTATTTATTTCCATTTCTGCACATGTAGGAGGACAATCACATAATGTGTAATTTTTAGCTATAACAAAAATATATTAATATAAACAATAAAGAACAATTTTGTTTTAGTTAATTAAAAATATTACATACACTTCGGGTAAAAGGAAAAATACAAATTTTATAAATTTTATTCTTAAATATTCAAAAAAAATTTGTACAAATAATTAAATTTTGATTTAATTTTATTAACGTAATTCTTATCCTTTCAATAGAGTGATTCACTAAGTATTCTCATTCTAATTTTATCATGTGATAATGCACATCTTAAAATTATTATTTTTGAGAATTTTTAGTGGAAAGATATAAACTTACTTTTTATAGTATGTTTAGAATAATGTTAAATAAATTAATGAAGAACATTGTATTATGTTATCTAGATATATAAATATAAAAATTTTCATTATTTTTTTAATAATTAACATATAAACGTGATTTTGAAAAATGTTGTCAGTATTTGAACTTGAAACTCTGAAAAAAAAATGTGACTGTATTTTTCATATATTTAAATTGCTATAATAAGACTTATGTAGAATCTCATTTATCGTTTTAAGGTTATTAAAAGAACCTACGACCTCTTTTTGCAATAGATGATTGATAAACCAATTATTCTCAGTCAAGTATCATTAATGGATGATTTCTAAATGAGTTATATTAAAATAATCATGCTAACTATATTAATATTATCGCATATTATACTTATTGTTCTGTGTAGAGATCGTGTACTATCTTATAATAATAAAAAAGAAAACTCTACATTTTGTATATTATAACTGTTGAATTATAATTGTTTATACTGAAAGTTCTAAAATAAAAATAAATAAATGAACAAAAACAATTAGCCGGGTAACAAAGCATATTATAACAATATGATGTTTAATTTAATTTAAAAAATAATAACTTTAGTAAAAAAAAAAACACTTATAAAAACCCTAAAAATATCATATGAGTACATTTTTATTAAGATGAATCATATATTTTTAGAGTCGTAAATCGTCTATGGTCATAAAATTTAAAATATGTGTAAATTAATGTGTCATTGAATTGTATTGCTAAAAATGGTAGATACATAATCGGTTATTCTCTAGAATGATAATAACAAGTAAAAACGTATTGCTCAATAGATACTAAATGCTCGTATATTGTTCAGCACATAGATTATTTATTATTTTCTAAACAATACGTTGTTTTTTTTTTTTTTTTGTGCAAAGTATATATTTTATGAAGGTACTGTCTAAATAGAACATATTATAGTCGAAATAAGGACCACTGTTACTGAAAAGAATTGAGATACATATGTACAGTATATATTGTTTAAATACGGTTTAAAACATTTATTTCCTCAATATCTTACCGTATACTTCGGGTTGACGCAAAGCACACTCTAGTAAACAAGCGGATTTACTGTAAACGGGGTGATGAAATAACTTTTTTTCGTCTTGCAACAAACATCCACGTTTGGTCAAGCCCAAAGCTACCAATGAAACGTCCTCGACGATTTGACGGGTCATATACAACAGTTCCACTTCCTCGCCCGTCTTTATCGTAACGTATTGTTTTTGTAACTCACCAAATCGTACCTCTATCAAACCGTGCAGTGAAATCTAAAAATAATTATGATTTGTAGTTAAGTATTAATTTAAAAAATAATAGCTGATATTAAGTTCGATGAGTAGGCCTTCAAGTGTAAAACACATACATATAAGATACACATAAAATTATACCAATCGTTGGAGGTAAATATTAATTTATATCACGATATACATATTTAAGTGTTTATTGAAGTCAATGTTTAAGTTGCATATCTATGGATAGCATGATGTTCACAGATTAATACTCATGATTTTTCAAGTTGAAAATTACTTCCAGGAAAAGGACAAGACAGCTCATAATTATTATAGTTATGTTATAATCTACACGATCTTGTTAAGATTCCATATTTTGGTTGAATAAATAATTAATCAAACAAATAATATTATTTTTATGATATAAATAAATATAATTATGATAAAAAAAAATAAATAAATAAATGAACATTAGGGAAACGTTGGTTTTGACTATTGGTATGCATAAAATGTATTATTGAACACTCTCGGTAACATATTTATCCTATAAAAACAATTTCGTTTTTTTTTTTTACGAATTTATGTAGAGACTTATTAGTATTATATTATTTAAGTATTAATTATAGTTATAGATAAATAATTTCCAAATACTGCATTAGACCATTTTAAACTAAAATTTAAAACCGATTGAAAATAAAAATAATTTACCAATAAAATAAGAATAAGTTCCTAATTATTAACCAAATAAACAAATATTTTTTTTACAAAAGAAATGTAAAATGTGTAGATACGAGTAAAATATGTATATAGTTTCATTATTATGATCAATTTAATAATCTAATATTATATCAGATAAAATAGATTTAAATAAAATTATTTGAAGATAATTCTGTCCAATGAAAGCTTAAAGTATTTATGCTTCAGCTTCATATAGTATGATAATATTATTATTATTATTATTTTTATTTATTAATCAAAAAATATGCTTCAATAAAAATGGTTAAATCTTATTAGCTATATGATAAATATTTACACAACATTTGGTAAATAGATTATACATTTCATAATTTTATTTAATATTTACATTTATTTACTATTTCTAAATTAATTTATATAATTACGTTTGTATTTAAGATTATTGATTGATGATAATAAAATATTGTATGATTTAAGTGTTATTATTTTAGTCAATATTATTTATTTCGAATACAATTTGTATATTACTTATATTTGTGTATAACATTTTAAATTATTTATTTAACTGAGTATTGATAAAATTATGATACTATATTGTAAGTAAACGTTTTATTAAATTAAATTGCTCACCTCAACTGGCTTATTGAATTCCATTTTTAACTCTCCACGTTTTGAAAAATGGCTTACAACTAAATTCTTTTTCCTGTTGAGTATCAAATTTTACTAATATTATAAAATATTATGGTTTATGTTATGTATCATTTAACCATACTTGTTAATTGTTTGTAAAGAATTGATGCTAAAACAAGGGTTATCAATGATGAATCGGTGTGGTTGAAAATGTCTGCAACAGTTGAAGGGTTTTCCGTTCCATGAACAGTTTTTAAACATATTTTTACACAATACGATACTATCCTATAATTATCGAGAAAAATAAATTGATCTTTAGTATAGTTTGATTTCCAATTATACAAAAACATATTTTTAAGTAGATATCTAAATCGCATATAATAATCTAGATATATTACTTATATGTGACAATATTTCTGAATATATCTGAATATACCATTTTTTAAGTTTCAAAATCTTTGTTATTTTACTTCTATGTGTTGAATTAATACTTTTTTGTTATTTGAAAAACAATTATTTCAAATAACTTGAAAGTCATCACTTAGGTATTTTATTTTATTTTAAGTATTTATCCATAGGCCATTTTTAGGCGTCATAACAATATTTTTGATTGCGGCTTTATTTTTGTAGTAAAATGACACTAGGGATACATTTGAAGCAATACTTTCAACTTTAGCACCCCAAGAGTGTAATTTTAACTTCTACAGAAGTGTAAAAAAAAAGTATATAAATATTATGCA
Source organism: Melanaphis sacchari (assembly GCF_002803265.2). Taxonomy (NCBI): domain Eukaryota; kingdom Metazoa; phylum Arthropoda; class Insecta; order Hemiptera; family Aphididae; genus Melanaphis; species Melanaphis sacchari. Next base: position 682,328 of record NW_020271119.1, on the reverse strand, counting down.
TATTTATTTATACACCTAGTAAACAGGCTAAACCTTTCTAGTTTCATTTTCAAACGTAGTTGGTAACGTACGTATTATAGAGTCATATAGTTATTATATCCTTATATGAAATTAAAATGATATTTAAATTTTTTTCCCATAAATTTTTATTATAGGTTGTATTAAAAATACCAAAAAAGCAACATATTATCAAGAAAAATAAAATACACTTAAGTCGTAGCCTACAGAAAATACTTTATATTATAAATGTCAACTGTATATTTTTTATTTGAACGATAAATAACTAATGTACCTAATATGATTTGATATCGTTGAGTTGAATAATTATTTTAATAACCCTAAATAATTTAGTATGATTTATAATATCTGTATACACAAAATAAAATATTTATCCAAAACCTGGTTCCAGGAATATTATTAAAAATGTGTTATTAAAATGATCTACTGGAAAAATAAATGGAATAGAACTTGTTATAAATATTATCGAATATTGTTTGTATAACATAATAAAAAAAAAAAAAAACATTATGATCTTAAATAAATGTTTGAAAATTATTTACATTATACAAAATATTTAAAATTGGGTAGTGAAAATAAGATCATTAAAAAATGTAAATTCAAACATATGTTATATTATATACGTATGTTGTTAAAATATATGATTATATTCACACATATAATTCTATTTCACATCTTGGGCTTAAAAACTAATTAAAATAGTTAATAATAATGAAATAAATATTACTTATATATTTAAAAGTAAAAAAAAAATAATATGTTAAAATATAATTTGACTTTTGACTATAATTTATGAGTGAACGAGTTTAATTCATTATTTGAAATACCAATAAAAAAAATTAAAAAACAGTATTGAATTTATTTCGTTCTTATATTTTATTTATCGATTTAAACATATTAAAAATGTATTTTCTACATTGTATAATTGTATATCAGGTTGTTTAATAGTTTATTGATAAATTATTATGAACAGAAAAACTGTTTTCGACATCAACTGATGTTAAATAGTATTTATAAATATGAAATATTGGTAGTTAATATATATCTTCAAGAATATTTTTTTCGACATTTTTATCATTTATGATTTCAGAAATATTAAATGTAGTATTTATATTTTATAATCCATTATTTTATAAAAGAGAACTAAAATTTTATTGAATACGTCATTCTGAAGTTAAAATATGTAAAAATAATACCCATAACTTCCATTTCAAGTTTAATATTCAAAAAAAAAAAATGTTAAAAATCCATTATATCACTCTGCTGTTTAGTAGTTATTGTACTTCGTCATTGAATAAAAGTATTTGATACATAAAATTTGAATTCAAAGATAAATCATTGAGTTCAAAAACGTTATTAGCAGAGGCAAGCTGATAGCCTGTATTTCTAAAAAATATTTTATAATTGATTCATTTTCACACTAGTAATTTATTTTGCTATTAGTAATACGGTATATTGATTTATCATCAAAAATATTTTATCTATTATATTATTAATTTTTAAAATTGTATACCATATGTAGTTGTTTTTAACTTATTAGTTATGACTAATCAAGGCCCACATTAAGACAGTGTACAAATACATTAAAGTTACTTTAAATATTTTAAGCAATTTACTGTGTATAAAATATAATAATATACGTAGGTAACTGTGAAACGTTTTGAAAGCACAATGTAAGGATTTTATAAATTTAATTTGCGTTTAAATTGATTGAATGGTATACATATGTCATATACATACCTACTCTTGGTTTTTTGTTATTATAAAATAATTTCAATTTTTTTTATTTAGATTATCATTCTATTGTAAATTTACCTTTTTTTTAAATTCGTTTGTCCGTTTTATTATATTTATACTTAAGGTATTGTCAACTTCATTGAAAATTGAGTTACTGAAAAAAAAAAAATAATAAATATTTTTTTAGATATTCATAAAGATAATAATAAATTAAATTAATACAAAAAATATATTTTGAATTTATTTGTATCATAAAATCTTATTGTAAAACTAACAAAATACATTTTTTTTTTTTTTTTTATTAAATAATAAACGATATTATTATCAGTATTCACGTACAGTAACTAGAACATTATTACAAGATTTTAGTATCTACTATCGATTCATAAGATAAAATATAAGCTATGTTGTTCACTTCAATTTTTCCAGTAAATGTTATTACATTTAATAAATACATTAATAATAAAAAAATAATAAATTAATATAATGGTTTTGAAAAATTTGCATTTTCTTTTTTTTATTTACCCAAGAAATCAATATTTTTTTATTTAATTTTTATTCAAGTCATCTATCACATGCACAAATCTAACTCTAAGTGATTTAATAACACAGTAAACGGATTTATAGTAGTACTTCTTCAAGAAATCAGTAACTATGTACTGAAAACCTAAAGTTTAGAGTTTTTATTGTTTTAAGATACAATTTAATAAACATAACTCATTATTAATTATATTAATGTCACCTAATATTTTTACTATAACAATGTACGCATTAACGCCCAAATTAAATTAGCAATATTATTTATATCTCAGTAAATCTAGTTGTATATAGTATATACCGGAAATTTATAATAATTAGTTTAATTATTGTATTTATAATAGTTATATGTATTAATCAGTATAAACTCGTAGTATAACTCATTATTTTGTTGTGCTTATAATATAATGTTAATAATGAGTAATTTAAACAATTCTTTTGTTGTTTAAAAGTTTTGAGGAAAAGTTTATTTATAAAGGAATATATTTTTATAAAATATATAAATATTTATTCACTAATACCGATATATGTTAATCAAACAAATATCAATTAGTTGTTTAATTTGAATTATAATTTTTAATTGATCGTTTAAATATATGAATTTTCTCCATTTACTTAAATTATTTTTAAACTTCATTAAATTTGTATATACACAACGTATATAAAACGTTTAAATTTAAGATAATTATACGTAATATTATGTTTTAAGATTAATTAAAAATCTTTTAATTTTGAAGTTTTTTATAATGTGTAAGTTTGAAATAAAGTTTAAATAAGGTTTTTTTAAATTTATTGTATAATATGGAAAACAAAAACCTATTAATAATATGACACTAAATATTAATTTAATCTATAAAGGAACGGAGTTTTGATATTAAATCACACTTACATGTACATTATTTATGTATTTTAATATATATATATATATATTCACGTTTGCTAACCTTCTAAATGTGTTTTTGTCATAGGTTAAAATCATTTGTATTTGACAAGTCTCGGAAAAATGGTTTTGAATTTCCAATTCTATTGTTATAAAATTTAATATATTTTATTTATCGCATCTAAGTTGTTACACGATAGGTATTTTTTAGTAATATTTTTCATTCAAAATATATGAAACTATTAAATATGCATTATATTCACAAATATTATCTATATAAGTATATAAACGTATTACAGTGCTGTATAAGTTAAACTTTTATTATTGTTTTATACTGTAACGATCATTATAATACACAAATATTCAAAACAAATATTTTGTAGTTTGGCTGTATGAATAAAAGCAATAACCACAGGAATAAATTATAGAATACATTGGATGACAGATAGAAAATTTGATTTGGGTGTAAAAACACAGTCTCCGAAGAGGACTGATAAACTTTTTTATGATATTCTTATTTTTTAAATCAAAGAGAGAATAAATAATACTTCATAACATAGTATAATATATAGATTTAAACTTTTTATTTTTATGACATGTTTTAGATAATCTTCTATTTTTAGATAAAAACGAAGTAAAGGTCTATTTTAGGTGTAATAAATATTAATTAAATTAAATAACCTACAATTAATTAACAAAACAAACTGTTCTTATAATAATTCCTAAAATAAGTTATTATTTATTAAAAAGATAAGTTAATTATTTTATGAATAGTTATGTAAATTTATTTATTTTTTTTTCATTTTAAATATTAAAATTCAATACAAAATCTCAAAAATAATGAATAATAATAAGTAAAAATAACTTATTTGATTGCTTATAATTTTTAGGTTTATACTTTATAATCAATATGGTGAGATAAACCTATAAAACCAGTATTATTTAATTATTTTACCTAAAAATTATTTATTGGTGAGATGAATATTAATTATTAAATTTATTCCGATAATTTTTTATAATTTAAAAAAATAAATATTTTTAGAACCATAGTCTGCGTTTTTCAATGAGATTATCGTTTTTTTTTTTTTTTTTTAAATAAACATTTCTATTGCGAAAGCTGTACTTAATGACTTGAACGCACGTCTTAAAGTCTTCTCTGTCAATGAAATCGAATTTACCATAGCATTGCACAATAATCAAATTTATTTTGAAAACTTTAACAAAATAAAAGTTTTTAGTAAAAAATAAAAATAATATTGAGTCAGTAAAGGGGCGTAAGTCGAAAAGGTAAAAAAAAAAAATAGATTGAAACTTTTTCAAGTAAAAATTTTAAAATTAAATGCTTTTTTAGAATATGTACCTACCTAAATTGTGCATCATTTTAATCACTAACTTAAAACTAAAACTTGTTGAGAAAACTGAATTTTTGAAATACTTATAGTAGGTAATAGAATAACTGTTATAATAGTTAATTTTGATTTATCATAATTTATATCTGATATTTCTCAATATTATTTTTAAATTTTTACGTATTTTTAACTTAATTATAAACAGGGGCGTCATTTAGGGAAATCAGGATGTGCGGTTGCACCCTTTACTTTTAAAATAATACTAATTGGCCTGCGCCCTGCTGAGATAATGTTCAAAATTAAATCTCCTTAAATTTTATTTAAATTTTTATATTGACATTTATCAATATTGGTATACTATAAATTATGATTGTTAATTATTTATCGTATTTTAGTTTTTAAATTGAGTTTTTCTATTTATATTGATGCAAAGATTCGGTTTATGTGATGTATAGAAATAATTGAAAACATAATAATGTGAATATACGCAAATTTATTTTTATATGGCCTAGTGAAATTTCAAAATGGCCTGTTTGAAATCTTACACATCCCAAAAAAAACCTGAAATGATGCACCTGCTTAAAAAACTTATCTATGTTAAAAAATTGTACTCAAGTATAAGTATAATTATTAATAAAATATGTTTGTATAATAATACATTCAACTTATTGTTAAATAAATATTAAATAGCTGAATTCTATAAATTATTAATAAATGAGTTAATGAATTGGCCAAAATTGTATTGTGACATTTTTGTGAGTTTCACCAATATTTTTTATTGGAACTAAGTGGTTTATAAATGCGATTTCTGAAATGATCGTTTATAATTTATAAAATGTATAATAATGAAAAAGACATATTTGGATGAATAAAATATATGAATTATTGTTTTTTTATTTTTATATTGATTTGTATTTGATTTTTTCCTATAAAAATTTTTTAAATAAATGTTTAAAATACGTTTTATTTTACCTAATTATTGTTATTTGGAAATATAATACATTTTAAATAGTTTTAAATTTTTGTGATTATTTAACAAACTCAAGTTTTTCCTTAAAATAAAATTATACTTAAACATCTTATTGTTGTGGCTATAGAATCGAATTAATTATTTTATATAAATATTGTGCCTTATTGAATGATTTGAAATATGTACAATATAAAACTTTTATTTTGAATACTAGATGAGTTACGAATAAATCTATATAATTTAATGTTAGAAAGGTAAAGAATGGTATAAAAAGTAAATTTTACACGATACAAATCATATTTAAAAAAAATATATTAAATTAAAAAAAAATTAATACGTTACACCATTTAACCATACAAATGTATTAAGTAAAATAGTATTTTCATTATCATACAATTATTTATAATTCAACTCGGTAGAACATATTATAAAATTGATTGTCTTTTCAAAGCCTAGAATAAGTTATATATTTTGTTTTTATCGTCTTATTTATCTCTCTCTCTCTCTCCATATATATATATATATTTGATTTTAATATGCTAGCTGTTAATATAGAAATATATTTTTGTTTCATTAAAATTCCTTTTTAAAATTTAGTTTTGTCAAAACGATAGAAAAAATCAATATATATTCTATAACTTAATATTTAAATATTTATCATTTATTAATTAATCAATTTATTGTTCCAATTCCTATATTTTTATTAAATGATGAATTAAACCAAAGTAACCTAGTAATTTGATGTATTGCATGCTTGGCTATTTAAATTGGAACGCTGTGAAAGTGAGAATAATAAAATTACGATTGTAATAAAATATATAATACTTACTGACTCGGAAAACGTTATTATTTTGCTCAAAAATAATTTGTATAAATTCCAGATGTATTTAACTCTATGAAAAGAATTGTAAGATAAAAATTCTCCGAATTTCAAGATTTTTTTTTTACGAACTTCATACTATTTATTGAATGGAAAAAAATGTATAGCCATGCTTATTACCATTTAGTTTTTATTTTTTATATTCGTATTATTATTAAGCATTATTTATGATAATTAAATACATTTTTATTGCTTCACTTATACTCACAGCGTGTGGAACTCATAATTTAATAATATTTATTATTTTATAATGATGCGCGTATGTTAATTGAAGTAAACCATCAGGTTCTGTCTAACTATCTGATAAAAAGAAAAACTTATAAAGGTATGTTTTAAGCTTTTAAAACTAATAATACGGGATTAAGTCCTAAAACCAGAATGGTTAACTTTGAAACTACTAATGAATGCAATAAATGATGAATTTATAAAAACAGAAATAAAAAGAAGCTTTTTTCATTTTTCAGTGAATATTGTGATAAATTCAAGATGCAGGTCTTCAAACTCCATTTGAAGAACAATGTAAAATTTGCACCGCAAATACAAAAAGTACCAGGTTTAGCTTTCGTACCAGAAAGTGAGGTAACGAATGCTTATAATCAACTGTTGAAAACTACATACTATGTCAAATATGACTAGTTATTATTAACGATACTCAACTATTTTAAAGAAACTTGTATAAGATGTATGAATATATAACGAAAAAGTAGGGCACTTAAATTTAACATTTCAATTTGGAATTGGTTTCAGAAGATTTACCTAGAACTAATAATACAGTAGAAAGATGATATAATTATTTTAGTTCAGTTTTAAATCAATGTCGTCCAAGTATTTGGAAATTTATATTTGCGTTGAAGAAAAAAGAAAATATAAATAAAGTAAAACTCGATCATTATATAGTTGGTGAATGTTCACTTGAGAAAAAAAATACTTAAACAAAGCGCACAGTTTGAAAAATATCACCTTTGGGCTTTGATCTTCAATATAGAATGATCGTTGAATATTTACATGGAATAAAAAACAATGTCTAATTGCAATTTTACATTTATATAATTTTTTTGATTAATTATTTCAACTTAAGCACTAATAATTATTGACTTTTTTTTTAAAAAAAGACAATATTTTAAACCATACTTTTAATTTAAAATATATATATATAGTCCTAACTCTTAAGTCTGTATTAAAATGAGAAAGAAAATATTGAATTTAAGTATATTCTCGTATATGTACAATGGATTAACACACAATCAATTGACGTTGCGATAAATTAACCACAATAAATTTGCTCGCAAAGAATTAACACACTTATATCTTAATGTATAAATAGATTATCATTTAATTTAGTATTTTAATAGTTCCTGTTTAGAAATTTTAACATTATACAAATATATTACTTATAATATTTTAATCTATATAATATATGTAGATATTAAAATTCAATTTATATTAAAATATGGTAATATACTAACTATAATATTGTAGATAAAGGTACAATGTTTATTTGATCCGTAGATATAAACAAAGCTACTAAGACTATATTATGTAATAGATTATCCCCACTATATTTTCAGCCTAAATTTTTTTACGATTTACTAGATGAACATTCCAAATTAGCTTAAACCAAAATGATTTCTCTATAAGACTCCACTTTTGCACATCTAGATATACGGTATCTCACTATAGGACGCAGCCAAATATCAAATCTCAATTCAATTAAAGAAATACTCCACAGTCAATAACTCTCTGTATGATCACAAATAATTAAAAATTAAAATACTGAAGAAATGGCTAAAATAATGTTAAAAGATTTTCAAGAAATATTAAAACATTTATTTGATATATTTTATTTACGACTGAAGAATTATATAAAATAAATAGTTACGATGAAAACGAAAAAAGTGCTCGTATCGAATAGGTGCTGAACACTTTGCAAACCTAATTTAATATACTATAAGTAACAATACATGCGACTCGTTTACTATCGACTGAAAATCCATCGGTAACAATGGCAACAAATCTAGAGAGGATGGACGGATACAATGTCACAATGGTTATGTATGTTATTCTGCACGAGAGGAATACTACATTATAGATATGTATCTAAGTCGAAATAAGACTTAAAAATGTCCACGAACCGAGGAAGGATTAGTTATTAATGTTATTATTATATTACGCTTTCGACGTATAATGTTAATGAAACGAAATATTTGAGTGTGTGTATGATGACCTCAGCATCGGCGGTCGAAGGTGATCTGCTGAAGGACCGGAAGCAACAGGGCACACGGTGATTGCTGGCACGTCGGTTGACCAGTGTAAGTATGCCACGTCCGTTTCCCAGTACGGTTCGTTGCGCATTACACATTCGGCCGCATAACAGAGCGCCAGCGTGATCATGGCGCATCGAAACCACTGACTTCGGAAGACTGCAACGATACGACGACGCATCTTTCGGTGTAATCGAATAGAAACGGCACGGTGACGGATACGACCAAATTAGATTTATGCGAGATATAAAACCGCCGATAAATCGCAGAAGCGGTAATATGATCACGACGACGATTGTGATGATAAAAACAATAACAATACATAACTATTTGAATCGTGATGGATGGAAAACATTTTTATAAGCCAATTGTAACACGCTTGGTTACAGTGTATACGCGTTTTACGGTGGCAACGGTCAACGGCGATCGATGCTAATTATATAGGAAAAGATGAGTGCAGACACGTACCCATCGTGTGGTGTATACAGTTTTACGACGAGTAAGTACGTCGTATTATTGTCGCATCGGGTAATTTATTTTTACGAGCGTGAGCCGTAGGAGGAAGTACGTTCGTTTACGGTTTAATCATGTGATAACATAACAGACATAAATACTTAACTTAGCATAACTACGGCAGGTCACATTAAATAGGCGTTTGGAAATATTTCAATTGCCTGCGACGAAATGTTATACATGTATGTTTTATATTCACTATAAAAAAATATAAAACTAATGAAATTAAAAGTACAAATTACGAATTGGAAAATTTCAATTTAAAAAAGGAAATAAATAATACAGAGTTGACTCACAAGTCTTTTATTTCCCGTAGATTCTATCAAAATAAAATAAAAACCTTCAATGTGCAAAAATTAACTGTAAAATACGATATGTGAAGGAGTACCATGAAATATTCAAACGATCTTAATCACCATATTATATGTATGAAACATGAAATGAAGAAGTTATTTCGTGAAAATGGCTGAGAAAGAGTCGGCCAGCGACCATAATGACAGGAATCTTGTCAATTACGACAATGGAAAACGGCTTAAACGAAAACAGGAACATCTTAATCGACAAGCATCAAACTAAAATACAACATTCGATCAGAAACCGTATAAGGGCTGAACGACTAGTATTTATGGAGGTAGGATTCAGGATCGACACTCATTCCATCATCAGTACTTGAATCGTCAGAACCACTTATCCTTGAAGTTATTGAACTCGTTGAACAAACGAATCCCTCCAGCGACACGATTTACTGATAACGGATATACATTATTGGAATACGGTCAGTGTCTTCACCGTAATTATTTACATTTATTTTTAGAAAAATAAATAACGTTTGTACATATAATTTTAAAATGACAAACATGGCTGAATTTTCGATGGACGTCAATACATTTTAAACATATTATAAATATTAAAAAATAACATGTACTGACAATAATTCCTCCAGCTATGTTGTCATCCATGGATCATTTACTTTGAGAGACATCGTAAGAATTAAACGATTGAAACGATATAATAAGCAAATATTTTTTATGAAACAATCCACTCTATATGGTATTGACACCATTTCATAATTTGTTAATTATTAAATATATTCCTGGGATTAATTTTTAAATTAGTAAACGCATCGTTAACAACAATCAATAACGCGCTTAAAATTGTTTTGAAAAAGTTTTATTTTTTTTTTTTTTTTCACATTGACAAATTAAAAGTTTAAGTGCAATTAATATAACTCAAATAGCCACGTTCCTATTTTTATAAGTAGACACAATTTTAAAATGCATTTAATTAATTCTATGTATTTATACAATTTTTATTAAACTCAAAAATTCACAAGTAAAAAGTTTATTTTCCTAGTAAAAAATACACAAAAATAATATTGTTGAAATGTTTTGGATTAGAATGTAAACGTAAATTGAATAAATCTATACTTAAAACAGTCAGGTAAGTGGAAACTGCTATTCACCGTAATGAATGTGTTAAATTTGAATTTAATAGTATATCATTACATACGATAAACAATTCTAAGTTGAGACAATCTATCAATCTATATCAATAACTGTATTCCATAATATGTATTTTTATATAATTATCAAAGTAATTTATTTTACTATTAGTAATATTGTACTACAGTAGGTTGATTAAATTTTTTTCAAAAAAAAAAATTATTAAACGACTAATATTTATACTATATTATATATTGTTATTAACTTTTGAATTAATACCACCTTAGCGCAAAAATTGTGAATAGGATCTTGTATTACCTTAAAACTAATTAACATATATTATTTTGAAAATTTTATTATACGTAGTACAACTTATAATATATGTAAAAGTTTTAAGTTCCAACAAAATATAATGCTTTTAAATAATAACAAAATAATTAATATCGTTCTTCATAATTTAAATATATAATTTCGTTCAAATTTATATTTGAAATGCCAATAAAAAAATTACTATGCTTATATATTTTTAAGATTTGACCTACTTAAGTACCAAATAGATTTAATTTGCTTCCAGAAACTACCCTCAAGTTAAAAAAAAAAGAAGCATTTTAACTATTCCAAAAGTGATTACAAACACACATAAACAAAACACATTGTAAAATATATAATAATATTAGAAAAATGTGTCAGTAATGGATTCGTTATTAATACTTTATACATATTATTATGCTTGATACATAAATTATACATTTTATAAAATCACAGCATATTTAACACTAAACATACACTTAATAAGTTACAGGGGTAGTAAAGTTTAGATGAATCTCGGTTTTAATTCTTACATTTTTTTTTTCATATTTCTTACTTTATATTTTATAAATGTTTTAAAATACACATAACTTCTGACGTATAACTAGGACACTATAATATACATCTTACTACTATAACTTGTTAGTTTTGTTAGTTCATGATTATTAATATTTAAAACATAATTTTGTCCAGAAAAAGCTTGTATTGCCAATGTTTAGGTATAGTGTTTATACATATATATATATGCTGTTAATGGTAATTCAGATTTTAATCGACACATTGAAAATAACGACTTGTCTATATCTTATATTAGTATCACGACGTTGGGATTTTTTTACGCACGATTATAATCTTAAAAGTTCATGAATACAAGAGTTTTCAAATTAGATTCAAAGCTCCATAGTGGATACTTTTCGTTAGAAATGTATTTTTTTTATTTTATAATCCCATAAACGCTAGTAGTAAAAACAGTTATTTATATTTTTAAAATGCTTAATTCGATCATCACAATATTTTCATAATTAAATGGGCTGAATGTAAGTCTCGTGTAGAATAATCTAGAGATAATAATAATATACTGTTTTTATGTTTAAATATTGTGTCGGACGTCGGTGTTTTGAGTTTAAACGCTAATAATTTACCTATAAAAACCGTTTGAATCCAAATGATAGATCTTTGACAAGTCGTTATCTTAAAAAAAATTGAATATAGTTATTAAACAAACAATAGTTTCATTTTTATTGGTTCTATTCAACATCGGTGTTGTAATATTATTTTTAAGGAGCTGGAAAAAATCTACTTTTGTACATCGCGAATTGATCTTAACTTGCATGTTTATATAATATGAGTAGGTAATTATCATTACTGATAGATGTATATATTGTACAATTTATAAATTTTTTTAATTTTAACTAAATATCACTTTATTAAATTATTGTTGGTTGGTGTTGTCAGTGATCAGTAACCACACCTGAAAACGAAGTCTGTATACGCTTACGCATTACATTATTATAAACTATATGCGAATGTATGTAACGTGCTGTCGCTATTGTCGCGTAAAAATCATGACAAAAATACGAATTTTTGTAACAGAAAAAATTTTAAATAAAATTTACAACGGCCAAAGAGGAAAATTATCATGTTTAATGAATGGCATAGAATTATTTTATTATACAAAATAGACTATTTCCATATTTGATATACCAACATAGATGAATTCTATGATTTTAAATTAATCAAGTGCTAGAAAATATTTTTGTTTACAAAAATACTTTAACCTGAAATAATATTTTGTTTTACTAATTAGTAATAAACATATTTTTTTTTTAAGATCATGTTAACAACAGAACAGTAAATAACTGAACATTAAAAAAAAAAAAAAAATACATGAATATTATTCAAGTTTTTTTATTATAATGACGCAAATGTTAAGTGACTAAAAAACATTTGCATAGTCTTGGTAAACGTAGGCGTTTTCGACTGATCTTATCAGATCAACGCAACACGTATAAATTTAATAAACGAACAAGGACACAGACAAGACTGTAATAAAAGAATTTTAAATATTTTTAAACCAACTATTATTGTGATTTTTAGGTTTCACCATAGTTTTATTTATTTATCATTTAAATATTTACAGTAAAAAAACACGTGCATTTTTTTTTTTTATTTTGAATGCCTACTAAATTTTATTACATGTTTAAAAATTAAAAATTAGGTACTTAGAAAACTTTGAGAGATTCAAATTTCAAATACTTGAATACTTTAATTGGTTTAAAAATGTAGTCATAGTGACATTTACTTTGAACTAACTACAGCCATTTAAATGTATTTCGATTATGTAATATTTATTATAATCACGCGGCGTCTTAGATAGGCAATTTACATTTAATCTTGTATATGATAGAATAAATTCATTATTCATGATTTAGCTCATTACGACATACATTATTTATTAATTGTTTAAATTAGAAATAAATACGTAGGTATAAAAAAAATAATTTGACTCTTACACCTTAAACTTAATTATAAATAATTTTAAAAGTGCGATTGTTTTATGATATATTTTCTTCCTTTACTCATTGTTTTTAACTTAACTAAACCACACAGAATATTTACTTTAATTATAATTTACAAGTTGAATATCAAAAATGTATGAGTTCATAAAAGTATAAAAGAATTCTATTTTATACATACTTACAATACTTTGTGGTACTTGACCTACATGCATTCATAGTATTTAAAAAATTATATTTTCTATTCAATTTCACATTTGGCACAAAATTCAAAGAAAAAAAACAAAATATGTGCTATTATATTTTAACTATGATTTTCAACGAATACAAATAAAAAATAATAAATATATTTATATTCAATGTATGGATAATGATCTAGTTATTAAATCTAAAACTTAGTTTTCAAGAACAATAAAAATAAAAAAAAATACAACTACAATTAAAAAACACAAATCCATCAATACACTCTATGTAGTATTAATAGGTATATTATATTATTATGTAAATCTTAAAAGTCATATTATACAGTATTACAATTCTATTTTAAACATGGCAGTTTAGTTCAACATATTTTATTGTTATTTATTTTTATTTTTGTTATGTCTTAAGACCAATATAACATACCATGTGTTGATAATTAAATATTAATTTTAATACAACTTATTTTATTGTCACGTATAGATTTATTTTAATAAAAATATATAAGTATTTAGATCTTAATACATAGATATACGTCTGATCAACCTTCGTCTAATTGTCTGATAAATATTTATAAATCTTACTTCAAGTTCAATTTTTTTTTTTTTTTAAATTTTTAAATTTTTATTTGTACAATTTATAAAAAATATTTTTTACAATTAAAACAAGGGAAAGGTTAATAAAAAACAGACGGTGAACCAGACGGCGAAATGAGAGGAGAAACCAACCGTTGTCGGGACTTTAGAATTAAATTCAATTAATTAGAAAATTTAATATCTTTGAAAATTTATAATATTAAAAATAGAATGTAATTAGAAAAAATATAGGAAATGGGTACCGCTCATGTACAGCAACATTATATTTTTAGCGGGTAAGTTAAATTTAAATTTAATGATAAATCATTGTATACAAAATCGATTTTGAGGAATGACGATCTTTCAGTCTAACCATAATTATATTTTGTAACATATTTATTTAATATTACTATTTAAGTTATTTATTTTAGGTAAGTAAATATTTTATTTTTTTTCGAAAATATTGTACTTATTTTATTATTATAATTTTTAAATCATAAAAATATTCCTATTTCAATGATGTTATATTATATACCTAAGCTTATATAACTCAAAATTTAATCACATCATTCTATAAATATCATAAAACTTCAAAATTGAATACATAATATAAATTGATAAATAAAAATTTTACGGGTGAATATCTTTAATCTAAAAAATTTGAACTTAAAATGTTTATAAAAAAATAATTTGGCTTTTCGTTAGAATTTTTTTCATTTATAGCTTAAATTTTTTTTAAAAACCTTGTATGCAATTTTCAGCATTTCTGTTCAATGAATAATTTTTAATTGAAATTTATAGAAATAAAACTAAAATAATTAAAAATTTCTGATATCTATAAATAACTCCAAAATGGTCAATATACATTGAATATGTTATTGTGAATAGAAAATGACAACAAAAGCATAAAATGTAAATTTTAAGTATCTGAGGTTATCTGCTTTTAAGTGGGTTGAAGTGACAAGCATAGCTTGAAGTTTCTTTTTCTCTGATATGAATCAATATTTAACACATTTTGTCAATATCAATGCATTTGTGATTAAGTACTGCATTTAATATTTTTACTTTCGATTATTTATTTAATAACTTAGTATTCGTTTAATGTCTTAAGAATAATATTTGAGTTTTGAGTGCACGGAGAAGGCTGTAATAAAGATAAGCGCATTTAAACACAGTTATTGACTTCTAAAAAATTATTATTGGGTTTTGAGAATTTGATTAGTTATAGTATATGAGAGATATATATTGAATAGATTTTGTCTTAATCCGAGTTTCTTATTAAATTATTTTTTAAATAATAATAGGAAAATAATCTTTGCTGATTTATTATTAATTTATCGATAAATAAAATTAATTTTGAATAGAAATACAATAGTATTATTATATCATGAGTTGTGATTTTTTCGAAAACAGTAAATCGTAATGATGATAAATTTATAATAATCTGAACATAAGAGACTTAAAATATTTTGAACTATACATATATATTATATATTACGTATATGACTATTTTAACTACTCAAAACAAATATTAATACTCTTAAAACAAATACAAATAATATATTTGAAATAATCTACCGTTTATTCAAAGATTAAATATAATACTATTAAGTGTTAAAGTTAAACTCATAACAAATTATAATCATAGAGTAACGAGACTTGAAATAAGTAATAATATTATGTTATACTCCATATTATTAAAGTTTTTAATACAATCAAAATACAATTATTTAAATTAATAACAAACTTGATGTTAAAGTAAACTTATTATTAAAATGTTATACATTTTTAT
The DNA here is from genome assembly GCF_002803265.2 of Melanaphis sacchari. NCBI lineage: Eukaryota > Metazoa > Arthropoda > Insecta > Hemiptera > Aphididae > Melanaphis > Melanaphis sacchari. Next base: position 666,351 of record NW_020271119.1, on the reverse strand, counting down.
ACGATTAGACTATGGTGTGTACGAATTTTAAAGAAAAATCAAATAGTATGTTCAATATTTGTTTGATATTATTTTATTCATATGGGTTAATAACCCAACAGTTACCTACAATTTTAACATAAACACGGATGATGAAATGAACATCGCAGATACTTGTTTGTACAATAATAATTATCTTGATTAAACAGTAACCGATTTTAACGTCTAATATAACTTTATTTTTAACTGAAAAACGTACAATAATTTAAATTCCTATGGTTTCAAGTTAAAAATACACATCGAGACGTATTCCTAAAATAGTTTTGTGAATAAAATGCGTAATGAAAACGAATTACATCGGAAACTATAGTATTGAAGTAAGTTTTTGCTGGTATACACGATGAGCATCAAACGGTTCCGCGACGATAATAGTTTCGCGCACGTTTAACTTAATGTATTGTTTTTCTGTGAATTAAAATAAATTAAAATTCTCAAAGCGTGACTATACAATTTTCGTTAAAAAAAAAATTAATATATAGGTATGCACGTTTAATGTTTTTCTCCCTATTAAACGCATTTATTATAATTATTAATATTTCGCATTGCTATTTCGCCAACATTTCCATCTCCATTGCGCTAGTTCTATATGCACACAGCAATACCTGAAAAATACAATATACAGCTTGAACAATGCCCGAGGGGTTGTTATTGTTTATGTGAAAAAGTTAATTTTCTCGGGTGACTGTGGAATATTTAATATTCGGATTTCTTAAAGGTTGGTGGAGCTGAACGTTTACCTACCGGATAACTGGAATAATATGATAACAGGGCTACTTCGGCTTTTGCGAGGACTTAGGTTTTATTATTATTATTTTTTTTTTTTTAATTTCTTTTTTACCGTTGGATCTCTTTCCTATATATATATATATATTTTTTTTGTTTTCTTAGGTTTTATTTCATACACTTTTCACCTCTTGAGAATGATTTTTTTCCCACGCCTTTTCACCGTACAGCCCTTGGACGCCGAGTGTCGGCGGTGCGCGCAATCTTTTCGTATTTTTTATATATATTATGTACGTTTACCGCGTACTGCCCAGAACATTCACCCGCCTGTTTAGTGATGAAAGTGAATAAAGGGCAGCTTGTGACTAGCGGGTGCGGTGGCGCGGCAAACGATCGCGATCGTGTGGCGGAGTGGTGCCATTTTAATCCAAGTAATGGCTCGTTTGTTCTATACCATCTCTTTATGAAAAGGAATGATTTTTCAACCATACTGATGTAAAAATTATTCAACGCATCGTCGACATATGTGCCGAGTATACTGCTGGTAATTTATTTTGTCCGCATACGGTACAAACGAGAGAGGGAATAAGAGAAGAGAGAAAGAGGACGGGTTGAAAAAAAAAACTGAGGTAGCTTCCCTTTCAGACCGATGTGTTCTGTTCGTGATTAAAAGACCGCAGATTTGTTTCGGAAATGGACTGAATAAATTCTCTCGATGCAATTTAAGTGACATCGTTCGGGAGGAGACGAGACACATCAAACCTTTTTGGCTTTGAAATATTTTTACGAAAAATATTGTTACCGTACCTAGCTATTTCGCATTTTTTATGTAATTTTTGAGATGTGGAGAAATCGAAAATAAACATAAATAATAAGTAAATAAATTTAGTTTAAGTATAAATCATCGACATTGTTCGACATTTACGCAGTCTCACAATCTTCGTCTGCAATGCGTGTTCACGTCTGTATTCAGATAATTTATTGACGTTGTTTACTTATATCTATACTTAAGAACTTTTAAGAGATTGTCGTTTGGATACGACGAAGGATTTACGAAAGAACCTACCATTCGTATAAACTATCAGCTATAACATGATATCGTTGTAGTAGTGCACTTTTAAAGTTATAATGTCCACCAGTAGTTATTAATCTTTTGAAATATTAAATGTATATATACACATTTAATTCACAGTCAAGTTCTTTATTGCTTATAAATTGGTTTTATTTTTCTATATCATTGTAAAAAATAACATATTTCAAAAACAAAATTACATATATAGTATATTATAATTGCAATGAAATGTATTACGTTCAAATATTCAAATATTCAACAATTATAAATTATAATAAATCTATTAAACTTGTTTATTACCTTATTCAAATATGAATAGTATAATGGATGCACATTCCAACTAAATATATTAAATATTAGAAGTTTCAATCCATTACAAGATCATTTTTTCTTGTTTTATTTGAATTATTTTTATTGTTTTATCACACAATTGCGTCATGAAATTGAAAATATAAAATTGTAAATTATGTTAACTTAAGTTCTCCAGTCTCTGAAGTAAACAATAATTTTATTCGTGTTTGCCGTATATAAAATTTTGAAGCTTACATCATTTTATAAGTAAGAAGATCATCATTTAATTAAGATACGAAAAAAAAAATTAACATAAGCTATTTTAATTATTTTGATTAATAATTAATAGTATTATTTTACAAAAATAAAATTTTTAGTAAATATGAAAGAATATGTATTTGTAAAATTTAAAATTGTTATGCTCATTTTATTATTTATAATAAATTAAAAACATTAACAATTATGAATTTTATATTATTTTTATTTTTATACGAAAAGTACAGATGTACAGATTATATGATTATATGTTTGCTTCAGTAAAAAGCTCACAGAGGAGGTTGAGAGGAACATATCCCTCTATAGGAATAGCTTTTATCTTTTAGTAAATAAACAAATGGAAACAATCGTTATTTTTTAAATTTGAGATCTACGTATAATCTTACATTTGAGTATTTGACTACAAAAGTTACACATGTAAGGGATAGTTTTTAGATTAAAACTTTCCCTTTAAATTATCATGGATTTGTGAGAGAAAATTAATATCTTATTTACTCTTTTTCATTTCAAAAAAGGCTAAATATATCAACATGTCATTGATCGGTTTTGTTTTGTATATAAGAATGCAGTAATAATCAGTATTTATGGTTACTCGTGAAGAATATAATATTTTTGAGATAAAATTTGTCATTTTCCCATTATTAATTATGTATAATATTCAATTTATTAATACATTAATATAGTTAAATGTAGTTGGCCTAATTAGAAATGTAAATTAATACTTACGAAAATCACTCTCTGTATTTTGTAGTTAAATATATAGTCCAAAACAAATTACTTTTTATATACTATCAAATTAAGTGGAAAGTTCTATAATATTATATTTTCGCATTTTTAGTGTTCAAATATTTTCATTTCCTAGGCAAAAAAAGTATTTGATTTGTTAATTTTACTTTACATATTTATCAAGGGTATAAATTTACTTTATTTCACAAATTTTCTAAATTAATTAATATTTTTGTCTTGGAAAATCTTCTTATCAACTTAATAAGTGGTTTATTGTATCGTTCGCAGCATATTTTAATGTTTGATTAACAATTAGTTAGTCAGCTTGTAGCAGAAATAAATAATTATTGTCACTAATTAAATTTCGTTCAAAATACCATCGTACTTTCATATTTTTGCATTTGAAATTTAGTTATCAACATTCACAAAACGTAATTAAAAATACGTTTCTATTTGAATATTACTTAATCATTAAATAACTGAAATTTTCATGATTAATTTTTAAGTGTGTGCACTTGAAATAAGACTTAAGATAATTTTAAGATTTTTTTAATGGTTGTTTATTTTTAAATATATTTATTATTCTTAAAAATATTTATCAAAAATATTCAGAACAATAATGGCATTTTTAAATTCAATTTATTTATACTTTTATAACTACCTTATAATAATAGTTGTAAATACTGATTCAACTTTTCCATAGATTTTGGTTTCACTAATTTAACTAAGTTGGGAGATTAATGTAACATTGTATTCAAAAATGAAGCTAAGTATTTTCTAAGTATTTACCATCAAATAATACCAACTATTATTACTTTACATAAAATATTCAAAATATGAAAATCGTATTCGAATGCATGAGACTAAGTTGATACACTGTATAATAAACGGTTTAATATTTTAATACTTGCTCTGTAATAACACTAACGTTTTGTAAAAAAAATATACTTTGTTAAAGCTTTTAATTGTAAATGTATTTGTTTACTTAATTAAGTACCTGTATTGGTAGCATTAAACAGTCTTGACAACATATAATATAGATTGGATTTTGTCTGTGTATGTGAATACACATTATGTGCACTATCTTTTATAGTTTCTTTTCATTATTTTGCGATGGGTAATTTATAATTTGACGGGAGTTTTCAACCAACTCTAAAGCCCCGGGGACAATCGACAACTTAACACGATCTGACAGCCACTTCATACCCACCTATTTTTATGTAGACACATGCAGCACTTTGCTGTAACTTTGTATAACGTGGGCACAAAAGAACTAGTTGAACACTTGAATTATACTTCGTATAAAGTAAATCTACCTAGTTTGTAAAAAAAAAAAATACATTGTTAGTGTTCTCGATAAAATGGGGTCTTCCTTTAGAAAATCAGTAGTAATAGTTTTTAAATTTCTATTCAACTATATACTAGTGAATACAGTGTTAATTCTTATTTGTGTTATGAAACACTTAATGATATCTATAATATTATTCTTGAAGAATATTTTTAGCATTGGTAATACAATGACCTGTTGAGAGGAAATGTGAGTTGTTGGTAATAAGATTGTAATTTACTTTGTTTGAACATAGAAATTCATTTGTCTCAAATTTAATTATCTTATAATATTATTTTTAGGAAAAAATATTTAACCTATTATTATTTATTTTCTACAAATCAATAATTATTTTAAACAAAAAATATCTTGCAAATGTTTTTCTTCTTGTTTTAATAATTATTAAAAAAAAAAATTTTTTTAGTAACTATATTTTCTCAATATTGATTCAAACATTAATATTATAAGGCATCTGAAATTTTTGCAAAATGATTTAGTCGCATAAATATAGGTTATTAAGCTATATATTTTCCAGTGTGCATGTGATGAAAAACATGATTATATTCAAATTTTAACGTGAAAAGTTGCTTACAAGACGCCATTTAGGTTAGCTATATTATTATACATTTTTAAAGTTATTTAAAGGTGAATACGTTATGTGTTAGAATAGTAACCTAACTTACTACTATACTATTCATGAACGCAAAGTTTTTTACTGTTAAATGATAACCACAAAAATAACTTCTCGTCGGTGTCTCATAATATTTAGTATAATTAAATAATAAAGTTTAATGGATATCATAGATTATCCAAATATTCCTAATTAAACTTTTTAATTATTATCATTTTTATGGATTGAAGTAGGATTAATCTTAATCAAGAAATACTTTTTGAGATAACTTGATTTTAATTTTCTTATATATATATTTTTTTTTTTTTTCATTAACTTGAATCTACATTTAATGGGTTTATTGCAATTATTGACTTCGATCCTAATTTATTTGCTTTTAAATTATTCTAGATAGATGTTTTCCTATTATTATAATTTAGCTCACTTCAAGTTTTTCTTCAACGAGTTAGTTATTATCTTGTTAAATATACATCTAATAGTATTAATAGCTATATTTAATCAGCATCTTTCAAAGAACATAGAAATTGAACGCAAGTCTTCTAATAAACAACCTGTGGACTAGAAAGTGAAATTATACTTTAATCACTGTTATTGAACTATAATATTAATTTTGTTTAGTGTACCTATTAAAGTATCTTCATTAATCATTGGTCGTCTAGCTGAAGTAAATTTTGGAATTTATTACCAATATAAACCTCTAAGAAAACTAAGGGAATTAATAAATAATTTTTTATTTTATTATAAATTAAAATTATTAAAAATATTGTGTCACGTGTGATATGTATTGTATGGAGAAACAAAGCTATTGAAATTGCATTACACTTAAAAGTAGTTAAAAGTTTAAATTTAAATAGAAATGTAACAAAGTTTCATAGTCTAATCAAATACAATGTATAAAAATTAGAAATGTGCCAAGTAATTTACGTAATACATTTGTTATATATGATGAGAAGTCTTATAATTTAACAAAAATAGACTATCTGCAAATTAAACGATTGGAATATAAAATAATATGATTATATGTTTAATAATTTATACCTAACTGTAATTTCATTGTAAACAAATATTATCTATATTTGTAAGCCATATGTCAAAATGTATTGTAATAGAATAATTTATATTAAAAGTTAATAACATTTTCTATTAAAAAAATGTATTTAAACTTGTTAGTTTCAAAAATTAAAACTTCAAGATTTATCTTATAAGTGTCATAATTATTGCATATTTATATACATTGTTTAACAGACAATGGTTTTTATCATGATGATGGTTTATTTTCGATGCATTCAACTTTAATTAGTTTTTTTTTTTTATGTGAATTTGAACACTAACGTATATGATAAGTATGCTTTAATTGTATTAGATATTAAACTCCATTTGTAAGTGTAAGAAACATATTCAATAATTGTTAACGTATTAATTATGTATGTGATTAATATGTGATATTTTATAAAATAATAAGTGATTATATTCAAAATGTGTTTTATTTAAATCTTGAAAAATTATTAAATCTAAAAAAAAAGTATAATTTACTAACTTCCTAATTGTTAATTCATATTTTACTGATTTATTAAATAGTCATGTTGTTATATAAAAGTAAGAGTAAACATATATACTTAACTATTTTAATAACAAAAGAACATTAAAGATTTATCATTTTGATATAGAACATATTTATATAAGTTTATTTTTTTTTTTAAATAAAATAAAATATTTAATAGTATTTAATAAAATATAACGACTTCTCTAATATTTTTGAATAGTTCCTCATTAATACAGTTTATATTTTACATAATACCATTTAAAAACAACGTAAAAATGTATTTCGGTTTTATGATTTCATTATTGTCGTTAGAGCTATGGTGTTTGCTTGCTGTATGTATAAATTATAAAATTTTAGTTCTCTATCAAAACTTAACTATACTTATCTCCGCAACTTAAAATAGTTTGAAATACATTTTCGTGATATTTAAAAGCTTGTATTAGTTAATCATAATTAAATTTATTGTAAAATAATAAATATAAAGTTGTTTCGATAGTTGATATAGAGTAATTAAATTATCGTTTAAAAATATAAATAAACTAATTTCTGATAATATTATTTCTGTACTTAGTACTTACATATAAGATCAACATTAAAATCGACACACTAACTTATGAATCAAATACATTTTAATCGATTTTAGAATAATGTTTATTTTTTAGAAAAAAGTGTATCATGTTCTTATGCAATATTTACTTAAAATATTATTTTTTGTTATTTTATTTTGCATTTATTATCATCACATTGTATATGTAAATAAATTAAGTTTTTTTTTATAAATAAAATTATAATATTATGCACTTAATTATTATTATTTTTAGTTGGTTAAACATCACTTCATAACTTTTAACATTCACTGTGGAAGTATACAACATACGGGTATTACATAAATTTAATCTATAACATAAAAAACAGTTTAATTTGCCCAATATGAAGTCCATTATACGAAGATTGGATATTGAACCATATATTATTAACGACGTCATTTAGAAACTTAACGACAACATCAGAAATTACTTATAAACGATAAAATAACCATGCGATAACCGTTCTTTAGTCATAGATGGGCATATTATTAAAATAACGCAAGCGCCACATGTGACGTACGAGAATTGAGATTTTCATCTGTTTATAATATTTATTTATTTAATTAACTTTCATGCAAACTTTTTTTTTTTTAATTTTGTAAATATCAAAACTATACACGCATTGATGCGTGTAATATTTATACAATACGTTTAAATGTAGAACTTAAGTTCAGACATTAAAAAAAACAAATTACGCTCACGTTGATCACACAAATACGCAATTACGAAGAATTGGTATCTACTGTATAAGGTGTACGTCTACATATTATGACATTGATATATACTTATCCTTTTAATAGCCATCACATTTGACAAGTGGCAATGGATGTGACTGTGGTAGCGGTGGCGGTGGAAGTCATCATCGTCATCGTCGTGGTATGGTTGTCGCGGGGGACGTCTCTTATATACATCGATGGGCGTTATGCATTTTCCGGTCCAGCGGTTCGTGTCCAAAGCCACCCCCGGGTAAACGCAGATTCGATTAACCGGCACGTCCGGATGCATCGAACACTTCAGTTGTTCATTAACTCGGGTCCGACACCGCAGCCGACAAGAGAGAATAATATATTATATTATATATGTATATCTATAATAATAATAATAATAATAATAATAATAATAATAATAATATACACAGTCCGTCCCTGTTAGCCGACCCGTTTATCTCTGGATCTGTGTGTGTGTGTGTGTGTGTTAAATTCATATATTTCTGCAAATCTCCAATGTTCGGCTGACGAGAATTCTCTATTCTGTTAATACCACCAGATCGTTTCTGGGCCCGCCCGGACGATATATAGCTAAACTATAGAAATTATTATTATAGTACGTTATCGTCGTCATCGTCGTCGTAGGACATGGTCAGCGTCACCATATTATATGGAGAACGCGTGTTAGACTACGTTAAAATACGTTTCGATCTACGCATTGTATTATTGCAATGTAATACAGCACTATAATATAGGTACATCATACGCTATTTTATTGTTAAAATCACCATCGCCGTAACAAAAACGTCACCTCATTATCGTTAAATAAAATTATTATTCGATGCGGTGGTAGTTATTGCTGCGGTGGCGATCCGATGAACCGCACACACACTTTATATTATTGCCGCGAAACGCGGTACGACAAAATTATGTCATTATTACGATATTGAATTATAATCGTACGTATAAAACGACACCATTTGATCTGCTACACTGTTTTTGTGTCACAGTAGTCGTACGGGCCAAGACATTACGTGGTTGGTGAGGGGAGAGGGAGACGTACATAGTTCATAGCGAAACTAAGGCAGATTAGAGGATGTTGGTGAGACTCAGTGGCATCATAATAATATATTCTGTGTATTGTAATAATATTTTATTAATAAGGTCCGGAACTTGATGCATTTGCATTTTTTTTTCTAATGCGTTTATGCGAGACTTGTCTTTACAGAAATGTGACTTATATTATCAAAAATTTAATGGAACCATTTTTATTTAGCAGTTTTTTGCATTTTTCCGTAATTTTTGTCTATACGGTCATTTTTTACTAAATTTAATGCTTTTTTGCACTTTTACATTTTTCTTTTATATTATTTTGACAAAACTAAATATTTGAAAAAAACTAACGTATTGTACAGCCTAATCCTTCGATTATTTGTCTAAAAATACCGATTTATTTTTTGTAATTATTTTCTTTTATTGACATTATTTTTTATCTCCGTTTTAAATTTAAGTTAGGCCTTGTGTCTATAAAAAAAAAAAAAAAACATATTCAATGTATAAAAATATTAGCATTGCTTAAATTCATTCAGATGAATAAAATAATAAATGAACAATTAAAAAATATTTATTTAAAAACGATGATTTTTTGAGATTGATTATTTTAAAAACGTAATTTTTTTAAATGTTATGTTAGTTTTGGGTATTTTTAAAGTTATTTTTTGACGTTTATAAGCCATTTTAATACTTTTTATGAGTGTATTTTTTAAAGATTTTTAAATCATCAAGTTCCAGGCCCGAGTTATTGTCGAGTGCTCGTTTAGCGATCCGATAACGTCGAAAAGAACCAAAATCGTCATTATCCATGTACAATGTATGGTTTATACCTGTTTGTAGTATTCATTGTCGTGTATACGTCGACATAGTTATTATGAACCGTTTGAGGGGGAGTGAGATTTTTCGGAGGAGGTCGAAGAACGAATACATCATTAACACCATTTTATCTCAGAAAGAACCAACAGGCATGCGATAATGCGCAAATATCCGTAAGAAAAGTCCAACAATAACAATCACCACGGAACGATTAACTCTAATAGCTTCGAAACGATTACGATTACGGACGAGACGTGTAGACTTTCGTTGTAGAAGTCACGTGTTCAGAAATAAAATGAAACGCGAATGTTTCCATTTTCTGTCAGTGTCCTACCCAAAGCGTATTACAAATGACTAGTGTTCTCATTCAGACACCCGTCATGTAATTGGAATAACTATTGGTTGTTGCTTCGTATATAATTTTATCGAAATAAAAGCTCTATGAAAATAATATGGTAAAAACAATTATTGCTAATAACGTATTTTTACATGCAGCACTTTAGAAATTACAAAGATCCCGTTGTGTTAACGAATTATTTCCTCTGCTAATACAGTTAAATATGTTGATACATCGCGTATTTTTTTTTTTTTTACTTAATACACATAACGTTTGCGTAAGATATAACACTCCATTATTATGATATTATTAACTTGAAGAGAAGACGTTGTTTACATCTATAAATTATTTCATTGGTGTAGGTTCAAAACGTTAAATATAAAACCTACATTACCCAAAAATAAATCACGAGAACCAACGCGTAGTGAGCTATTTATTTAAACATCATTTAGAAAATATTCTTTCAAGCAAATTGCAACACTTATTGTTGTAGATAATAATGTATAGACAACAAAAGTGGTTTTTCCGGTCTTATGTTTAACTGGTACGATTTTTATCTACATATATTCTACGATAGTAGTCTATCTTTATAGTGAAAAAAACCATTTTGGGAAGTATATAAGTATTTTTGTTTTCTTATAAACGAAAAATAAAACAACTTGAATCTATTTTGGACATCTGAAATTGTTTTGACTTTATACTTAAATTCTTAAACTTATATTTTTTTGCACCAATATATGAACAAAATGATATTCAGAATTATTGTACCATTTAATCACAAAAAATATTAATGAACAAAATACATAAAATATAATCTTCATAACTTTAGAAACATAAGTATACTAGCTACATACACATAATTATTTTTTTATTCTAATATTATGATATAATTAAATATCATTGAATATATTATCCAAACTAAGTGGTAAATTTTAGTCGAAAATACAAACAAATGTATTTTAAAAGAAGCCACGTAACTTACGATAAAATTACATACTTCATAATTAGATTAATATATTACAATTACCAAAGTACCGATAGGCAAGAACATTTTTTGTTAATAAAAATCTCAAAATTAATCAAATTAATAAACTTTATTAACTCAAACAATTATGAAATGATAAATCACTATGCGCCCTGTGTGACTGTGTGACAAACTATTTTTTTTTTACATAATACATTATATGACTATACAATAAACACAGTTGACAGACGACAGTTGATAAGTGCAGTTTCGAATTTCTTCGTTTTTCTTCTTAAAAGTACACTACTTTTAACATAGTAATATCTAATTCTTCCGATTAACTTTGTTCAATATTTTTCACAGTTAAAGAAGTTAAGATGGATAAATTTGTAATCTAATATACTGAAATTATTACTATGGTTAAAATAAAATTATTTTGTTTTATTTTCTAAATAATTATTCAATTACTATTAAATAAGATTACAAGTTAAAATTAATAATTTCTTTAACTATGATTGTTTCAAAAAAAAAAAAAAAATTCAATTTTTACTTGGACATATGACAATAATAACAAATTAAAACAGTGTATAAACAATAATATGTACATTTTGAAATATTAAAACATTTTAATGATTTAAAAAATTTTCGAAAATTCGTTATAGACTTTATTCTAATAAAATGTATGTCTATCTGTTTTATCAGCTCCAATTTTTTGGAAAATCTCTGTACGTAGTACGTATAATTAATTTATAATTTAGTTAATGTACTAAAACTAATTTTGAATAATCATGCATAATTAACTTTGTTTTTATCATTTACCGTATTATACTATAATAAGATTTAATGCAGTTAAAATTTGATTTGGTACTAATAATAATAATAACAAAAAAAAATTTAGACACGTTCAATTTCATTTCTTTATAACTTTCTAACTATAGGATTACAGTTTCATAAGTAACATTAAGCAAATAGAATTAGTAAATTAAATTTTCAATAATATCATCAGAGATCAGTTCCATTTAAACTAAAGTTATAATTATAAGGATTTCTGTTATTTAAAATAATATAATTTTGGTATGCCAGAAATACAATGAAAATTATACTTAATATATATATCACATGTTCGAATATGGAATGTGTGTGTACTTATGTAAGTGTGTTCATCATATTATAACGTGGAATAAGAAAATTAAATTTTTAGAATGTAATACATAAATTATTTTTTCAAATTATTTGATTCAATTCAATTTTGGGCAAATATTTTTTATGTTTTAAAAAAAAAACTTGAAAGTATATTATACATAGAAAATTGTAGAATCTCCAAGTAATTGGATTTGCGTCGTAAATATTAAAATATTCTTGGTACCTTATACTATAATATTATTTAGCTATATTAGATTTAGATTACGTCCATTAAAGCACACGTCATAATATTATATTTAATATAATGATGTCCGTTATACATGAAACTGTGATATATTTTTTAAATAATCTAGAATAATCTATTACTGATTAAAATATATTTTAAGTGTTTGTTCTATTTCGTGAGTTGAATAATATACTATTTTTTAAGTGCCTATTAGAAAATATTTATATTCATGTTGCTTGTTTAATTTTGGGAGTTAATCAAAATATTAATAAAATATGTCAATATATCGTTCAATACTACTAATCTGCGTGTTTCAATAATATAATATAATGGGCAATATTTACGATTTCAAAATATATACAATATATTGTTTGTTTATGTGGGGTTAATAATATTTTTAGAAATTTCAATTATATCCCAACAGAATAATATATAACAGGACAACTGTAGAAATATAAAAATCAACAAAATCTGTGTTAAAACTAATTAATTTGTTTATGCCTCTATATTACTGTAATGTTTAGTAAACCATAATTAATTGTTATTATCAGTAACTGAATTAAAGAAATACCAACATTCTTATACTGTTCAAAAAAAAAAACAACGAAATTGTTCGTATTTTTTTAATAAAACAGTTAAGAAAATCGAAATAAAATAACTTTATACTGTCGAATTTTTACAAAAAACTCAAGATCTAAATAACCAATTAACTTATACCAAAATTCCATAACTAAATGCTTCTTTCCATATGCTAACAAGCCATTGTACGAGTATACATATATACATAAAAATAAATATTCCTCGTGTTCATAATTGTACTATATAATATGTGTAGATTGAATTAAAAAAAAAATATGAATAATATATTATTAAAATTAGTATTTAAACTATTTTATATGTGTGGAATCTTTTTGTCATAAAATAATAGTTTTTACACTAATCGTAATCCTTAAAAGTTATATTCTTGAAAAATTATTTTCCCGTTCATCATGTTTATGGAATGATAAATTGATTACATAAGAGTATAATATAGTTAGATATAAAAATGTTTAATGAAAGCACCTATTTCTTAATAATTCTGACCAAAAATAAAAATGATATTTATAACTTACGTGTTATAAATCAGAATTACACAATTTTAAAAATAGTTGGATTTAAGTTAAAATGACAAAGTCGGATAACTCACAATAATCAATTAATATACCTAACCAATATCTTAGTATAACAGAAAAATTAAGTAGGTTGTAGGTATAATTTGCAAGTTGATTGGTGTTGTAATATAATGCGAGAAGATGAACAACCAACATGTTTATTAAATTATAAAATAGTTCTATATTTATTTACAAAATATATGAAAAAAAAAATCGTGTTTAATATGCCGAGTAAGAGACCGAGGACTATGTCGCAATTATATTAGATTGAATACTGAGCTAAATTCTTTCAGAAATATTGTATATAAACGTAGAAATTGTAAGCTTATTACTTAGAAAGTTTAAAGAACAATTATAAGTAGATGTATTCTGCTAATATACTTTCTGACAACACTGATATTATAAAATTAGACGTGAATGTAGAATATAAAATAAATAAATAATAATTTAAAATCGTTTTCCATAAATATATTAGTTTATTTTAAATCATTAAATTGTATTTGCTGATCATGAAATTTAGTTTAGATGATAAAGAAAATTAGAAAATTTAAAACGGCTCTGCTGTAAGATTTCATTGGTGTCTCATATAACAATCACGATCATCACCTTTTATACCAACCAAATAATTCGCAACTCGCGTGTTATTTTTCGATAGATACTCTACAAAATCGTTTATATTTCGTTATTATAGTTATTGAAGTAAAGCAATTATCGCCATGATTTAGTGAAATAACGGTCATAATATCACATTCCTTGCGTGAAGTGAAAAATTAAAACCGAGAACCATATCTCCTTCTATAGACTCGCCGATAGCGTGAATCGATAATAATTGTTGACAATGTTTTATTCTGTGACGGCCGTGACGTGTGCATCACTTATCACTTATGCCATCTGCGGGCGTTCGCATCAACGGTTCAGAAACGCATTTGCTTGTATACGTATATAATAATATGTACACAGTGTTGTGTGACGAAAGTGTGCAAATATAAACGAACCACCCAACCGAATATCTTTTGAGATGCCGCCGACGAACCACTCGGGAAAACTTTTGTGTGTCCGCGCACATCCGTAAAAAGGTTAAGATGGTAATTTTAATGAAATTTTGAGAAAAATTAAAATATATTTTTGTACATATAATGTGTATACCAATTAAAAATGTTTTACGGATGCCATTTACACAGTTCGTTGTTGCGTGATTCCAAAATAAATATAAAAAACAGCGTGGTTCAGTGAGTGTCAAACACTTGTTATAAAATTGAAAAACGATTACATTTAAAAAAAAATTACATATTTTTAGTTTTTTAAACATATTTTTATTGAACAATTTAAACTACAAAAAAAAAAAAATAGTAAACTTAATCCGATATTTTTGATCATTTATTTATCTTTCTTAAAATGAGTATTTTTCTACTCTAATTGATAATATTAATTAATTGTTATTATTATTTTTCATAAATACTTAGAAATATATAAATTTATTTAAATGCATACATTTTTCTGTTTGAAAATATGACCCATTAAACGATTTTCGGAATTTTTAGTACAAAATATACGGGACTTGTATACGACTTTAAATTGTACATATCGTACATATTGAATAAATATTTAAGTATAAATTAAAAAATAATGTGAAAGAGTTTGAATAATTGTATAGTTTATGATTCTATTAATGACATGTGTGTAACATAATATAATAGTAGTGTGTTTGTTATCATACAATATGAGAGCTTATGTGACTTAAAAATTAATTATTTAAAATATTAGCAATATTTTATTGTATACGCACAATCACGTCATATTCACATATAATAGTAAAATAAATTATGAGACGCAAAAGTGTACTATGCATAGAATTAAAAAAAAAAAAAAAAAAAACTTATAAATAAAATAAATGCAATTACGGAAGTTTCAATAGATCCCGGAACCAGAAATGTAAGTATAAAAGCCTAACATATATAACCACCTGAATACCAGATTAGTTTACACTGTGCAACACAATATCTATGTTGATGAAAGTCTATTTAGATTTCGAAACTTACGAGTTTGATAGTAGCAAATAATAATATTACAATACGTATATTATGTTCTTGCTAACTAATTACCAACAACCATACCTTTATAATATAGGTACTTACTAATAACAACATTTAACCCAATGAAAGATCGGTTGTATATCCTACCTTGTTTTATTTGAATTATTATGTTTTACTTCACCACTTGCTATAAAAGTAAATGATAATCACCGTATTTGGATGAAATGTTGTGAGCAGCGAGTTATCTACGACTGTTAGATACATTAAAACAATCTGGGAGATTTGAGTTGTCTTGTGTGACATTTCTCGGTTTCGGTTTATTTAATTAGAATACTATTCAGTAGTACCCTAAACTAAATAAACATAATTCATGAGCTGTACAATTTTGTTTTTAACAAGTTTAATTATTTATATCAATATTTCAACAGTAAAAAGTTGTATATTATTATAATTTAGTATGGAATTTATACTTTGTATATTTTAGATCAAAAATAAACAAAAACAAATTTATTGAATTATTGATACATATTAATATATTATAGTTATGAATGTTATGATATAATAGTATTTAGACGACTAACTAACCAACAAATTGAATACCTAGTTTATTAACACATGCTTACTAATTTATATTCGTTTTTATTTTAGAATAGATATTCTATAACTAAATTACATAAATATAATAGTTTATTATTTAATTATATACATACTATCTAAGCAAATATAATATTTACTGATTGTGTCTGTTGACTAATTTACATTTTATATAATACTAGTTGAATTACCCAGCTTCGCCCGTGGGTAGTTTGTGCTTTCTCAACATTTTACTATATATTATCAAGTGCTAAATAGTAAAAATAGATGAATTATAAATAAAACAAAAATATAATGATTACTCTTAAGAGCATTTGGTACAACCTCCCTTCAAACAAAAAAAAATTGAAAATCGGACGACGTGGTGACACACAGATAGGTATTTTGAATAACTCTGCGAAAAAAAAAATGGAAAAATATTGTGTCGTCACAAAACGGGAACGTAAAAAAGGTTTGTTCTTTTATATATATGTAAGGATAATATTTTCGACCCCCTCCCCTAAAAAAAAAAATAAATAAAAAAATAAAAATAAAACATATTTGATAATATACTTTATTGTAATATAATAACTCAAAAAACAAAATTAATTAATTTTAACGTTTTATATTTTGTTGATCACTTCTTAACTTTAATAATCATAAAAAAAAAAAAAACATGATTTAAAAATCTCTAGCCACCCAACGTTGTACAAATATAAAAATATCAACATCTGACTTAGAAAAAAAACTGCATAAATTATGAGTACGAATAATTCCTTATGGGCTATGTGAAAAATGAATAATAAATTATCCGAAACTTGATAAAATTCAATTATATAGTCATCCTTATGCAGAAAAACGATTAATCTAACTGTTTTAAAATTGTATTTTGTTTTTTACTCGAAAATATTAAAAAATATGGTGCATATTTTATGTAGTAATATAAAACTAGTGAAAAATATAAATTTTATGTCATAATATTCCAGTATAAATTTTTTGTTTAAACGTTTAATGTTATACTGATCGTACCTTTTATATTTTACGTTAGATTAAAATTATTAAGCTCAGAAATAAGTGGAAGTGATTTAATGATATTTAATAACGTTCATAAAGATGATCTACATTAAATTACATTGAAATAACGCTATTATCAAACTTACTGATTTTAAAGAATTTAATACACTCTAATGGTTTAATAAAACTTGAAGAAGTAAATGATTAATTCATTTTTGAAATATTTTAAATTTTATTTATTGTATATTTTTTTAATGTGTAAAAATAAAATTTTTTAACGGTTCAATAGTTAATATGACTATTCGAGATTCACACTTTATAATATCGTAAATCAGCCTCTTTGGATGAAAAAATACTTTTTAGATACCAATAAAAATATGTTCAATTGTTAAAGGAAATGAACTGAATATAAATACCAAAATAACTATTACTAATATTTTTTTTAATTACAGATATGACATGTTTTTAATATATAAAAAAAAACAATTTTTAACAAATTAAAATAATTATAGGTAAATATATTTATATATTTATATATAAATTAAAATGTATGCATTTATTATGCATTTAAGTTAATATAATCAATATGTATTATACATTTAATATTAACTATTTACGATCGAATTTATCTTGTTTTAATAATATAAATGTAATAATTGTATAGTGTTCATTTTTCTCATTATTATCTTTTGAATATAAATAATTATTCTTTGAATACACTAAATTTATTTTTACATACATTTTGTTTAATAATTGGTAAGTGTTGTCTCAAATTATGAAATATTGAGCATGATAGCGTAAAAAGAGGTCTTTGTGATTTGTTTTCCTATGTCTGTACAAATAGTTACTTAAGCGTTAAGTTCATAAGGTAAGTATGAGCATGCACATAATATTATGTTCATTAAAAATAACATTTGATAAGCTTGTATTTGAAATTTTAATTAACAGATTTACTTACTTAAAAAAAAAAAAAATGTTATGTAACTATTTGATATAATAGTAAAGTTTGAAGAATTTATTAAAAGTAAATTTTAATGAACATAACAGCTGTGTATATTCACTATATTTATAGTCTTATTATTCTACAACGTATTCTTGAATTATTCAAATAAATCGTAATGAATTAATTATTGTTATAACATATGCTTTACTTGTCTAAAATAAAAATAAGTTGACAACTTGCTAATATAACAAATATTTTTAAAAGTGTACAATAAAATAAGTAATAAACCAAAACGTAACAATCTTATTGAAATTAATCTTATTGTATACGGAACAGTTATATTATTTAATAATAACCTAATTCAACAATAATTTTATTATTATATTATAATTTTAATTAATATATACTGAGTTACTCTTTTGTTTGAATTGAAATAAGTAAATCGGAATATTTTAAAAAATGTTGGCTTATTTATCATACAATAATATTAACTATTTCAAGTACAATAAAAAATTGATATAATATATAAGTCGTTTATAAATTTTCTATCTTTTTTTTTAAATTGAATTAATTTTCGGTGCGTAAATATTTTAGAATAAATAGATTTTAAACAGTTTTAATCACCCAATAATGTCGGTTGGGGCCTGATAAAACGTGTATTTACGATTGAAGTATATCTGATTATGTTATTTATTTAACAAAGTGCTCCCTTTTTTATCACTGAATAAAATGTATTTATTCGATATGTGTTCCTAAATATTTCTAGTACAAAGTCAAAGGTGATGATATAAAAATAGCTCAAGACAAATAAAATCCAGTTAAATTAAATTTTATCAAGACCTCGAAAACAACACATCCCTGACTATTTGCTAGGGGCATAATTTTCACCTCTTTTGTTTACAAAATAAATGGCACATAAAGAAAAATAAACCTTCAGGCATTTTTGTTGGAAGACCAAGGTCGGATATTTTTCTCTGGTGCAGACTGTCTTGAAAAATAAAAGGAAAAATAATAGAATACAAAATATAACAAACCTAATTCGTGCTAGACGCACAAAGTATATTGTTGGAGATTTAAAAGAAAGAAAGAAAAATCTGTTGGTTTTCTTTGTTCTTAAAAAAGTTATTAGGTTTATCATTTAAATTTTAACAATATTTAGTATAAATTAAAATATTTCTATAAATTTCAAATACAGATAAAATGTAATACATATATTTTTTTTAATGGAAACGTGGTCTCGTGAAATATATTCAATAAAACATTTACGTGGATAAACACATAGGATATAATATTATATATCTGCACTTTTAATGATTATAGTGAAATGTCGATAAACACTTGATGTATAATACTTTTCACAATCACTTTACCTTTTTTTTTGTGTTGGTAGCCGACGAGTAAATCAGGTTTTGAGTGACAACAGTTTTCAATCTCTAGATTTTCTTTGTAAAAAACTTCAATATGATATTCCTATTGAAATGTCAAGTGGTATCTTGTGCATAGATCGATTTAGTATAAATTGGTTTTTTCGATATTAAAATTTGTAATTAATAGTATCATTTTGGAATACATTCATAAACTATAGCCACTATGTAAAATCAGTGTTTATTTAATTTAAAAAATGTTTATTATAAAACTTCATTGATATTCTGAAATACTGTACATTTTTTAGCTTAACATATTTTTGATAATATTTATTATGAATCAATATTATAGTTCAAAATATTTATACAAGTTTAGACACTTAATTATTAATAAATGGAAATTTATGATAGCCTATAATGATTAACTATTATTTTGTAGACATATTTGAATTAAAATATACATTTTAGAAAATCAATTACACTTAATTAAATCAAATTTAATTTCCTCAAAATATGATCCATTAGTTACCTATGTCAGTTGTTTGAAAAAAATTTACATTTTTACAAAGGTTATAAATATTAAGCTTTCTATATATAAAAATATAATAAACTTATTATGCTAAACATCATTAATTATAATATTTATTCAATAAAAGTGATTGTAAGCTTTTGTGTAAAAAATATTTTAAAATAGTTAAACATGATAAATAGAGCATCTGTTAAAAAAAAAAAAAAATATTAAATCAAAGTATGAATGTTTAATCTATGTATTTCCAATTCAATTAAATTCAATTATTATTATACTTATTATTTTTATTATTATTGTTGTTGTTGTTGTAATTATTATTATTATTATTATTTAGTTGAATGTTAAAGCCTGACCTCTTTTATTTAAATTATAGGATATAATTATTTTGATGTTACAATATTACTTATTAGATTAGTTTAACATATGAGTATATTAATATTTATGTGAGTAAGTAAAATTTATTAACTTTAATATATACATTTTTGTTTGGTTATTAAATTATGAAGAACATTTTTTATTTTGATCAGTGATTAATTAATTAAACCTTAAAACAAATTAACATAATATGAAATATAAGGTAAACATATAAGAATGTGTTGTAAATATAGTAACTAGAATCAGGAAATGTTTTTTCTTTGTTTGGTGCTTATCAGTACGAGTGAATTTACAACGAAAAGTTTTTGATTTTTATTATTGTTTACTTTTTTTTAACCGATAATAAACTGACATGCAGAAACTTTGTTTAAGTATAATAATATGCATATAGTGTGATTGTATACGTAATTCTAAAATGAATAAATTTAAATATATTTAATGTCATATTATACACACATCACACTTTTATTATACGTAATAATTTGATATTTTACTTCCAAAATATATACTGTTCTATTTTAACAAATATCGACAGCAGAGTGAATTTCAAAAGAAAAAAAAATACAATACTGCGATTGGATTAGTAACAATGTGAAAAAACCTTCAAAGTATTAGTTTTGTTAAAACTGCAAAAGCATAATATTCAATCTCATACTTGAGAAAAATCAAATCTTCATTATCTTTAAGAAAAATCCATCTAAAGATATAATTTATTTGTACATACCACATAGGACTTTTAAATGAGAATAAGAACAGAAATCCTTATTGGTAACAAAAACATTTGAGAACCTATCTGTTTTATTTTATTAATTCCATTTTTTGTTTATTAAACGTATTCTAAAAATATCAGTGTTTTATGCAAGAAGTGAGAATTTTTAATTCTTTTTTATTATTATTATTATTTTTTTTTATCATAATATCACGTTGAATTAGTTTTATAACTTAATAATTTCATCTGATAATAGATACAATGGTTTAACTTTTATAGAGCTGCTTATTTGGCAATGACTAGAAAATGTTAAAAAATTAACAGTTATGATTTATGTTTAACCAAGATAAAATTTGAATTCAAATATTCATTTTATTTTTACCACGAAAAATAAGTTAATCTTTAGATATATGAGCGTTATTACGATAACTGTAAATGAGTAAATATTTTAAAAGAGTTAAAAATCGACAAAAGGTTTAAAAAGTAAAATTGATTTTAAGTTATATACTGTTTTACAAACTTGGTTAAATAATTATATTTTATGTAACCCATATTATTTACAAAAAATTTAATGACGTTTATTATCGCTAATATAGCTTACAATTATTTAAATATAGATATTTGCATTAAACATTTTAAATTATAAATATATTTTGAAATTAAAATTTTATAAATCGTCTGAATTAATCAAGTAAGTCATTTTAATATAGTAATTATAAGCTATATTATGATGTTGTTGATTTTTATACATATACAATCAATGTCGTATACTAAATGTACTGTGTCATTAATCGTTATCATATACGAGACATTTGGCACTGAATACAAAAGTATCAATTATTATAGAAAAGTTTCATTGTACGTGTTTTCTTTTACCTTTTACCTGTATATTCGTTATCGCCCTTTTTTATTTGGAGCCAAACAAAAAAAACAAAAAACTCCCAGTAACACGTCTTTATACAATGCGAGTAGTTTGCAGTTTTTAAAACACATAGTCTTTTGGCACAAAAATGTATTTTTTTGCAACTTCATTCTTGAGCTTGATTCCAGTATTACAGTTCCATTATTTTTTCTATATACAAACAAAAACATTATAAAACAAATAGTATGGTATAATCAATCTATTTTTTTATTCAAATGTTAAGCAGATAATATGCACACTGCCTAGATACCTACGTTTTACACACGTTACGTTTTAATGTTACATACACAAATGTAATGAATTTTTTAATGATTGTTTCGAGAAAAATAAATAGACAATTCAATCATTTGAACATTGTGATACAAAATAATATGTAGGTATTAAATATATATAAAAGCCAAAAATGTTTGTGGAACTTACATATATATATATATATATATATATATATATATATATATGTATATATATACCTATTATTTAGATTAAAAAATTAATAGAACAATTATTACAAATACCATTATATATTATATTATATACATTCAAACTTATATTTTTATATATTATTTCAAAAATAATTATATTATAGTAAATTATTTCTAGATTAGTGACTAAAGAAATAAATGTAGTAGCCTAGATATAATATTATGATAATTATAATATATTAATCTCTAATACTCTAATATTATTATTACTCCAATATTTTCGAATCTCATCTGATTTATCTTAAAAATTGAAATAAAGTTTTTTATAATATTATAATCATTTATTCAAATAATAATAAACACCAATTTCATCAAAAGTTACTTTTATCAAATTCATTACTGTATTAAATTAAATAAAGTAAAAAAAAATAAATCACTGCTTATAAGTATATATACTTATTTTTTTAAATGTAATGCTTTATTATTACTTTAAATTAAATTACGTATTTATTTTATTCCATAAATTTACTTAAAATAATACCTAAGTGATATGCAAATAAAAATATTTATTTTTTTATATTTTTATATAATTATACTAATACTCGAATATCTCTTGATATCATACATAACCGGGTTTACTTGTAAAAACAAAAAAATTAAAATTTGCTTGATTATTGCTTTTATAAAATATTAATACCAGTAGTACTCAGCAAATGCTTAGATAATATAGGTACATAACTATTGTATTGTTAAATCCCAAATGTTAATAATAATTTAATGTATAATTTAAAAATATACATTTATTTTTAAACGTAAACAAATAAAAGTAAAAATATGATGAAGTAAAATTTTTGTTTAATTTATAAACAAACAATAAATTTAAAAATGGTTTACTTAATAATTTAATAATATGAAATACATTTTATTTAACTGAAAAAAATTATTAAGTATCATAAATTTTAAGTTGTTTATTAGTATGAGATGATGAAAATAAATTTGAAATACTTATTATGATTTCTGAAGTATTAATGAACCATAATATTTTGATTGCATTCTGAAAATAAAATTTGATAATAAACTTAACTTATAAAACAAGATATAATATAATTGTACTTATGTAATTTTATATTGTGTAATATAAATTTAAGGTAGATGGAACATATTTTATTTAAGAATTAATTGATTTACATACTGTAGTTTTTATTGTCTCGGAAAAAAAATATTTTACTAAGATTATGATTTATTAGAAGAGTTTTTAATGTACTTAATTCACTCGTTTTAATACATTATTACATTTTATGTTTTTATCAATTTAATATCTAAGCTAATTATGTAATATTAAAATATTATTATTATAGTATTAAGTTATATTTTACCATTTTTTGTATTAAAAATAATATTTATCTGCTTTTAAGTGGTTGTTTTAATCTCAAATATATATATATATATATATTATCAAATACAATACCTACTCGTATTTCAAATAAATAGTTAAATAGTTTCAAAACTATAAAATAAATATCAAGATATTCTTAAAAATAAGTAAAGTTATACTTGTAAAATAGTTCCATCAATCTATTTAAGATATCGCACACATAACAACAAACCTCCAAGAGTACTTTAACACATTCGTTATTGAAACGACTAAAATGTCAATCAATTATTTTTAATATTATTTATTAGACTTAAATATATGATTTTTATTTTTTTTTTTTTTTGATTTAAACTTAATATATATATATATATATACGTACAGAAATTTCACGTAATTATATTTTATCATTAATTCATTTCATAAATTCATTCATTTTTTTTTAAAGCTATAAGATAAATAAATAAATATAACTAGTAGCAATCACAATAAATTTCTAATTAATATGCCAAAAAGTTATATATTTTTGCACAGTAGCAATATACAATATAATTTAAAATATAAATTTGGTTTTTATGACAAAATATATGTGTTTAACTGTAAACTAGGTAAGGTTTTTGTAATTTATTAGAATAAGTACAGATCAATAATATATTTTATAACTTTAAAAGAAATATTTTGTTATAAAAATACGTATTTTATACATCAATAAATAACGTTAAATTTTATAAATTCCTACATGAATGTTTTTTGATAAAATGTAAACAGATAATAATAATATTTACTATTAATTTTTGTTCAATCTAAAGTAATAACAATTTTTCAATGATTATTTTCAGAATGATAATATAACATTTTTTGAAAAAATAAATATATAGACGATTTGCTTAATTATTATACTTACTGGTGAGACTATTATTGTGTGTAATAATCATTTTACTTTTGAGGCTGGGTTACTTGTATATGAAAACAAAATTCTGTAGTCAGATTATTTTGATTATAAGTAAAAGTAAAAATCGTGTACATCTTTTAATACATTTTTAAGACAAATTAATTGATGAAATATTTAAATATTTAAGCTCTATTAAATATACTACAAAACTAGTGACGAATATGTTGACATTGTGAATAAGGATATTATCCAGAAATATACAGAGCTTTTGCTTATGGAAATCAACAAAATTTCGACATAGTCATTCATCTGGCGATATCCAACCGAGTTGATAGCCAACAAAACATAGTTTACTACAGAATCGAATACTAATCTTTGAATTAAGAAGACGATGGAATATACAAAATGTGAGTCTAAAATGTTTTATTTTTTAATAAAGTTAGGTACGGATTTAGTAATTATGGTAAATTTCAATTTTTTGTGAAACTAATTGGTTTTTAGAAATCAACGGAAAATTGTCTACGGCTTTCATTTTCAAACAATCAGACAATCAAAGACATGATAAATTTCCATTTGAAAAAGTTCAAACAATGGAATCCAAAATTATATATTATTGCACATCAAACATATGGTAAAATATATAAATATAATATTTTTTATAAGCATAAGTGATCTTATTGATAAACTTGAATATTTTAAAAATAATAAAAAAATATATATTTGATGTAAACTATAAGCATTACTGTCCCAAGCGGTTTTTTTTTAGATTACAAATCAAATTATTATCAAAAAAATACTACTGTACATGAGCTGATCATACAATTTGGTGAAATTATGTTCACAAAAACTACGAAAATTATTTGAAGGTCTAAATATTTCATAAAAATTAACGTTTTGTTTTAAGTAAACTCATACCTATAATAATAATTGGTAATATAACGGTTTTAATGAATGATTTATTGTTGTATTTGTCTATACTTGTAAATATTATTTTAAGGTTTTGAGACGACATCTTAATCATCTTACTACTATGCCTAATAAAATAATTTTTATTTTTTTTTTTTAGCTTTAATGCGATTATGATTTTTAAAAATATTTGATAAAATTGTGTATTAGGTATTGACGCTAACCTGATTTATGTGACTTTATTAAGCTATATAGGCCACCGTATAAATAATACTTTTTTTATTTACTTAATGGCCAAAATTTAGATCAGTCGATACATTGTTATTGTAAATCAATTTTATTTTAATGCTAAACTGTAATTTCACATAAATGTGTATTTAAATTTTAAATATATATCATACCAAGAAGTTCTATCGCTGGATGGATTCTTCGCTCAAGTCATCAGTCCCTTTTATTTTATTTTATTTTATTGTTATTCTATTTCTATCTTATCAACACTTATGATCATTATAAAAATAATATATTTACAGATTGTATAATAAAAAAAATTAAAAACAAAAAATATATATATCATACACTGATTTTTCGATACTTATTAAATTATGAAAGCAAATTTAACCTTATATATCTTATATTTTCAACTATGGGTATAGTAGTATACTATTTCATCCTACTTTCTAACCAACAAATGGATTTTGATTCATAATATTTATATTATTGTACATTCAGTTTGGATTTTTGTAACGTGTGATTTAGCTAAAGTAGAATTATTTTATAACAACATTTTTTTTCTTCATATATTCAATTTTTTATACATAATATATTTAATAAAGTAATCTCAATAATAAATATTTAAAAATAAAAAAAAAACTATAATAGTCGTACTATGCACTATTAAAACCAAACTATTTCTTTAGTTAAATAAATCTATGATTTGTAAAATATGAAATAAACAGTATAACATACGTATATGATTACAAGGATCATTAACTAATTTATTGTTTAATACAATTCCGTAATTATACATATATCAACAAATATTGTATAACAATATATATAAATATATTATCTTGTTGGTTTTAATATAAATAATTTAATATGATAATATATAGTGACATATTTATCATTAACATTTAAGATATTAACGTGCTTGTAATGTATAAACTCAAAGCTGTAATTTAATATACAATGTTGTTGTTAGTATACTAAATGTACAGTTTGTATTAAGTTGTTAAGAGCCAAGGGTAATTAAGACATAACATGGATCAACTAAAATTGTCATTGTGTAATCAAAATTGTAATACCACGCCTTTGAAATGTTTGGATGAGACAGAAAAGGGTTATTGCGGGTATATTGTTTCCTGTTCTGCAAACATTTACAGCGGAGACATGATTGTTAGGAATGCTTCCAAGGAAAATATTAATATTGAATTTTAAATCATATTAATTTTGAACTATACATGTTCTATATAAATTATAGTATGCTTTGTATGATGAAATTAATTTAATATATTTTAGTTAAAAATATAAAACAATGTAAAAATGTTTTATACTCGTATTTGTATGTGTATGTAAATAATTATTTCATTAAATAGATTGATTTCAACTATAGCTGATATATTTTAATTAATTTCAGTATTGAATTCTACAATTAGCCAATACAACTTTTTAACTGAAAAGTAAAAATTATTATTTTTAATTGGTATGTAATAGTAAATTTTTTCATAGGTAAATAAAGAGGAAATATTCATAATGATTTTTAAAATTTTATTTTATAATTATGTTAATATGATGTCTTCTAAGAATTAAGTCAAGCAAGTTATATAATATTTATTACCGAAATTCAATATTTTTACAATAAAAATAAAAAATATTTCACAGTAATAGTCAAAAAAAAAAAAGAGAAAAAGTGCCAATAAAATTTTATTGAATATCTTAATTTTCTAATTTAGTATTTATAGTATCTAAAAAAAAAAAAATATTTGTCTACTTTATCTTATCATCAACTGAAATCATTCAGGTATACATACTTTAAATAATTTAATATATAAACAATTTTTCAAAGTTTAAGTGTAATCAGTGGAAACCAGAAGGTTACTTTAGTTTAAAACACTAAAGCTCACATTTTTTTTCAGCAGGGAAATTAATACACAAGAAATTTCTCTGCCTCAACGATGAAAAAAAATTTACTTTATGTATATATTAGTTAATAAGAATTGAGGAGTATTTTAAAGATAAAAACGAATCATTTTTAGTTTATATAATTTTGTTGTAAAATAAAAATTTGCTTACAGGTTAGTATTACATCGGTGTTAAACTATGCTTATTGTTTGTGTATAATACTTTTTATGTTTAATAATTAAATATAATAAATTATAAGTATAAATATAAAAATAATTTTTGATTTTAACCTTGAACAACAAAATATTAAAAAGTTGTTTGTTTATTATAATGATTACCAACTTATATCAATTTATGCATTAATGAACTATTGTTATACTTAATTATATTCTTAGTATTCTAACATTGAAGAGAAAAAACTTAGAATGATTTTTATGTGTTAGATATTAGCAAACGTTAATATTATCGAATAATTAAGTAGTATTCATTTAATAAACGAAATATTAAAAGCGATTACGTCAAAATAATAATTTTTTTATTTTTATTTTTAATAAAAAAACATATTTTGTATTTATTGGTTAAGTAACTTTATCAATATCTTTTAAATTTATTTTTCAGTAAATTAAGAGAATATGACATATACATTTAATACACAACATGAAGAATAGCTATAACACATTGAGGTTTTTCGCGAATCTGAAACCTAGAACTTTGTAAAAAGTTTTTGATTTTGAGATAATTTCAACAATGTGAAATGTTTTAAAAACCAATTATCACTATTAATTTTTTAATAATACTCTGATTTCTGAATTCCTAATTTTTAAAAGAAAAGTTTATGTCAAAATGACTAAACATTTTCCAAGGAACTGCGTAAGTAAGATATCTATATCAACTTTTATCAATACTTCCAATGAATTAAGAATATTGAACAATGAGATATCCAGGTAATAATTATATTATCAATTATTATGGTTTTAGTAATTTAATTATGTATACAGTTTATACAACCATAAAATATTAATTTTGATAATACATTTGTAATATAATCACAAATTATAAGATAGAACGCATTTTAAAATTAAAAAATAGAATTTTTCGTTAAGTTAATACTAAAATATTTTTTTTTACTTTTTCTTAATTAAGGTGAAGTGTATATATTATATTATATTTAATCATGAATAAAATATATTTTTAGATATTAGTTTTTGTTTTAAAAACTGTACAAAGTGTTGTAACTAACTATATAATAATAATATATAAATGCAAATAATAGTTCTTTGTATATTTTAAAAACTCGAATGCAATTTAATAAACGATTGTGCTTAAATTTCAAAAATTTCTGAAATAATAAATTTCTGTGTAAACTATTTAATAAATAAAAATAAAATAATATTATATATCTGTATGATAATGGCAAATTATTAAGTATAATTGGAATTTGTATTTATTTATTAATTGCATATTATGTTGTTAAAACTAACGTATAAACAGTAAATTGCAATAAACAACGACAAAAAAAAAAAACTTTCAAAAAGAAAAAATATTGTTCAAATAATTATTTGTTTCTCATTGAAATTTGTGAAATTTGTTGAGTTTCGTATTATAGTTAGTAGATATCTAATTAATTTTAATTGAGTCAATAGATTACTATAAGAATTCCACTGATGCGTACAGTCAAGTTAATTGTATTTAAGTATAGTGAAGTTTTATTTTTTATCATTATTTATGATTAAAACAAATATAAGCAAAAATTGATATTTATACAAATTATTGATACAAGTATAAAGTACGATAAAAAATTATTGACATCTTGTAAAAACAGTTTGATTAATGAAATAAATTGGCTAACAAATAAGCTTAGAATTGTTAATACAAAGCTAACTCACGGATATTTAATAGACAAAGATGAACTTCTATTATGTCCAGCCTATGAAACTTAATTCACAGTGGAGCATTTATTTATAGTGTCGCCAATATTAGACACAAAGTAGAGATAAAAATAAATCGATCGTGCGAAAATCTAGAACTACAATTGAAGCGATTAACTAAATAATAATGTAGTTTATTAAATATACAGATTTTTAAAGGCTAATTGAGAAATTTAGAAAAGCTAATTGCAAATAAAGAAAAAATATTATTTAAACAATATCTTAGACTTAAAATAGCTATATTTACTATTGTTGTGAAAGCATTTTGATGAACAAAAAAAAAAAAAAAAATCACATTGTAAAATTTGAAAAATAATACTTTTTCCTAATGGAGTAATTAATGTATTTTTAGTTATAATAATTATTATGTTCGACAATAAAACAATGCGTAGTATACGTATATAAGTATTGTAACGTGGCTGGGGAACCTAGTTACTATATTAGTTATCCAGGGAAGGTTTTCTGGTCCTTATGGATAAATTTTCCGTAGCTAGGGGGTTAGAACACGGTATGTGGGATCTTATCAATAAATAAAACACGTTTGGTTTATAAATCTCTGTTCAAAATATATTTTTGGTTTGTACTTAACAAATGTAGATGGTGGTAACAATCCCGGTGTTGGTGAGTTCATGTTTTTTTGGTGAGTTCGTGTTTATTGCTGGTCAGTCTCGAACTGCCCTTTCGATAAATGGTGCGTATTGGCCACAGGCCTCACAATCATTAACAATGTTTATCTCAGCATAAATATCCCACTATTGCCTACTACGGAATTGACACATACATAGGTGTCATGTAACAATAATATATATTATTATTACAGTATAAAATTAACATAGAATATTGCATTAAATTATTCTCGTATGAATACTTAGATAATATTTCGAAACTAAAGATTATTCATAATTAGTAAGTTGTACAATTTTGAATATTATATAGTGTATTAATATATGAGGAATGGAAAATAACTTAATTAAGATTAGAATTAACAATAGAAGTTGTAAGTATTCATTAATAGCTCACTGAAATTAACTGTTTTTTGGAATAAAAAATAAACTACGACTTGATATATAGTAGGTAAGTACACAAAATCTCCGTTTGATTTAATATTCATGTATTTTTTGTTGTAATTTACTATCACTTACTAACTCTTAATTTCCTAAAACGTATTGAACTTCACCCCTCAAATTTTGCTCTTCCATGTTATTTAGCTAACCTTTCTCGTTGTTTGATATTTATTTTTATGGAAGGATCAGCAAGATCTAATAAAGAGACCATGATTAAATTTCTACTGTGCATCAACATCAGTTAAAGTGTATACTAAAATATATTAGACATGAAAATAAAAATATGTACGCCTCTGATACATCCTCATACATCTCATGAGTTACGGCTACAACTATTCCAGGTAATTAAAATTGATTCTTTTTTCCTATTATATCATTTCGTGTTATGGATTACCTATAGTATTCATAAATGCACTGATCTAAAGGTATGTTAGTTATAGTGACATACAAATTAAAATTAATATACAAGATAAAATATTTACTTATTTAATTTTTTTTTTTTTTTTTATTTCAATACATAACAACATTACACTTTTATCGTTTTATTTTTTAAACTATTACTTTTTTAAATGACAATAGAATATTTTAAATGTTTATTCTGAATTAGATAATTTTTTTTGTAGTTTTTCGATACATAAAAACTAAATTTCAAACAAATAGTTAATTTTTTGTACATTTCGAATATCTATTTATAATTTATAAAAGCAGGGTTAGGTATCCCGACAAATGTGAATGTATAACTTTCCTCATTAAATTTTAAATACGTATTTACAACTAATTAACTTATCGTTTGAAATTCGATTTTGATGTATTGAACAACATAGAATATTATTTTTCTTTGATATAAACAAATAAAAATATTAATAAAACATATTTTATTTTTCAAAATTGTTGTTTTGCAATAATATACAACTGTGTAAAAATAATATTTAAAAAAAAAGTTAAAACTTTACGAAATGATGAGCATATATTCTTAAATGGATCACCTAGTATATCATATACATATATATTAGACAACCTACTCGTAATTAATGCGATTACTTCACATAGGAATTTGTGAGCTGATTTACTTTTAGTTACCACCATGGGATGCCTTCGAATTTCAAACTCGGTACGACTTTGTAGAGATAATTAAATATTAAAATTCAATTTGTCTACTTTTATTTGGAACCTCTAAAATTATGATTAGAATTGGAAATTTTTTTTTCACTTCACGTTCATTTTGATCCAATGGTCGACCATTGCATCACAATAAAATATATCTATGATACCATTATAATAATAATTTTTAATTTTTAATACTATATTAAAAAAAAATCTATAACACTATTCAATAATACTTTTTTATTAACATTGTACATCCTAAGTAGTTTTTATAAAAGTTATCATTTTATAATGATAACAACTAAAAAAAAAAAAAATAATAAAAAAAAAAAAAAATAAATAAATAAATAAATATACACATCTTTTACGGTCTGCATAAATTAAATAGCCATGTTGCACATCATATTATAAAATTCCATGGTGAATAAAAAAAAAATTTTTTTGGAAGTATGTATATTGATTTGTTTTTTTTTTTTTTTTTTAAATTGTTCATCAAGGTGATAAATAGATGTATACTAGTTAACTCAAATTTATATTGTTGCAACGTTAAAAAATTACCAATTTTTTGTATTTATATGATAAATCATAAATAATATATAATTATGTGATTAAAAATAATATTTAGTTGGTAAATTAAATTTAGAGTGGACAAAAGCAAGTTTTAATATACATTAATTTTTATATTACAATTATAGTATAATTTAAATGAATAAACTACCGAAATATATAAAATTATATAAATAATTTAATACATCCTATATGTATATTTGTAATGTTATAGATACTTTATCAGCACAGTTATCTAGTTGCCCACATAATCTTAATGACATTTTTCTTTGATTGTACAGGTTTATTCAACTAACTTAAGTTTACGGTATCTAAAGTGTACTGAAATATCATGAATTTGAATTACGTATTTACATGTGAATACTGTTAGCAATTATGCTTTTTATTTATTTATTCATGTATAAGGACTGGTTTGCGCTCTTAATAAGTATTGGTGTAGTAAATTAAAGCATAACACTATGTCGAAATACGGTACTCTAAAAATGTATAAGGCAACAACAGATTATTATACAAACTGTTATACAATATTATAATTTTAAAAAAAGCCAAGTCATATAGAAATGTAATAAAATTATCTGATAAAGGAACCTCCGATACTGTATATGTATATATAGTATATCCGCGAGCAACGTTAATGGTATAAAATAAAAATAAAAAGGTTTTACTCCTCGGCAAGAATCCTTTTTGGAATCGCTCCAAAGGTGCGTGACTGGCCATCTCACCTGTGAGGTTAGGGTAAGGTAAACGAGATAGTAAACTGCAGTTGAAAAAAAAAAAAAAAACGTTTCAATTCGTCGAGTTTTTGGCGAGAGCCCGGGGGACGTGTGACACGTAAGCATGTATTGGTGCTTATATGTGTATATAAGAGTGGGCATTAGCGGGATAGAAAAGTTAGGTATAGATTGAGCAAAGACGAAAAGTTATATTGGATAAGTTTCCAAAACCGATTTTAAATTACAATTGCAAAATTCGGAACAACCCTGGATGATCCATATATTTTATTTTTTGAATTGCTTGACTGTAATCGTTATATTCTCCTAATCAAAAGATGAATACGTATACACTATACACGCATACACACACACAAACAATATCATTCTTTTATAAAAAAATATACATATATATATTTTATTGATAAAGCTGAAGGTTATACAAATATTTTTTATAAATTATAAAAATATAAATTTCATAGTATTGATTAACTATAAATAATATGAATTCACAAGTAGCTTATAAAAATTCTAAGATTATTTACTTTTTTTCTATTTACTTATCAACAGGATTTTATTACAAGAATAAATTTGTTTTAATAGCGGTTTTTTGTTCCATTTATCATTATATTTATACTACCTATTGACTTTTTCTTAGGTAAATAATATTCACTCCAAATAAAGTAAACTACATACCTAACTAGCTATATTTAATGAAACTTATGTTACTTATTTTTTTCTTGAAATGAATACATTTTCAATCCAGTTTGCAAAAAAATATTAAAACAAGCATCACAACATTTTTAATTTATAGTACACCTATGTAATAAAATATATTTAAAGTTCTCCAAAATCATAAAAATAAATAAATACAATCAACGATTAATTAATTTAAATGTTTTAAATTATCACCAAAAACAATAATTGGAATTATGTAGTTATATTCACAAAAAAATAAAATCGAAAGAACAATTCTTTTTGAAGTATTGACTTAATGTGATGTAAATGGCACATTATACCAACTCTAAAACTTTTTACGAAAATATTATTCGTCATCATAAAATGAATATAACTTTCTTGTTGAACTGCTGAAAATAAAATGTGTAGATATAATGATTGGAATAATATGGCGAGCAATAAAAATCGTCTTCGTTAAAGTATATAAAAAAAGTATATCATAGGTATTGGATTTAATGTCTAACTTGGATTCTTTAAGTATATAATAGACAATAACATATACATTTTATAATTTATATATCAACTAGATATTTAATATTTATTAAAACTAATGATAATTTAAGTGACTGATGAATGGTTTTAATGTAAAATATATTGGTATTTATTGAAAGCATGTGATATATTTGATATTTTTCAAATGATTGCATTTTTTTAACTTATGGTTTATTAGACTAAGGAATTATTATTCATGTAAAAGCTAAGAAGGATAAAGAAGGTTATTTCAGTTTAGAGAAAAAATATTATCGTATTGTTGTATATATATTATTTTAAAATAATAATTTCAGTAAATTGCATAGTAAATTAGAATTTCCCACAATGTGTTTTTGGTTATTTGATTGAACCATTATCTATGAACCGTAATTATAAAGCATTTTGGCTACAGAAAATTCTAATTTGATTAATTAATTGTAAGTTTTAGATGAAGAGTTGTCTTTGTAAATACTACTGTTATTAATTTAAGCTGAACTACATTATGATTGTTATTATAAAAGCCGGATTTATAACTTATAAATATAACATGTATAAAAACATACGAAAATGTTGACAAATAACGAGTATTGAGTATAAATTATTTAGATAGGTAAATCTATACATCTAGTGTTCTTTATTATAATTGGTATTGATTTATTCTCCTTAAAACTTAAGTAAAAAAAATATATATATATTTTATAGTAATCTATTGTATTTCTTCTTTTTTGGCAAAGGTAATCTTCTGGCTTTGTAATGATGGTGTCGTGACGTACGCTGTGTAAAACAAAGAAGAAATTTTGTCAAGTAGTATAAGTAACAAGAAAATGTTAGTGGTTTGAGAAATTGCTGTAAGGAACAAAAAAATATTTTGAAGAATTTCCTGGCAAGACCAATGCCGGTAAATCGATTGTTTGATTTTGGCAACAAATCAAATGAAAATTTAACATAAAACATAGGTTTTTGTTATTCACCATCGTTCAGTTTTTAGAATTTTGTAGTTTATAATTTGCAAAGTAATTATTTTAAACTTTTATTAAAATATTTTTGATACATTTCATTTAAATTAGTTGTTTAGAGTTGTTTTGATTTTTTTATATCATATATATTATAAATGTATTTATGTTATCAATGCATTGATGTTATTATTATTTATTTTTATTTTTATTTTTAAA
Source organism: Melanaphis sacchari (assembly GCF_002803265.2). Taxonomy (NCBI): domain Eukaryota; kingdom Metazoa; phylum Arthropoda; class Insecta; order Hemiptera; family Aphididae; genus Melanaphis; species Melanaphis sacchari. The sequence goes on along the minus strand of NW_020271119.1, from coordinate 630,810 downwards.
TATAAAGTCTATAACTTATATCCTAGATATTTCCATTACTTATTTTCCTAATTTAATAACAATCTTATGATTTTGTATTAATTAGGTTTGAACAATTTTTAATCTCATAAATATGATATGGAATAAATTAAAAAAATAATTTATTCCAAATACTTAAATATAAATATTATAAATAATTAATAATTGTTCACTCAAATGAATAATAATAAATAATAAAAGTATTAAGTATAAATTATAAACAATTCAATTTATGTGTGAATTATTTTAGTTAATTCTCGCATGCTCACATAAATTAATTTATTATGAACCAAGTTATTGAAGAATGTAAGCATAAATTTTAGAAAAATTAAATTTATGTGATTACTTTAGAAACGAAGAACAATAATTTTAAGAATTGTTAAAATTTTGAAAAATATTTGACTATGAAAATAGTACAGGTTATATTAATATTATAATATCATAGTATGAGAAGTGGGTTTTTTTCAACACATAAATGGATATTTTCGTGCAATAGCCTAAAATATAAGAAACAGCGAATAACGTCATAGAACTTTAAATCTGTTCAACTATAGATTCTGTAAAAATTTAATCCGACAGAAAACGTATTATACAATGTTTTATTTTAGCAATTTACTTTTATATATTACATATTATCAATAGTTTCTACTTTTTAGAATATACTTTATATCATAGCGCTATCATAAACATTTGATATGCACCCCTTGAAATTATATTATAATTTATTTGTTTCGCCTTAAACAATAAAAAAACGGACAGAATACAATGTAGGTATCAAATAGTTTTGCTTGTTTTAATAATAACACAATTGTTTTTTAAACAGTTATTTTTTTTTAATAAAAAAAAAAGTTTTTGAAGACTATAAACTTATAGCATGATAAATTATAAGATTTACTGATCATATAGCTACTATAGATTTACTATTAAATTTGCGATGCATGCAGTAAATTTATTAAAAAATATAATTAATAGGTAGTAAATAAATGACTATATGTTTAGCGTTTGAATATTTTTCCCAGTTGTGAGAGTTATGTTTATCGTGGTTCAACAATTATTATTATAATTTAATTATGTTTCATTAGAAAAATACTAAAAGTTTTAAAAATTAATTTGATTATGACAGATAACAAGAAAAAAAAAATTGCTAGTTATGTGTTAATAATTCAGGAAAGTTGACATAAAAATTTGTATTTTAATAATTTGACATAGTTTAAAAGAAAAGATACGAACATTAAATTGATGCGTTTAACGTATATTATAAGAATGGGTTTTACTCATAGAATATCCCTCCCTTTCTAAGTTAAGTTACACAACTAGCTACACATGTATATTCTTTATTGTAATATTAATTTTAAAACGATGTACCGATATTAATAATATAATATATAAAGTATTAATATAAGATTTTATTTATTTTTAGTCTTGAGGATTAAATTTGTTATTTTTAGAACTACAAGAGTAGCAATATATGTATGCGTTTTAAATATTTTTCCCCCTAAAACAAAAAAAAAACATAATAAAAAAAAACAAATAAATAATATTTTACTGGTAAAGAAATAACTGTTATTAAACTTTTATCTTTCAAACCAAAAAAAAATTACCTTTTAAACTTGAAAAAACCTAAACATTTACTCTTTAATAAATGATAAATCAAAATGTAAATAAAAAAGTGTTATAATTAAAAAAACTTAAATATTATTTAAAAATTAATATTTATATTTTTTTGAGGGGGGATTTTAATGAGTTATTTTAATAGTCTACTTTATATTAATATAAATTAATAACAATATTTAATATTAGGTTATTTTAATATAAGTAGTAAACATCTACAACATAATATAGTAATAGTATTACTTATTACTTATCATGCATAGTGGAAGTCCATCATAAGATATCGGGAATCCATGGGTGAGTACTAGTATGACGTATTTTTAGATGGTTTCTTTTCTATGAATAAAAGTTTGTTAGGTCAGTTGAGAATTATAGTAGGTAAGTTTTATTTTATTTAGATCAAAATTGTATACATTATTAATTCATTAAGATTTCAATCGTACAATTCTAATTAGATACATATTTTATTTCAGAACTGAAATATTGTTATCATGTATTATTTTTAATTGTTATCTTGTACATTAAGCGCATTAGAATATTATTTCTATTTAACAATTGTTAAGTATACCCATAATGGGCTCTGACTGTTTAATACAACTAAATTAAAATATAACTTTTTTGTAACATTTTCTTTTTCTTTGATTTAAACCTGTTTTATCGGATCAAAAAGTTTGACAAAACCTAAACAAAAAAAAAAAAAAAGTTGACTTTGTAATATTTTATACACATTTGTACCTCCAAAGTTATAATCTGTCTCAAACATTTAAAGCAAATTATATCTCACCTAAAAGTTTAAATGACTATTTAAATAAAAAAATAAAAATATTTATTTGAAATAATATGTCAACATTCTTTTAACTGCACATTTTAAATAGCTCATTATAATTATGACAATATTTATATTATGTCGAGTTGGATATTGATGTTGATAAATAACATTAACACTATCAGAATATTATTCAATCCAAAGGCTAATCGTTTTTAATATTTTACTATTTTTTTTTTTTTTTTTTTGGAATAGTTTAAATTCTTTTTAATCTGAAGCATACTGTGTTTATAAATATTTTGATACATAACTATCTAAAATCTTTATTTTTTATAAGCTTAAGTGTAAATGAATTGATATAATTTAAAAAGCTCTTATTTATAAAAAATAAATATACTATTAATTTAATATTCGATATTTAAATACATAGATAATTTTAGAGAAATAATCTGTCTACTTTCAATTATGAAGTTAAAAGTGTTGGAAGTAGTTATTGCAGTTATTTAACATATTAAAATTGCAGTAGGTACTGTTTAAGTTATTATTTTCATCAAAAATCGTAAGTAATATAATAATAATATAAAATATACAGTTTAAAAATTAATTGACATAAAATTAAATTACGCTGTTTATAAAACGACTTATTTTAGTGTTGTATTAGTACTTACCATTCGGATACAGTAGTTTTTATTCACTATTATTCATTAAAATAAAACAATATCTATATCGAAGTGCAATAAAACATATTGAAATTGGTAAAGAAATGTTATTTATTCATGTCAGCATTTAAGAACGTTAGTTATCTCAAATTTAAAACTCGATTAATAAAACTATAATAAAATATAATGATTGTATTCGTATTTAAAACAATAATTATTTAATTACCTACACAATAAATTACTTATTGGATCAAAAAATTAAAACATAAGCATATAAAATCGTTATTGTGTTTAAATATCTCAATATATAATATAATATTATGAAGCCTATGTTTTTTATTACACTAAAAAAAATGTGTGCTACATAACCCATTAAATTGTCACATACAGTATTTCTAGTTGGTTTGATATCGGGGTATAGGATCGAAAGATTATGCATGATAAAAATAAAAAATGCCTAAACAACAAACAGACACGAGAATTATGATGATACTGCAGCTGTGTGCGTGCTGCGTGTGTGATGTGAATAAAGTTGTGAATATACATGTGCAGTGCGTATATAGGTACTGGTCACGATTTCGTTATTTATTCAAAAGGGAATATGGCTAAACCGGTGACAAAAGTTTCGAGATGAGCTTTTACGATTTTCCAAAACCTATTTTTAAATTCCAAACGCAACCCTATTTCAACACTTCAGGATCTTGTTTATATTGCATAGGTACTTATAAAATATTTTTCACCGGTAAACAAATCAGAAACATAATGCATAGGTTATTTGATATGTATTTTAATAAAATTATAATAATGTTATACCTACCATATAAGTAAATAAATTAAATATCGCATTATTATCATTACTATTTACGATAACAATACTGTTATGTTAAGTATTTAAAATCATAAATTTTAAACCTACAAATATAATATTTTATATTTTATATTGTTATAAATATTACCAATGTTAGTCATAAAGTAACTAAATTATAATTATTAAGTTTAAAGTATATAAAAATGAATATTCAATAATTAAAAAATAAAAAAAAAAAGTTACCAGATCTTATTTACCCTTTAATACATATTTCATTGATTTATGACAATTTTACTATGAAGATCGACGTAGATTTTTCAATGTATGTATTTGAAAACAATTTATTACATCTTTATTTGCAGGAAATCAATTTATAGAAGATATATTTAAATAATAGTTTACAAAAAAAGAATTCCGAGACAAGTTAGCTAACTTTGATATCATAACTATTACAGTGTATATTAGAAGTCAATTTTACGATCCCTCTGTAAGCAACAGAGTTTCACCAACAAAACCGCAATAAAAGTTTTATTACACTTGATCGTATACGCTAAGGAGTAGTTCTTGAAATGAAAATAACGTTAACCAAAAAAGGTTCGTATAGGTGTACTCATAAATGGATTATGGAAATAGCGAATGAACCCCTGTAATTATTGTCGGAGTTTGAACATAGTTTTGGGACCATGGTTTCGGAATAAAACTACTTTAATTTTATCATTGACTGGAGATGTGCCCTTTTGTGTGGTGGTAAATTCTTATAGGTTAATTTTATTTATTTATTTTTTTTTTTTTTTTTGCAGAATATATGTTTGAAAACGAACTTTTCAAATATTCGGTAATCATAAAAACACCACTGAGGATATCAAAGTTTAAAAATGTAGAAATTATTTGATGCTTACAAAAGGATTATGAGTTCAGTCAGAATTCAGTGTCATTTGAATTGAATTGTTGGTGGGTAACTTTAACCGAGTACAATAAGTTAACTATTTTTTTTAAGTTATTAATCGTCGCACTTTTGAAACGATTCAGAGTAGTTTGTTTTTTTCGTAAAATATGCAAATCTAGTTAAAGTTCTTCACTGGAAGTTGTTTAAAAAAAAAAAAAAAATCGTTCTAGTTAAACTATTCATCTTTTTTTTTTATTATTCCACTTGTAACATAAATATTAAATATAACATAATTATATGTTTTTAAGTAATAATTCATACTTAAACTATTAAAGTTTGGTTGCTTCTTTCAAGTAAAATTACTAAAAATGTATATTTGTGATAATATCATTATAACGTATTTTTAGTAAAAATCGTTGTAAGTTAATATTACGGTAAAAAATAATAATAATAATAATAATAAATTATATTTTCTTTATCGATTACACACATGACGTGTTTGATTGTATGGAAAAATTAACGAGAGGGAGTTCATTAATATTTTCGTTATTAAAATATAAATATGTTTTCACAGTCCACGGCTAATGCAAAATCTTAACAACCTAATGATGTATTCTCTACGTTTTAACATCACGGATCGGTATTTTATGACCGCGTAATGGCGTTGTGTTTAGAAATCATAAACAACGTCGACTCGGAGGAAGGTCCTGTATAACGCTCGTTCGTTAGAAAATAATCATCGCGTCGCGTTCCGTATGCGTATACCTATGCAATAGCGTGCACTCTACGACCGTGGTGAAGTCTGCGAACAAAAACGGACGCGGGTGGGTCGCGCGACGGAAAAATAATGACTGCGATGTAATCGATAACTGTATTATTACGTACTATTGGCATCGAATTTTCTCGGCGACAGAAGCGTATAACCATATAATGTCACGGATTCAGTTATATAGGCCTCGACCCGCATTTAGATTTAGGTCAACGCCGACGACGACTGAGACGACGACGGGGGATGATATCGTTCCTGCAGTAGCAGCAGCAGCAGCAGCAGCAGGAACAGGAGCAGTCGTTCTTTTCCGTCTCCGGGAGAGACGCGCGGTTATATCCAGCCTTTTTCCTTTTTCGGGAGACGGCCATTATCACCCGCCGCCCGGCCCCAAGTTGCCGGGGTTTGAGTGGCGGCATACACCGCGGGACACGAATCTCACGCGTTATTTATACAGGTTAGTTGGCACGGTGTCAAATAGCAGGGCCCGCGGTAGTTTGCGCGCCATAAGGACGTATACAACACATACATACACGCGCGTGACGATATTCGAGATACGCACAGTGTGCAACTCTAATGGATAATCTCTTGGGCGCCTCCTGTACACGATCGCGCACACAAGCGCACGAGCACGCACACACAAACACAACTATATAGGTACGTACGCTAACGAATAACCTCCAACACTGCAGCGCAACCGATATGGCTTTTATTGCGCACTTAGGTTTATTTTATGGTAATCCTCGGTGGCCGATAGCGCGTGTAAACGGATTTTTATTATATCACATCACCGATGAGATAGCCGTATAATAGATATCTATACTACCGTCATTGCCGTCAGCAGTCGGTTAGATAAATAATTCGTCGAAATATAGAAAAATCAAAAAACGGGATTTGCGTTACCAAAAAAAAAAAGAAAAAAAGTTTAGCATCGGTCGCTACGAGAAAACGGTATATTATCGAATAAAATTATTTGTAATTTTTATCGTGCAGCTGGTTTTCGTCTCACAATAATTCACTCGCCGATGAATTTTAAACCCAAACCTTATTCATTCCACCGTGTAGGTATTGATTTAAAATAATAATTTTATAATCTAAGAGCTCATACATTTTAATGTAACGGTCAGTATATTATATCAGTGTATTATGACATTGTCATGACAATTCGTGATTTATATATTTAAAAACAAAAAAAAACTTTTGATGACAAATATTAATATCATTACGTCAATTTAATAAAATATTGTAGCATATGATTACAGTGTTTGTAGTGTTATCATGTTGCTCACGTTTACTATAGTTCTAACGTTCCTCCCAGGGGGAAAATTCTTCGACGATAACATATTTTATTCGGACGGCATAGAAAATATTGTGGGGGTAGGTGTCGAAGAAAGCTGGGCTGACGAAGCAGTACTGGACGTAGCATTTTATTTAAGGCTACATAAGTTTAACGACTTCGATCGAAGGTGAGCTCGAAAAATAATGTCTTACAAAAAAAAAAAAAAATAGGTTAAATATATTATAATAAAAATACAGAAATCTATGTTATAACATATATAATAGGTAATACTTCTTCAATTTTATTGTCATTGGCAATAAATTTTTAAATCACAATACTCTCGAAATATAATAATGCATTTTAATGATTAATTTATTAACACGAATAGAAAAAGTTGATAAATACTATAACTTATAAGTTATAGCCTAAAATGTGGTTATAGAAAAATTACATTTTAAAATTCACAACGGTCAACAATAATAGTCTATTTCGTCTTGTACGACGCCTCGATGTAATAAATAACTAACTGACCTGAAAAACGATGTGCTGTCCATAATGATATTTATTTTATTCAATTGATTTTCAATTTTATTTTCCTAGCGGCATCTAACCAAAACAAAAACAATGAGTGCATCAACCGATTCTAACATGTAATCGAACATGTGTTTGATAGCTTTTGTAGTTTCTGATATCAATGAATACTAACAAACTTACAAACACGTATTAAATATTTATGTATGCATGTATTTAAATATATTTGATAGTATTAAATTAAATTTGACAGCTTGAATAACGGCAATTATCAAAAATATCAGATAATATAAATATTGCTAACCACTAAGCTTAAGTCTCCTTTCCATACTATTAGTATTAAATTTTTAAATTCTAAAAAGTGTCATGTTACATTTATAATTCATAATTCAATAACTTTTTGATTGGAAAATATTTAATAATTGAAGGAAAAGACATCTTTGTTAATGTGATATAATAGGATATTTTTTTCCTCACGAAGGCTTATTAACGTGCAATGAAAAGTAAAATGTAACAACATACAATTTAATATTAAACGCTTTGTTAACTATATAAACTAGGAATATTAAGACTTAAAATAATTAAACAAATCATAAATTGTTTTAAATAATTCATTAATTATGTGTGTTTCAATAATAATTAATATTAATTTTAGTAAAGTTAATTTATCTAGACTTGTTTGATATTAAAATAAGCAATAGGAATTGTACATATTAATATACTTCAATAGTCTGTAGGTATTAAAATAAACTAAGGAGTATATTAAAATAAATAATAGGTATAGGTAATTCAAATAGTTATTGAAAATGATTTGTAATTAATTTTTAACTTCAGTCTAGCTACTAGAAGTATTACTCTTTATTCTTCTTTTCAAATTCGTTTTCATTGACATTATTATTTGTTAACAGTTTAAAATAAGAACGTCAGGAAAATGATACAATTAAATATTATTTAAACAAATCTTATAACGTAAATATTTTCTTTTAGTCTGTTTTATAATAATTTATTTTTGGGTAATGCATTTTATATTAACGGTTCATATGATACTAATCCTTTAAACAAGGCGAATTAAGAAGGTAACATCATTAACAATAATATTATTATAACATTATAATATTGCCTGGTTAGGTTAGGTACAGGTCAAAATGGTAATAACATACAGACCGGCGTGTTTACATTTCCTATTTAAATAAGTTTAATTGTCCGGGGCGGAGGAACGTCCGGAAACCGGGGACAACGGCGAATTATGGGATACGATATCCGGGTACGCGGTAACTAAGGGAAATAGTGTCCATACGTGAACAGCAGGAATGTTTGGATTCCGCTTTTGGTTAAATTACAATATTTTGTAGCTCGGTCATGATGTAGTCAGGTTTGTTCTTTGAGAATTTACGATTTCCTATTACAAATATTATTATCCGATTCCACCATTAGTTACGATTTTGTGACTCCCCGCAGGATTTACAATTTATAAGTTAAGTAAGTTAAAATATTTTTGTGATAGATATTAAAAATTATCTATGTTGATTAAAAATGTAGATTTTTAATACCAACCGTCTGATTAAATCACAATAAAAAGCTATTAAAGTCGTATGAATAGCTACAGCCTATAGGCTATAAGGAATCACGTATTACGTATAAACAATTTTGTAGTTATAATTATATTTTAAAAATTCTCATTACTTTTTTTTTTTCTAATAAATCGTATAGCTACATTAAAAGAATACTATACGATTTATAAAAAAGTACTTATGTAACTATGTGTACCTATACAAGCTCCATATAAATTATTTTTGTAGCATAATGTTTTACTGCAGAAATATTTATCAAAGTTTAATTGTTTTGAATGTTATACCTAGCCAACCATAATATGGTTTATAAAAAAAAAACAATGTAGATTCGCATAATATTATTACCGGTTATCGTAAATAAATATGCAACACGCTTGGTTAAATATATTCCATTATACGTATTATAATATGTTATTACCTCGGAATAATTTTTCACTTTTATGTGCACCATAATATTATGGCTTGAATCCGGTAACTGTTTGGAGATTGCAACAAGCAAATATGTATGTAGATGTAGACGTATATGTGACTTTCAGAAAATTTTTCTATGCGATACCACGGTAGTCTACAAAAAACACTGTCTAGCTATTGTAAACGCTGTAACATAATGCAACTGAAGATAATTTAGTTTAGTATGAGCAATACTTGCAAAAATAATATGAAACGTAAAACATTTTAATATATTAAAATGCAAAATAGTACTTGATTGAAATGATTGAATTCATTTCCGGCTTTAAATCTTATTAAACTGTATTTTTAAATAATTTGTCATCGTATTAAATATGTAACAGATTAAAACAAATTAATGCTATTACTACAAATAAGTGTAAGAAAATACCAACTATTTTTGCTTATTTATTTGTTTTTTTTTTTTTTTTTAATAAGGTTTTACACCGAAAAACACGAAAATAGTTCATATTTTCATGCTAAATTTCCCGTTCCTCCTTTAATAACATTTCATTGGGAAGTATATGAAAAATGTTCACAAGACTTTCTAATTTGTTTGAAGTACTTGCAAAGCATTGTGGTCGAAACCCATTTACAGGTAACTAAGTACTTACATATTTATAATAGAGCCTTACTACTTATTGAATAAAATAAGAATTATTCGATTTTTTTTCTGTCGTCTTCAATACATATTTAATATAATTAAAAATTATCAAATATAATCTAACTCAAATTAGAAAAATATTTAAACTGTGATATTTGACTCTTATTGATAAAGCCGTTTTGTGTATTTTATTTTTCAATAATATTTTTAAACGTATTCTTAAAATGGTATTTTTACTAACAACCATATTAATATCTTTTATGTGCTTTTATTTATTTAAATTTTCTTGATAAGTTGATTGTTCACCTTAAAATTTAAAAAATATTGAATATTAATTTAGCAAAATTGGAAATTTAAACAAAAAATAACATTGTAAGCTATTTTGTTATTAAAAAAAAAAAAAAAAAAAAAACGAATCGCAAAGATTTAAGCTTTTTTTATTATATACTATATCACAATTAAGTTATTTAAATATTTAGATTTATTTCAATATATTTATGTTATGAACGTATTTACATGATTTAAGGCTTATAATAAGTCATTACTGACTTAAATGAGTTAAATAGAAGTAATAGATATTTAGTAATTACTATAAAACTCAAAGCATTTTTTTAAGTTAAAAATGCTTATTAATTATTTCTAAAACATAATTCATTAATTCATTAATTTTTTTAATAATAAAACCATCAGTCTTCATTTTTTCAAAATTTTTATTAATGACTACTAAAGTATACATAAAACTTAATCGTTTAGAAATTATAGCCATGCAAATTTAAATTAATATACATGACAATTTCTTTTGTTTTAATCATCTATATAACAATGTATATTAAAATCGAGTTTTTTATAAAAAAAAAAGTTTTTATTGATACAAAACACTTTTTAAATGAGATAAAAAATATTGTCTTTAAGTATAATTATATAATTGCAAGAATTACAATTTAACTCATAATTAAAGCAAAAATGTATCCTAGTGAATCTTACAAAATTAATATATTACCTGTCAATTAAGATCTTAGCAATTGAGAGTTAATTCGACAAATATTATGACAACATGGTTTTTGGATATAACTTAATATTACCTCCCTTTTCCCCTAACACTAATAATTATAAATGTCTATTACGTCCCATATATATAAATCTATATGTATACCTATTGTCGACGCGTATATTATACTTCAGAAATGTCACTATTATTATTATTATCTATTGTTATGTTATCTTATGATCGCCAATGTCGATCCGATCCATGTACGAATGTTACCTATTTTAGTGTGTGTTTAACCGTGTATCCATGTACATATGCGCGTCACCTTGTCTGTCTCAGTATTTTTAAAATAAATTATACATTTCTATATTAATGAAAATTATATATTAAAAATTATACAGTCCATTAAAAACCAGCGACAACACCTATATCAAATATATAATAATGGAACTGAAACGTTAGGTTATATTATCATGATTTACATACTTATTATTGTAATATAAGCCATTGTCAACATTTTTATGAACGATACTAAATTTTTTGTGTTTACCTGTATACGCTGTAGAGAACTTCGTCTACAGATTATATTATGCGTCAAATGAACTGGACGTTAGAAAAACATGGTGGTTATATCCGTATGGTTAATGACGAGTGTTTGCGGTTAAAAACATTAGATTGGACCAAGCCAGAACCTTTTCGTGGCCCGTTGGATAGATTCCGATGGAGGGTCACGGCAAGTTATTTCATGTGCTGGTATACAATGCAGGTGAATGGTTTTCATGTAGTTCAAATAATATTATATACACCTATAATAAGTGTATGTAAGGGTAGTTTTTCTTTCTTTAAGTTAGATTGCCAAAATTCTTAGAAAATCAAAAATTGGCCGTATGCCGAATAGAAACGAGGTTTTTTTTATAATGACTGAAAAATGTAACTCATTGGTTATTAAATATTTTATTTGGATCTCAGTCAGATATAAAGTAAAAGTATATTTAATTGTGTATTCATTAAATTAAATTAAATAAAGTTATACGGTTATACCAAAATTTAAAAGCATTATTTTTATTAATAAATTAATGAAGTTTATAATTATTATATTAAATTATATTCGTATTAAAACTATATATTTATAATATCAATTAAACATTTCATTATAAAAATATTTTAAACACTTAATTATTGTGACTACATCTTTATTAAATCAATAGTAAAAATCAAATTTTTGATATGAAACTAAAGACTTTTATAAATAACATTTAATATGTTTTTGTATTTATTTCAATCTATAAAATAATTTTTAGTCACTTTTGATGGAATATTTTGTGAATTTAAATAAAAGCTATTCATTTATACTCAATATTTAAATATTAAAAAGCAGAATTCATAGCTTATAGCTCTAAAAAAGGTTGTTATAAGCGCAATAATATTCTCTAAAAAATGTTCATATTAACGCTTAAAATATATTCACTAAAAATACTACAATATGCGAAAAAACATCTGTATAAAAAAAATTTTCAAGCTTTTATTATTAAATTTTTAATTAGTTATAATAATTATTAAATAACAAAAAAAATATATATATATAAATTAACTAACATTATATAATTACAAATATAAATAATTAACATTACTATAATTAATTATTTTTATTATTAAGAAAAAATGTTTCAAATACTACAGTACTGAGAAAGACTTAAAAAAATAAAAAATAGCATTTAAACTTTGAAATATACAAAAATAATTTCGTATTTAACATCTTGGTTTTCTAAAACAAATTTATAGCTCACATAGACTTCTCCAGAACCCCTCAAAAAAAATATGCAAATGGTAAAAGTTATGAGCTCTATAAATAAGCATATTATGTATTCTGCTTCAGTTAGAAATTTAATATTAAAGATATCATTTAAAAACTTAACAATAAAATAAAAAAATAACCATTAATTAAAATTGTAAATTGATACTATATATTTGTTTTTTAAATAGTTGTTTTATACTAGATATTTGCTTAGTCATATAAAAGCATTTTGTGTATGTATATACACACGCAATAGATTTATATATTGAATACACTTTTACTATAAGACATCCATCCTATATAATGACATAATATATAAATATACATCTTTAATTAATTTATTTTTTTCATATTATTATTTAGACTTATAATAACATGAACAATGTATTAATTTTCTAATATATAAACTGACGATATACACGCTACCGAAAACTTCAATATTAATTAACCTCATTTATACTCAGAGTTTACAACTATTATTATGGTGCTTACCCTAATAATTTGTAGTACTTAAATAATATTAATAGTAATATACATTATTATGTGTTCGTTATTATTAATATTAGTTTAGTTAGTTTTTTTTACGGTATACAATACATTTAGTTAGATAAAAAAAAAAAATTATATGATGTACTTATTTAACTTACGAAAATATTTCAAATTCTAATCTTTCAGCTTAATGTATAAAACTTTTATTTTCAAAAAATTTAAAATAAAAATTATTTGAAAATGTAAAATGTTTATTTGTTTTTATATTTAAAAAAAAGTTGGTATTACTTTAAAACTGTTATAAACTATGTTTTGTTCATACTTGTATGATAATGCAATATATGTGTTCATTATTATGTATTATTAAAAAATGTTGAATTGTTGAATTATTTCTTCTCATTTTCAATAAAAAAAAAAATGACTTAATTATAAGCATAGCATAATACCTAAGTATTATTTTTATTTTTTATTAATGAATATTTACAATCTCTACACATTGTTTATACAATAAGTAAATTTTATAATGTATATGGACATGAAACTTGTTAGAAGGTAAAGTCTAATGACACCACTTAATAAGTCTTAATAAGTCTTAATAAGTCTCTTCATAAGTCTCTTTGCCAATAATGTTTTAAACAACACAATGGGTAGATTGAGTTAAAAAAATAATTATGGTTAGAGATCAATGAATTTGAGTGGTTAATTATGGCTATGTATAATTTTTTTTATAGATTGGAATGATTGGAGTATACTATTTTTTGACTTTTTAGGTGCTCCCAAAATTTAGATACTATTATAATAGGTATAATTATATTGGTGTACGATCCGATGATAATTCGTGTAAAATAGATACTATGTGATTTATGTGATTTAGTAAGTTAATTAAGAAAACATAAAATATATTAAGTAGTTTTTATACGTTGGCTAATATGTTGGGTTAAGAGTAGTAAAAAAAAACTTTAGGTTTTATTTATAATAATGTTATGAAAGATTTAGCCTCAGGTGTTAATAATTTTAAAGTTACATGCAGTGTGTTTTAAGTTGAAATCGCTACTTATTAAGTAAGTATTCCTGAGGGATGATACGTAATTAGTTAACTAATTAGAAGTGATTTTGGAGCAGGGTGAGCAATATACCAATAATATGATAATTGGTATGCAGTTATTTTTTAAAACTTTATTGGTTACCTGTATGAAGTTATTTTGAAAGAAAAGTAGAATTAAGTTTTTTATATCAAATTAGACGGAAATGATAGAACCTAAGTGAATGATGACATTTATTTATTTATTTATTTATATATATTTTTGATAATCGGGTATTTTGAAATATGTGATAAATGAAAGGTGAGCTTCGCTGATTAAAATTAAATCAATGTACAAGGACAGTGAGATGGATTTAAGTTTATTTTTTTGTTGAGTAATTCAATTACATCCCATAAAAAAAAATAATAATATTGATAGGACATTGGAAATTGTTTAAATTATACATCATTATTCTTGGTAAGGAATTTATTTATGAGTATGATTAAGAGATTAACGGGCTTATTACATTTTTAATATCAGTGAGAGATGTGATTTTGAGTGAGAGTACATCAGTATTATTTTTTAAAGGGAGGGGAGCTGAAAAAGAATCTTTAGTACCTTTGGTTGCCTGCGCATAAGATGTATTTTGATAAAGATGTGAGATTAAAATGGTGTTTTTAATATCAAGGAGTATATTTTTTTACAGAGTTTTTGATTCAGAATAGTCGAGTATTAAAATATCTTGAGATGAAACAGATGAGAAGATTGAATTTATTTATGTTTGGGGCATCCTCGATATTTGGTTGGATGATCACACTCGGGTGGTTATTTTAAAAGTTTTTTGGCAGATTTTATTGGGAGTATGGTTATTGTATGGCTGTATTCGTGACAACGAAGACACTATACAGCATAATGTTAAACGATTGGTTCCTCTATTTTAATTTTTAAATAACATGAAAGTTTAATCTCTAATATATCTTTATTATTTTCGGTCGATTTGAGGTCTATAAAAATTAGTGGAAAAAATCACTTATTGAAGAACATTGGATATACTTCTGGTGGTATGACCGTGGGAAGTTAATAATTATTATATCTGAATATATCTGAAATACAAGTAGCGTGGTGTAGGTTTCTAACGACTATTCTATATGATAATATTTCTTGTTTTGACTAATATGTGTGGAAATCAGCTTTACTGGCGTTAATAAATTTAATAATAATAATAAAAGTTCTATAAGATGTTGGTATGATAGTAGACAATTTGAGTCCATTTGTTGAATTTTTACTCATGAAAAATTCAGTATTGGTGATTGATTGAATGGTTGTGCAGAGAGTTTATGATGAAGTCATTAACTAATCGTATAAATACTGAAGGAGGAAGTTTTAGTACTGGGTGGGTGTCATTCATAGAAACATTGAGTACAATATCTGATAAATTAGTGTTAGCTGATCGTGATATTTGTCTAATAAGTAATAATAGTGTGAAGCGATTTGAAGTTACAAACTGTTTGTTTGATTTTGGTGATACATTTGGAGAGATGTAATTGCGTTTGATCGGATTCGGAGTTTCCCACCCATCATTACTATTATCTTCCTATATATTTTCGAAGGAGTAATTTGGCACGTTTAGTATATGATATTTTGAGATGATAATAAGCATTGAAATAATTTTATTTTTATTATATTATGTGTCCGACATATTATTGATTTTTGAATTTGATAAGTTTGTTTTTTTTTTTTTACTTACCGTTCAGTTAAAATTATTTATTTTGTTTTATAATTTCCGAGGGCCGAGCTCCCGAGAGTGTTTGTGAGACTGTGAAAGTTTAGGAGAAAAGAACGTTGAAAAACAATTTCGTGAGTACAAGATAAATCACTTATATATAACACACTATATTAATTTTTAAATAATTAAACAAAGCGTAATATATTGATGTGGACATAACCACGTACGTTAACGATCAAGTACCTAGATTAAAAATTAGAACTGCTGATAAAATTAATTTACAAAATACAATAGTTTTATTAACTATAAAATAGTTTTAAAAGAACTAACGTAAGACAAACGTAATCATAATAAATTACACCTCCTGTAATATAATATGTATAATTACTGATTATTTTATCGTTGAACACTTATTTCAAGATTCCCTTTCCGTCATATATTTATAAAACAATTAATTGTAAAAAAAATTTTTTCAACTAATTTGAATTAAACTTAATTTTTTAAGTTTTTTAAAGTTAGTTGGCAAATAAGAAATTTATATTTGTCCTCTGGAGAGTACACTATGACTGAACACTGTTCCATAATCATATTTGTCTATAAAGTGTATGGAAATCAAGTATCCTCTATAGAGGACGGGATGACGGAAAGGGTTTTAACGTGTTTAAAAATATTTTTTTTACGTAATTCTCAGTCAAAATGTAACAATGTTTAAAAAATAAAAATACATTTTTTAATATATTTTTATGTTATGAATTTTTTACTTTTTTACTTTTTTGAATGAAAATATACATTTTTAATTTCATAGTCTGAAGGAATCACCTTGTATGTACGACAATATTTATCAAAAAACAACATATATAATGTTATGGTAAATATATATATATATATATATATATATATATATATGATTTTTGGTCCAAATTTATATTTTATAGTAGAAATGACGCACCGATCTTCAACATCGATGAAGAATTCTGGTAGATTATTGGGTATACATTTTACTAATGAAGGGGTAAAGTAAACATTTCTCAGTAGATACTATTCAAAACACACAGAAAAAAATAAAAAGTAACTGAATATTTTTAGATACCTATTTAAAATTTTCGAATTTTGTAGGTTTTATACTTACATAATATAGTAAAATGTTTATTTTTGAGTAATAAAACTTAAACTATCAATATAATGCGTTTGTTAGCTAACTTTTGAAAAATATTAATATCAAAATCATTTTTGCAATAATTTCATAGGTGTATTGATTTTTGAAAACATTTTTAATAATTGTCCAAATTGCAAATTATTTTGTAGACAAAATATTATTAGCAAACATAATTGTTTTTTCACCATATACACTGATGTATCATTGAAATAAAAATTATCAGATTAACTTCTTTAACCTACGTCTTAATGACGAAGACGTATACTCGATATACACTACACGTCTTTCACAGCGACTTTCATGTTTTATTACTTAAAATAATATCTAATTCAATGTATACAATTGAATGTACATATATATATATATTATTAAACCATAAAAAAATATCAAACGATTTAAAAATTATATTATAGTAATTTTTGTAAAAGTTATTTATTTAATTATGACAGTTATTTAAATTTAATATTGATTTTTTTTTTTAAAGTTTTCAAAAAGTAAAAATGACATATTTTGTAGTAAAAATATTTTTGTTTGGGGGTATAGGTACGGTTTATGGTAATATTATGCTAGAAAAAAAAATTGAAAAAATATTGTTAAAACATGTATTTCTAATATTTTAATAATTTAATTAAGATGTTAAGACACTTTATTGTAAAAAAAAAAACAGTATCATTTTTCCGGTTTATAATGAAACTTTTTTCTCGTTAAATAAAAGAAAATATTAGGGGTGCCATATTCTTAAATAGATGGAAGGTTTCCTTAGTCCTTTCTTATTATAGAGGCATAAGATGATATTATTCAATAAACAGAATTACTGTTAAAAATAACATACAATTATACTAAATATTTTATAATAATTAAATTATTATATACACCTACAATTGTAATAGTAAAATTATAAACACACTCTCCATGAGTAGGTGTTAAATTTAATTGATTTTCCAGAACATTACGTTACTGTCAAGGTTTAGCGAATCTTGTGATGATATCGGAGAATGTCACAATGATGACAAGTTAAATGATTTTCGAGCTATTAATAATGTCCCTTATCAATGCGCTATGTATAGTTTTTGTCCTGACCAATGCTGCCCTTTACGACGAGCAGCGCATCCGACAGAATGTCAAGAGGTGAATCCATGTCGAAATTCTATGGTTGAAGATAGAGTAAGTTGTTCACTTTTTCTTATATGTATGTTTGGTATGAAAGATCACAAATGTGAGTGTGATTAATTTATGAGGTAAAATTTGATTGATAAAAAATATTACTATACATTTGACTATTTTTTTTTTACATTTAATTTTTTTTTAAATTAAAATGTTGTATTACTTCTTAAATGAATACAACTTTAATTAATAATGATTTACGAAACAAATTTCCTGCAGCTGTCCCCGTATGACTTACTAACTACCACCAAACTGTTGAATTCATTTATAGTAATAGGAAAAAAAGGTAATT
Source organism: Melanaphis sacchari (assembly GCF_002803265.2). Lineage (NCBI taxonomy): Eukaryota > Metazoa > Arthropoda > Insecta > Hemiptera > Aphididae > Melanaphis > Melanaphis sacchari. The sequence continues at coordinate 612,232 of NW_020271119.1, read as the reverse complement.
TATGTTATTAACTTAATTTTTTTATTGGCCATATCTGTTACCATGAGATTAAGATGATAAGTTATAAATTACAAAATTAAAACATAAGTATTCATTACCAATAATATTATAAATTTTTTTTAATTGATAAATTCATATTTTATAATGTAATCAAATATGTGCCATTTTGGATAATTAAATTTATTATTTTTTTTTTTTCAGGACTTTGAAAGCCATCTATAGCTAATTTTTATTAGCTATATATGTATTATTTTTAGATACAAATAATATAAGTACTTAAAATTATTTATATTTAGAAAAGATAAAAGGACATACATAATGCATAATATTGTCTACAACGATTTAAAAAAAATACATCTTATTATATAGAAATTATAATCATAGTAATATAGTTATAATTCTTATCTGATTAAATGTTATTTTCATCACTACACTGCAATAGTTATGTAGCGTTCCAATTCCATTGTTCCAAGTTATTGAGTTGTTATGAATGTCAAATCAATTTGATAATTACAGTTTTTAAATTTTCAGTCAAAAAATTATGTTCTTAAAAATTTAAAATCAAAAATCATAATTTAATTTTTATTTAATAACTCGATAGGTCCACTGACAATTATTTATGTTATGAAATAAACATTTTGTATTTTTTTATAAACAGTGCACATTTATTCGGAGCCATAACACCTGGTTATCATCTATCATATATAATGAATGGAATGTGTCATGTAATTGCAATCCTGGATATGAATGGGAATCAAGGTTAGCACTTCAGTGTATGCATGTATGTGTATGTTTGAATAAAAACAAATATAATTATTAATAAATTAAAACTAATTTTTTATCATGGTTCATCACTTTTATCCTTTATATGTTGAATAGTAAAAGTTAATCTATACTAAAATTTTTGAATAATCAAAATTGGTAATTACTTGAAATTTTGGAAATATGCCGTATGTTCTTTACTTTAATAACAAATAAATTATTCGTGTATTGAATAAAAGTTAAAAATAACGCCCATTATCATTAAAACGATTAATAAGTAATCTAGGATCATTTTTGGCATATAATATAAATTATATTTCACAGGATTATTATTCATTTACTCCACCTACTTATTTTTGACGTTGTACTTAAAAAGTGTTTTTATATAAATATATTTTATTTAAAACTGTGTGTATCTGACGTACATTAAAATTGTATCAATAATATAATAATTTATATAAGTATATGTATTTATTTATTTTAGATATGGTATATGTATTGATATAAATGAGTGTACGAAAAATTCTGATTTGTGTGATATCAAGACTGAAACTTGTATAAATCTTCCGGGACGCTACAAGTGTATTTGTCGCTGGAGCTTCCAGTGGTCAACAGAACAGCAAATCTGTGTCCCGGATATATTAGTGAAGAGTGCGGAAATCCGGTTGGTGACTGAACTATATTATCTTTAGTCAATTATCAAAATTTGAAATATTTAAATCAGAACATAATTTAATGCTTCAAACATATTTCATACACAAAATCAAATACCATAAAATAATTTATTCGACGCGCGATTAATACACGTTTTCTACTTGGACGAGTCACATTTCATTTTTAACAACCTTTAGCCGAGTCTCAGTAAAAAAAAAAAAATAAATAAATAAATCCAAACAGTTTACATAAATTTTGTAATTAGTTCAAGTTTAAAATTTTAACTTCAAAGAAACGTTTATTATAATAAAATAAAATTTATTTTAGTATTTTAGTCTATAAAAATAGTTATTTAAAAAAACCCATAAAATAAAATGTATTTTAGTATTTTAGTCTATAAAAATAGTTATTTAAAAAAAACCCGTCTATGATACATGTAAATACAAGGTTTCTGAAATTCTAGAAACGATAATTTTATTTTGATCTAATTAATGCATAATAATGCTGTGCTGTGTGTTACATTTGAAAAATAAGTGATCAAATTACGTAAGGTGAATTTCGGTTAAAGCCGTATTTGTTAATATTTCTTCAAAATGTTTTCATGACGGTAGATAGTTCTTCTTCGTACGTAGAAAAACTAATCAGAAAATTAAATTTACTAAGTACAAACTATGTTGAATTTCCAATTGATAGATTGGGTCACACAAAATTAGAAAAGCGGTATTTTGCAGAAAAAGATAATAAAAATAAAACACTATTTTACAATAATATTTTTCCATACCAACTTTTTCGTCACTTTTAAAGACAAAAAGAAAATAACCGACATTTTTAAAATATATACTAATATATAGTGTATACGTCTGGTTTATCCATAGTATAGTTCAATATTTGATCATACATCTCATTGTGTTAAAGCATTTAAACATTATCAATAGCTAGCAACTTCTATGTATTTATACAAAAAAAAAGAGTTTACTGATTAATAATTTATAAAATTACTATAAATAATAAAATTGTTACAAATTATACAAAAGAACCATGAATTTGTTTTATATTTTTTCCATTGAATAGTGTAAAATAATAAAACATCATGAAAATCTCAACAAAAATATAAGAATAAGTAGGCATAAACTTTTAAAATATTGATGATAAATTTATAGCACAATATTATATATAATTTAATTAAAATATTATAAAAATAACAGTAATTTTAAGCTATTAAGATTAATTTATTATTTTTAATAATATGTTTATGTGAAATTGTTTTTAGATACGGTCTGCGTTATAAACGTGATATGATAACTTATAAGTCATCTTCAGTTACCAACATGACTAATTTCATTTGGAATTTTATCATAAATGTTTGGAATCAAGTTCGTCATAGTATTGACGCATATAAAGTAGTATAAAGTATAAACATATACACGTTGCATATTTTATCGATGCAATGTCCCGATGCAGATAGATATTACTAAAGTATTGTTCATTCTAAGTATTGTACTATTTTAATACCTATATACAAATATTGAAATATATTATAAAAATTAATTGTTTAAATTTATTGTGATACTATGATCATCATTATTTTTAATTCAACATATCTGTGTTAAACCAAAAATAAATAACAAGTACCAGCCTAAAGTTTAAAAATGATAAAAATAAATAGCTTGTTTTTTTTTTGCCATCATATTAAATTTTATATAAAAAAAAAAAAAATATTGTTTTTCTGAAGAATTTAATATTTTTTTCAAAAAATCGAGAATCATAATATCACAACTTGAAGGTAAACAATGCATCATATTGTATATTTTTATTTTCAAGGCTGTAAGTATTACTGCTATGTAGTAACTTTCATCAAGACTTCAGAACATATATATTATTATTTATTTTTTTTTTGTTCACGCTCATATGCTTATTATAGCTTTTGATTATAAATTATATATAATATAATAAAATAGTGTATATTTTAATATTGATATTGTTTAAAACAAAGCTTTACAAATAATAATTTCATCTCATATTTTGAAATTAAAATTATAGGTAATTAAATATTATACATGTTTGTGTTATAATTATAACAATATATTTATTTTTTTTTTTATTTGAATATTTCAACTGTGTATACTTATCCTATATGAAACTTATAAATCTATGAAAATCTCTGATAAATTCTGGTTATCTTTAGCAATATTTCAAGTAATTTTTGAAATTTTTAGAATTCTACGGTATATATATATTTAGGATAAAAACTAATAAACATTTTAAATGAGTTTTTGAACAAACTATTAAACATGTAATAGTTATCTACTAAAAAAAATGTTAGTAGTTTATTACTTATAAAAAGAGGACTCAGTTATAGAGGATTTACTAAAAAAACGATAAAGAAAACTGTAGTTACATCTTGGTGTTAGATGTTATTAAACAAATTTTATAATCATTACATTGTATTATATTTCTTTAAATATATTATTATAATATTAATAAGTACAAATTTTGTACTTATATATAAGTATTTACATAAATCAATAAAATATATTATATTAATTGATTAGAAACAATCACATTGGATATTCTATGTACACAAACTCATATGTATATAATTACATAAATTATTTATTTAATTGCCATTTAACAGTTTGACAACTAAATCAGAAACAAAATCTAGGGTTTTTTGTTTCTTTGAAAATATATTAAGTTATATTTATATATGTATATTATACTCGTATATATATTAAAACCCCATTCATTAAATTAATATATCATATACATATACATTTATACCTGTTGTAAACATTTTGAAATATTGAGAAATTAAAGGTGATTCAGTGAAGTTTTTGGAAATCTAGAATTTTCATTAAATATCTAGTCATCTATTGAAATATCTAAAAACTTCAATTAATATTTTGAGACGTCAGGAAATTTCTAGTGATTTTTAGAAATCCTTGTAAATCAATAGATTTTGTCTTGAGTAATCTTTGAAATGTCTAATAATAAAGGAATATTTTTGATACTTTTGAAAATCACTGATAAGTTTAAATAGATGAAAATCATAACATACCAGTATTACCTAAATTTAATTTGTAATTCTAGCTTTATCATTATAATATGTACATTGTATAATACAAATTATAAAATGTTTTTAGTTTGATAATTTAATTTGGAATATTGAAATCTTACATTTTTGTATTTTATAGATTTTTGTATAAAATCTTCTAATTGTATTAAATTTATTATTGTGTAAAATCATGCCTATGTAATCAATATAAAAATAATAATAACAAAAAAAAAATTTTAACTATGAAAGTTTAGTACCGTTACAATAAATTGTTAACTTCAGGTATGAACACCCAAAGAAACAGAAGATTTGTTTTTGTTTTAATAAAGTTTGATACTTCGAGAACAACAAAATGTATACGACGAAAAAAAAAACTGTGAATAGCTGATTCCTAAAGACATAATATTAAAATTACATTTGAGTTTATTTTTCATCCGCGATAATACTCGCTAAACACGTAAAACAAAAGTTAAAATACCACTGTATCATATTCTAATTGAATACGTTTCTCAAAGATTATATTTTTTCGTAGTAAAAATAATAATTTATCTTGTTGTCTATGTATTTTTTTATGACGTTGTGAGAAAATAATACATACGGTAGAACAAAAGGAAAACGATTCACTAGTTAATTTACCCTCTCTGTGTTAATCTAGAACATCTCGGCGCCAAGACATTTGGGCTCAACCACTGGGGCGCCTTGTTATCTGAACAAATACAACAATTATAATTTATTTACAGCTGGATTATTCTATGCTTCTATGCAAGCATAAAGAAACATGGATAAATATTAAATATATATTATTTTATACACATATAAATACTTGTTGTAGGTCAAATAGTCATTTACCAACTATATTTTATGTATTACCACGCAAATGAACAAAAAGCTAGATTTGTAGTATTTTATTTACTAATAAATTATTGTTGTTAAATAAAAGAATTTTTTAATAATATTTTAAGAACTGTTAATCAACAAAATATATAAATAATATAAACTTAATTTTAATAGGATAATAATTAAATTTTTATTAAAAATTGTGGTTTAGATTTTTTCATGAAGGTTTTATGTTAATATTAAAAAAGGTTTATTAAGGTTTATACATTTTCATGAATTCATAACTAATAAATTATGTAGTTATCATATTATGTTTGCTTAAATCTGTTGTGACTTAAACGCTATGATCTGTGTTTTCTTTTATAAAATATTATAATATTTGCCTTGATCAAATAAATACAAAATTTAAGATATTTTGAAAAATAGCAGATCTCTATCATTTTTCATTGTTAAATGGTGAAATAAATCTAAATAGTCATCAATTTCATATTATACCCAGTGAAGCAAAACCTATCAAATTGTAACACTGTGCTTTTAAATTTACAATATAACAGCTGTTATATCTTCTCGTTTTTAACGTATACTCGTACATTTAAAATGGATATATATTTAATATTTTTCATCAAAAACAAAATATTGTTAAATTACAGTTTAAATTTTAAATTATTTCTAATAGCTTCCTACTTATGACCTATTATTTTTTGTGAATAAAAAAAATGTTCAGTTTTAATTGAAAATTGAAACTTATTAAAATATGTTAATAAAACAAATAAATTTTTCTTTTAATTAGTTGTTACTAAAAACTCAAAGATATCATCTAAATATATTTGAACCACGGTTTAATGCCGGTAGTTACACTACTATTAGACATAACTACGTAAATACGAAGTAAATATTTTTAAACAGAAAAAATACCACACATTCAATACAAATATTATTATCAAAAAAATGACATATAAATTGAATTTTTATACAATATATTTGTAGTAAATTCAAAATTATTAATAAGCCATTAGCTATTAGTAATTTTAATAAATAAAAATAGTTCATAATATTCCTTAAATAATAAATATTATCATTTTATTTTTTATTTTTCAAAATATTTTATAAATAGGTATAATTCATATTATTATTATAATATTATTTATATTCAAAACTAATATCCGACAAAAAATATAAATTATGATTTGACTATTATCATAGTCTATTTTTAACTACATTTGAATTACGGACCATTAGCCAGTCAAAAATAATATAACTTTTTACTTGATATAAACACGCTATAGTTTTTTACCTTTAATTTAACTCTTAACGTGTATGATACTCGTAATATTGGTCCGTAAATTATGTATGCAGAGAAGTATGCAATATTATTTTTATCGTTCTTAGCATTTTTACAATAAAAGTATTATTGTAGAGTCACGTCGTATCTGTCTATCTGCCATTCATACAACCGTACATTGAATTTTAAGTAAAAATAAATTTCAATTTGCATACCTAACACTATACAGAACCAAAAGAAATATAACAAAGTATAATTTTTCATTTTTTTTTTGTTTTAGAAAACCTAGTCAGCAGGGACTAATACATACAATATATATATATATATAGGTATAAGACTAGGTTTTATTTTATTGTAAACCTCTATATCCTAGAAAATATATTAAAGTGTTTTAATTTTGAAATACTGTCTATGTTTTAAAATGTTTAAAACGTCGAAAAAAATAATTTAAAACTTTTTATTTAATATTAATTGTATATACCTAATTGGACAATAATTTGATGAAGTAAATTCTATATAATATTATGTTATGATAATTTTTATTATTTTACATCAAACGACTTACGTATTTGTGCAACTAATCTTTTTTCCAGCAACACCAATGTAATATGAACCGAGTTGTCTCAGTTATTAATTATTATTATTACATAGCTCTATTAAAATAATGTTTGAGACGTATACATTTTTCAAAAACGTAAAAAAAAAAAAAACACGCGAAACTTAAATAAAGGTTCATATTATTATGACTACATCTTTGTATAAAATAAAAAGTATTTACAAAGAATATTCAAGTGCTTGAAGAGAAAATAAAATTCAAAATAAGTTATCAAAATCTTATAACGATATTCCCAAAAAGTTCTGAATACTATATACAGTACATAGGAGTAACTGGAGTGAGTATCTGAAATCTGAATGTTTTCAAAATAATATTTACCTACACGGCTACACATTATTATTAATCAATTAATTTTAATGAAGAGTCTTTGGTTAATTTCTAATGTTTTAACAACTATTCGTAATACTATACCCCTATTATAAACTCATAAGTGCAATTACATACCTATACACCTATACGTACGCAATCCTACAAATGTGTAACGAGAAGATTATTTACCGTTAACTCAGAAATTATACGGGTACTATATATATATATATATATATATATATATATATATATGTGTGTGTGTGTGTGTGTGTGTGTGTGCGTGACTGTATTGATATACCTATACACTCGGAATTCGGAATTAGCGATGTGTCCGGCCTGGTGAAATAAAGTGAGAACGTCGAGCGGACGTGACACATGCGATTTATGCTCGGTACGGAATTCCATCCACTTTCGATTTGAAATAACCATTACGGCGGTCGTGGTTAGATGAGTAGACGTCTCTGTTTGGGCGAGTGGGGTAGGGGGATTGAACCGACCACCGAGACGATTGCCGTGCACTATTGATGTGTTCGCCCAAAGTCGTAATCTTCGGTTGTTTGCTTTTTGCACGGACCCGTCACCGCCGCATACCCTCGCAATCGTCGCGTCTTGATAGCCCGAAGCTTACCTGCTGCATCTGCAGATCCGACCGACGCGTCGTAATTGATTTATAATGATGCCACACTCCTGGAGCCCGATCCTCACATTACTCACGTGAACTATACATTTTTATGGAGTATGTGAATAATAAATGTAAAACTGACATTAACGAATTAAAAATGTAAATTACGCGTGAAACCGCCGACGGGATAATGTTGTCGACGGGTGGGACACTTTTCGGCCAAAATGAACCTTTTCTTTTTCGGCCAGTACACTATTTTGGTTACCAATAAACTCTTTCATATTTTATTATATCGGTAAGGCTTTTATTCTGACGACTCTGAATTTTTCCGTCTTCTGGTAATTTTGGAATATCCGCACTTCCGTATTTATATATATATATATATATATATATATACATTATGACTCTGTTTGAATTTCATTAATTACATTCAACCAATACATAATTGGAGGGAAGTCTTTGTAAAAACATTGATTAAAATAAGAATGATAAGACTCGCATACATTTGTAGTTCTAATTAAGTCAGAACAGTCTAATGCCCAAATAGTAGGTGGCAGGCGCGTACACAAAAAAATATTTGGGGGGGGGTACATTTTCGTACATGATTTATACATAAATCATATTACGATGAAAATGCGGGCAATTAAATAAAACTAAACTAGTAAATAATAAAACTATTATTTCCTGAAAATTCGCGGAGGGGGGGTTGAACCCCTAGATCCCACTTTTGTATATGTATCTGGTAAAAGGAAATATGTTTTTTGCACTAATATAAGTATCTGTTAAATAACCACAATATGATTTTAATTTATTATCATCAGGACATATTGACAAATCTTCGACAAAACAATCTTCTACATCTCCTGAGTTCAAAAATAACAATCCAAACATCTATTTTATCCAATTTTCGATAACTGAAAAATCGTTTTTATATTCACTAATCAATCTTAAGCTTTGAACTTGACGAAACCAAAATTAAGATAGATGAAATCTACAGCCAATAATTTTCGAGTCTGTTCATATTTTTACGATAGCTTTTTGTATTAATATTTCAAAATCAGCTATTACAAATTTCAGAGAAAAAAATAAATTACATTTATTAACAATACAGCGATGCGTAAATGTGTATATTTTAATTGACTTGTCTGGCAGTAAACAAAAAATAAGAGGAATATAATGGCCATTCTTCAGTCCGTGTATAGTGAACATTTGTAAGAAAAATCGTGGACAATATTCAAAAGTTCCATCCATTTAAATGGTGTCAACTTCATTTATAAATTTTAAATTTGTTTGACAAGAAAGTATAATTATATGTTTTTCCGAATCGTATAATATTAAAAATGACTCACCGCTCATAGTTTTTACGTCTAGATTTTCCAAAGCTTCGTGTACTTCTTGAATAGTAGTGAGATTTACAGGGAGCGTTTTTCTACCATGTTCGTATACATTTCATGTTTGTTTCATTAAATTCAGAATAATAATTATTCTGTTGAATTTCTTTAAAAATAATTTAATTTTGGACGAACAAATATGTCTTCAGTGACCTTCCTTTAACAACTTGTATTAGTAATTTTACGATCAATAATTTTTGTTTCATATGGATTATGATTATGATTGATATTACTATCATGCACCTTTTTTATAATCTTGTCATTTTTATTAGTATATAATTTAACATTGCATGATAGAATCACACATTTTCACCGCGTTGTTCCATCAAGTTTTGTATTTACAAACGAAAATTTATAATTTTCTAACACTAACACACGTTTACCTCTATTACTTTCATTAAATTTTACCATAATGTACAAAATATTTACACAAATTGAAGTACACATGAGACTAATGCAAACACGCTGTAAACTGCAATACGCATATACACTAAGCACTTGATTAAACGATAAAATCAAATCTCTAATATAAATTTAATATTATAGAACGAGGATAACAATAAAAGATATTATTTACACCTAGTTAGTGGTTACCTATTACTTTTATAGACTGTTAGCGTATAGATGTTGGATTCTCCATAATATTTTTATAAATATGAGAGAGGAGAAATAACACTAATAGAATTTATTAAACGAATGAGCTTTAATTAAAAAAAAAATAATTAAATAAATATTGTGTTAATTGAAAACCTAATTTTTATTTTTATATTTTAACTTAATTCAATGTATAAATAATTGTAAATTAATAATATTATTTGATTGTTATTAATAAATTGGCAGTTTAACAGAAAAAAACATGAAAAATATTTCATTGGTGACCAAAATAGTATACTGTCCGAAAAGGGAAAGGTTCATTTTGGCCGAAAACGGTACCGCCCTTGTTGACAACTGTGCACGGAGCGTATTTTTGTATAATAATATATTCGAAGTAACGATGTATTAAATTAATACATTATTTATTTAATACGATACCGACCGAAGGATGTGTTAAAAAATTTAAAACGTAATTATTATAGAAAGGTAAAAACATACATAGGTGTAATTGTAATGGTCAAATTATATTTTTATAATAATTGAAAGTGTACTTGTATATTGTATAATGATTAACCCATTAGGCAATTTGACTGATGTAGAAAAATATAACTGCGCCTGTTACCATTTACGTATTTGGCCGTAACTAGTTGCGCACTGTAAAATACTCGTAATTCAGAACTCTTTTGTACACAAAATATTATAGAAGTAACCATTTTTGTTTTTTTTTTTTTTTTTGGGGGAGGGGGTGTCATACACTATGCGTTTATATCTAAAAATTATTTTCTTATTGCCAAATAATTTACTTAGCTTTATTCGCAATTCATATTTTTTTAAATTATTTTTACGTTCCAATAGGACTTTGTTTTTTAGTAGACAAACAAACGTCGGTTTTACACAACCGTTGAATATACCCCAAAATGGATGTACCTACTCATATTATTAATTGGCAACTTTTTATTAAAAAAATACAAGTCAACTTTCAAGAATGTGCATATAACTCGATTCTAAATGTTTTTTTTCAATGAAAAATTGTATGTGTATTGCAATTATTTTTAGTAACAATATATTTATTGACCAATTCGAAGGCTGTGCCCTAGTGTAAGTTAAAAAGCATAAACAATTATGAAATTTTACAAATTATTAATTATTAAACAATTAAATTCATCCTAATGATGAGTTCTTTTTAAAATTATGGTCGTAGTTAAAACCTTTTAACAATGAAAACTATAAACGAAGGTAAATTATTTTATAAATATATAAATTTAACAATCTTAAATCTATTGAAATTAGAATGCAATTTTTTTTTTTTGGCATCTTACTATTATAGAATGATTTTTAACACAGGACTCAACTAGTATAACATTTGAATCTGTAATCCCACAAGTATGTGTCAAATTTGAATTATACATTTAAAATATTATCATTTGATAATATTATACTCGTTAATTTATCTTACACTGGTGGATTAATAAAAAAAAAATAAAATTTTAATTCATGATTTTTCTGTAAATAGTAGTTAATAATGGTTATTATCTCATTTATTTATTTTTCTTTAAACGAATTATATTTATAGTTAATTCTTTTATTGCTGATACGTTAACTGGAAAACTATTGAAACGGACCATGCATATTTACAATTTAAATTATATTATATACTTTGTAAGTTTTAAGTTTAGAAATATAAATGTATTTTCTTATAAGCCAATAATTTTATTCTGTTTTGTTATTTAGTTTTTGAAGTTTTTGAACCACACAAAATTGAACCATTGCATTAATGGTTTCGTTTTTAATTGTTGATAATTTCGTATTATATTTAACTAAAATTACAAAATATACCTAAAGTTATTATAAATGAGCAATATTTTCTTGTTATCAAAAAAAGGTCAATATAAAATACTATAAGGTTGTTAGGTATTCTACGTCTTGGTGGTGACAGTATAGTTTCATGATATTTAGATAAATTTATAAAAAAAAATATATACACAAAATATTCTGTTTTAATATAGGTACATATCTTTAAAATAAATTCTAAATAATCTTTGAAATAAATAAAATAAACTGAGGATATTCAAAGATAATATAAGTATGATCATAATAGTAGAACATTTATTTATCGTGTTTCTAAAATGTTTAAGTCTTAATAGGATACATTTTAATCTAACATTTTAGTTTTAAAAAGTTAATTAAATAATAAAATTCATAGTAGATGTACACAAAGATAACCGGTGAATTAGTCGCAAATAATTATTAATTGCTAGGATAATTGATAATTAAACGTATATTTTTAGTTACTTAATCATTTTATTTTCCTAGAACACTAGTATTGAAAATATAAGATACTATATTTAATTTAAAATATATACTAATGTCATTTTCCATGTAGCAGCACTTGTCAACTACCCAATTGCAAAAATAACACATTTTTAGATTTATAAATTGTAATTTATTTTATTATTAAATCATAAAAAAAAGTTTTGCTTATCATTAATGTTTTTAACTACTATTAAAGCAATTCATGAGGATTCCAAAAATTTAAAATGTCTATAAATAATTCAAAAGAAAAGAGACAAAATATTTTAAAAATTGCAACATGTATGAAAAATACTAAAATAAACATTTATCAAAAATAGTAAGTATCTACAATTATTTGTTTTTTTTAATTTTAAGAAAATAAAAAAAATTTTCAATGAGAAATCATTAATTTACAGTTGAATACCACGGTCGCAATTATATATTTAACTTAGAAGGATTTAATTTAATATTAATTTACACATTAATTGTAGCACGAATACTCAATTCCATATTTTGTGTGAAAATATGTTTTATCAATTTAACGACTTTAACGATTTTAATATTTACACAAATTTGTACACGATTATGTACTATTTCTTTAAGTTTATTATCCTTGTTAGAGTTAATATGACCTTTGCTCTTCACTTTTTCATACTGGTTGCATTTCTATATAGACTATTTTTCAGTTCCAATTTTTTTTATAAATATACATATGGCCGTTATAAATTATATTATTTTTTCCTTTAAACTCTTTATAAATTCGATTATTATACAATAAAAAGAAAGTTATTACACACAATACCACACCAACATGAACCAACAAACACAGCTAATGACTAATTAGTACGGCCGACAAAATAGACAAGTCGATAATGATTGAATAAGATTATCGAAGTTATCGCCACGGTATAACAGCTATTAAGCCGCATTAAAATGTCAGTTGTTCAGTTTTTTCGTGTAGCGAGTGTTTAATAGTTTAAATTTATCTAAACATCGAAATTTTAGCATCGAAAATAATAAATAAAAATTACAAATTATTATTTTATTTAATATTTTAGCATAATATAATAGTTTTATCTGTCAATCACATTTTTAATTAAACTAACTGAATATTTTAAAATAATAAACAAAACATTTGGAAATAAAATAATTAAGAAACTAAAAATATTCATTCGACAATCAATTATTCTGGCAACCAATTATTGTCTTCGTGATGAATTCGCCCACGATCAATTCACCGGAAATTAATTGTTCACGACCAATTCGCCGCGATCCGTATACAAATTATAATATTAATATTAAACCTATTTTATTTTAGTGTAACACAATTTAAATTTAAAAAAAAATGTTAAACCAAAATAATCTGTGTAATTTTTTCCAGATGATATAAAAGAGATTTATAGGAATATTAAATTAAGTTGTTATTTTATAAGAAATATACAATACTGAAATAATATATAATATAAAATTCAGAAGAAAAAAGTTTCTTTTTTTTATATTGCTTTTATAGTTGGAAAATGCTGGTACTGCCTGGAAAATATTATGCTGTGTAGCATAAATATCACATTTAATTTTAGATACATGCATAGAAAAATACTATTACACTCATACGCTTTTCATAATTTTTCTTTAGTACATACTTTAAACAATAGTGAAACATAAATTTTATAGATTCGTTTTTCAGTAGTAGCTACTATTGTCTATGATGTAGATACAATGTATATGTAGATATTAGATAAATACACAAATTGTGTCAAATAAATATAATCTCATACAACATATTACATTTGTATGTGTGATTTAAATAGATCTACTGAAAATTATTTGTTTTATAAGGCTACAGTAGCATATCATTACAATTGTACATATTATACGTATAAATATATAAAACGAAACCATCGTCCAAACCTAACTTTACATTTATATGGATTAGATTTATTCAAAAGTAGGTTGGTCAACGTATGTTCAAAAGCTATAAATTTGCTAGCGTATGATTTCCCACAACATATTATATAGAATTTAAATGTTACTATTTTATCTTCTATTTAACTATCTATTTTAAATATAATGATACGTCGATTTCAGACTGAACACGACAGTAAAAAGAACGAGAAATAACGAAACCAATAAAAGTGCATAGTGCACTTTTAACTAACTACACTTTTGCCGGTTTCAAAATTCATCTAGACTATCCTACTTCCGTTACCGTCAACATCCGTTTTTATAGGTACGATGGATCAAAACGGTTTTGTTTAGGCCAATCGGGCGTATTTCACGCTCTACCCAACATTTCTTCACGGATATAACTTGTAATAATTGTAAGCACACCAAGCGGCAAACACTTTCAGAAACATAGGTAACGCACATAATATGGCTATCATAGCGGCGGCAGGAACCGACGTTACCTATTAGTTTCGTGATTATTTATCGACTGTTCTATACTACCTTATAAAGCATCTTATAAAGCACCATCAAAGTCGATCGATCAGCAGAGTCCACTGTACGACATCTGACCACATATTATAATACATAATAGGTAAGCGTATATTATATACAGTTATTATATTATTTTGTTTCATTCAAATTAAAAATCCATGTAATTTTATATTACTCGAATTCTCGCGTTCATTTTAACTACTTACTCACTGAAAAATAATATTTATGTAATAAATGTGACGGTTATATTATTTATATAGGTATCATTTTTATTTTTTAAACAATTTTATAACTTAAGAGTTAAAAATATGTAGAAATTCAAGACCGTAAAAAATAATTAAGTGTATTGATTGAAAAACATTTTATTGTGTACCTATACAAAACAAATCACAAAGAATAAAAATACGAAGTGATATCGATAAGTGTTATATCATAATAATAATTAGACTGAAATTTTAATGGAAAGTAATTATTTTTCATTTGCTTACAAACTTAGCTTTATAAGTTTAAAATGTGTTCAATACGATAGTGATTATTTTAATTTAGTTTTAATTCTGCATTTTTAGGTAAATTAAATTTTAAAAAGAATTGTTTTCTCATTTTTTAACTTGCGAACTTTAAAATTGTTAATGTTATTTTAAAAGATAATTGGTTAAAAGTACCACAAAATATTAAAATTTAAAATAATAAATTATTAAAATACTTAAAAAATATAACAGCAGACGTTATTTTATATTCAAATTATATTATACTCTATAACTTTGAACATCGGTTGATATCGAAAACAGTTTTTCTATCTGGAATATTTTATATTATCCGACCAACAACGATTAGTCTCGTTCGAAAACATTAGCATAATATTATATAACAGCAAACAACAACAATGTGCTTATAAATTACCATTAGGATTAGGAGAAAGAATATTTTATTGAATAGTCAATTAATAAAAATTATTTTTATTTTGTAATTGTATACTATGAGATCAAAACCCATGTTACTATAAAATAGTATAAATATTTAAATACAAATCAGAAACTACGTTTGAACTTTGAAGTATAATTTTTTTATTTTTAAAAATTTGAATTTTACTTTGTTCTTAGAATTGTTTAAATCTAAACGTGCACGAAGACATCGACTGGTTGCAAGTCAATCGCTAATATACCGTATACTACATACCTGAAAACGGCGTGTTCGCATACACGATGAATTGACCCGACTCAGGTCACCTGAGTGACAACAATCCAGTATCACTGATATTTTTTATCATCACTTCTCGAATTTAAATATGTATCTTTTTCGTTAGAATTATCATGCGTCGGTTCCGTCGGGATCTAATGAGTAGCGGCTACGGACTAGGTTAGTCAGAGGATTCTAGCCCTTTCAGACCCACGGGTCACTTTTGAGACCCAATGCTTTTATCATCAATAACGAATGTCTGTTATTATATTACGATCATTTTAAACGATACGTCGTATCGATGAGGTAAGTTTCCAGGAATACAATAATACGGTTGTTATCGTCATAAATGTATTGGTTCGACTCATATTTGGATATTAATAAGGAAAAATTTTAAGAAAAAGATATTCTTCTTTGTTTTCCACTTCTGTTATAAAATTAAACTCGGTGATAAATAATGTGCGATTTACTATGTTTCACATAAAAGTAAACTTGTTATTCGTCGTAATAATACTATTAATACAATTGTTTGATTATCCAAACGTACGCTATGTACGTTTGAATGGTGGGTAATTATTCATGTGACCCATCGGTCTAATCGGCAATTGTTTTTTTCCGAACGACGGACGAACGGTCAACGGACTGATACAAGTCCGTACGTAAGTGTTAATTTGATCGATTTAATTAAATATCTATTTATGTATACTCTTTTTGGGTAAAACATGTTTATTATTTGTTTCCTTCTTATCGCACATATACTTTTTATGTCTTAGATATAGATTGTATATTTTCTTCTAAAAATAAAAATATTCTTTTCGGATACAATAATATAATATTATTTTGAATGGTTTAAATTATAATAAATCAATGAATAGTTATTACTTACTATTTAATACAATAATTGTAATAATTACTATAACACTGTGTATCTATTTGTTGAATATTTTTTTGAAAGACGCTTAAAAACTTAGGTGAACGAGAAATATTAGATTTATTAGAAGATGGGAATATTTCAGAAATAGGAAGCATAGATGCTGGGGAAATATATTGAATGAAGTACCTTGAAGTACCTGAAGGCTGAAAGTCTTAAAATGTCAGATTCACTCGTACAATATTATGTTAGAAATAAAAAATATATGATATGAGTACAATCATTTGAAAATTAAAAATTAAATTTAGACGATATACAATCTGTAATTTCAAAACATCAATGACTGCTCCTAGTGACTATTTCAATAAATATTTTTCGAATGACTTCTATGAACAAATTGCATAATAATATAATATTATAAATGTTATAATTATAAAATAAATAAAACTGTAGTTCGATTCATTCCTTATAGACCGCTGGGTCACTTATGTGGCCCTACCTGTATTTCCACGGATATATGTACATAGGTGCAAAAATTATAAAAATACTCATAGGCCATACTTAAATAGACTTAACTAAAAATTAACTAAAAAAAAAATGTTCATTAAAAAAAAATTCAAGTTTTACTAAGATGGACTAGTATCAAAGAATTTAAGCGTATCTCAAATAGAATTAAAAAAACTAATGTGAGGTTAGATAAACTAAGATTGTAAACAAATACTTATTCGATTATCGATGACATTCGATGATAATTACCTATTTTAAGCTAAATAAAAGCAGTTTTAATAAAATAGTTTATGGATTGTTTTATTTTTTAAGTCAGCCAGCAGATTTCCATTGTTCGTATGTTTAATATTTTCAACGGGCATTTTAAAATACCAATATTTTTAGTTATGACTAAATTATTTTTAACATTCAGATTAAAAATATACGTAGAATATATTAAAAATTAAGATATTAAGTTTTTCTATTAAGTATTTACATTGTAATGTTTGAATGTATCGTAAAATATTCATGATGAATATTTAATAATATAATATTGAATTACTAGTCTATGAATCTTCTCAGTTATTATTGATGAATAAGATTAAAGTGATAAGATTATAATTTTATTGTTAGAATGTTTACAAACAAAAATTTAATACAATTTTTTAATTATACAAACATGTTCAATACAGTCACAAAATTTCGATTTAATATAATGTTAATTGGAAAAAATCATACATTATACGGTGTCTATAGCCTATGAATAGTAATAATGCATTCTTGATTGGTTTAATATTGTGCTTGTTCTGAAATATATTAGAGGCATCGTATATTATATCAGTAGTCGTATATTGTATATATAATCGATTATGTGTATTTACCGAGAGGTATTATAGAGTTGGATAAATTACAATGCTATGTGTTTGAAAATTTATGTTCTACAAAGACAATCCCACGACGAACGTAGGATATTTACACATTACAATAGGTACCCTTTTCAACTTGGCTGTTGTCCATTCGCGTTAATGTTTTCGCTGATTTAGATGACACAATCAATGTCGAAGTTTTAATTCTTATTTTTAATTACTTAAAAAAAAAAATTGTATATTTACTAATGTATAGCTTTGAATTAATTACACCACAAATCAAACAGATGTTTATAACAAACACACACACATAATATGTATATAATATTATATATTAGGAGATATTTAAATTATCAAAATAAAATATCAAGTTTTTACCAGTAAATCTTTGCCAGACACTTTTGCTGTGTTGCAAAATATAGTGTACGGTGTATAGTGTAAAAAAAAATAGGTCTCAAATGCTACACCAAGGCCTCGCATTTTGTCATGATATATATTATGTGCATGTTTTTTTTTTTTTTTTTAATATATAAATAATTATTTAAGTTTTAAAAGTATTGTGTATTACAAAAATAGTTTTCAACAACAACTATTGCTGTAACATTATCATTAAATATTATGATTATACGCATATTTAACGAGTACGGATAATTATAGTTGTCTGATAAAACCGATTATTTTGAAACATGCATCGATATTGTCATTAGTGGTAGTCATAATATTATAATATGCAATGCAAGGGTTGAATGGCATTCAATAACCGATTATTGAACATCATCGATTCAAGTTATGCTTTATTGCTTTGTCTTTAGACTGCACGCTAAGTCATGCATCGCTCACGTCATAAACAAACGACGCTGTGTCTTCTCTACACTCGTAGCGTCTATTTGATATGTATATCGTATCAAAAATATTTAGTTTAAATTCGTGTGGTGATAAATAATTTAATTCAAGACCTTGGGGCAATAACCAGACATGTCCTTTTTTTATTTTTATTCAGGAAACAAAAAAAACTTTATAAATTAAAAAAAAAAAAATTAGAATTTTTATAAAAATGGTATATCTAAGTTTTAGGGTACATACAACTTATGCACTTATAGATAATGCTTAACTTTTAATAATAATTATAGGAAGCAATAAAAACTTGTTTGGACATATCTTATTGTTGCACTGTAATGCAATATTATTTGGACATATCTTGTTGTTGCACCGTAATGTTAAATATGGTATGGACATATCTTGTTGTTGCACCGTTATTAATTATCATACATATACTCATTTCATTAATTAAATTTAAATTCACTCTTATTAATTAATAATAACATAAACATTAAATAACAATTAACATTTAACAATAACAACAAAGAATATAATATTAAGTATAATATTTTAATTTATTAATTTTCATTCTCTGTAATCATTAATTTATTGATAAACACGTTGTTTTACAGTGCTACCAGTATTTGGGGCAACAACCAGACTTGTCCGGACATATCTTGTTGTTGCCCCAAAAAAAACAACAAGACAAGTCCATTTATATTATAACTCCATATATAACAGTCGGACATATCCGATTGTTACACCATATGATTCAGATTTTTTTTTCCTATTTTATTACGTGAAAATGTGATTTTGACCAAAATATGGACATGTCTCGTTGTTGCCCCAAGGTCTTCGATTGGTGAATATTTACCAGATAGCTTAACATTTCCTGTTGATGAGCCCCAATGGAATTATTGACAATTTGACAGCACGCAGAGAAAAAAATTATGGTTTTAACTGGCCAAAAGTAACTGTGAATAACAATTATATACATAATTTGTTCATTACAATAATATAACAAAACTATGTTTACTATGAACAAAACATTTGTTTACTAAATTATCAACTCAAATATGAATATTGTACAGACATAGACTTTAGATAACTATGGATAATGGATATATTGTGTCGGATTGTTCGGTTTGTTCCGAATCACCGTACGTGTCTCGTCAGTCCGGGTTAATTCCTGGTTTGACGTTTAATATTAAATATTTTGTTAATATGAGTTCGTTTTTTAAGGATTATTCAACACAAAACTATTTGTCTCAGAAAGTTTACTATTTATTTAATATCAAAACATCTTTATGAAATTATTAAAATATGAGTTACTATAGTCCTTATTGAATCGCTGGCTCTTCACGACCGACTTACAACAGACAGCGGTTTATATGAATAATCAAAAATATAAAATACATTATGCTTACATAGCTAAAATGTCTTAATGTCCAACATACTCTTAATATTACTGCCAAGGGTTCTCAACGGATACATATTATATAACTAAAAATAATTTTACTATTATATTGTGTTTTATGAATCCCGGGAATACATAATTATGAGTTATGAGTTTATGACATCTATTGTTTTTATATTTAACAATTAATTACAATAAAATCATTACACACTATATTTTGTAACGACGTATGAATTATTTTTCTTATTTTTGATCGACGATAAAACGCTGTTTCTCTTGCTCTGCTGGGTGGCGGCGGATGTGGTGAAACGGTTGGTGTGGCAACCGTTTATCTTTTGACACAATATATCGTGGTCAACAGCTCGCAAGTAACGTAAACTCCACTATATTACATGGACGGCGGTCACCTCGTCAGTGATATTATAAACGCCGGTTAACCAAGACAATTTCGGTCGTCCGCCGGAAGGTCTGTTTAAAATGCCTAACGGTTCCAACATAGTCGTCACCGGCCTTTTTCAACACTGCCGTCGTGACGGACGATTCCGATTCGACCATTCTCACATAGCTGCGTGTAAACTACGAGCGTGTATTGTTATAACAGTGATGCAATTATGGAATTCCGCGTACGATTTTGAGTCTCATAAATAAATGAACACCGACTAAGTTAAAGCGCACATTGTCATTTATTTATACGTTTGTACGCAATCGTTCATGCGTTCGATTAAATTTAGTTGCGAGTTAGTAGTATATTATAAACGTTATTTCAGTTATTTGTTTAACTGAAAGTTCTTACTTCTTATAGGCTACATTGTCTACGACTTAAAGTTACGATTCACTTTTTGAAACATTCGTTGATTTACCAACACAAACACTCTCTCTATACTTACTGGATTTGTTCAATTATTTTCACATTTTTTTCTTACAAATGATTATACTTGTAGAATTAAAAATTATTTTCATACATTGTAATTAATGTACGACGATATATTATATACCTATATTCTCTACAATTATATTTATTATGATAGATTAAATTATAAATAATAAAATAATAAAAATTTTATTATATTCCATGGTTTTGTTTAAAAATATCTAAATTTTAAATTTATTTTATAGTTATCATCTTATATCGTATAATAATATGATGAGATTATTAATGGTTGTCAAGCACATACAAATAATAAAAAATTGTAATTCTTTACTAACAAATGAACTCTAATAATTGTATGTAACTATAACATAATCAAAAATTCCTATTTTCCTTTCAAAAAGTGTTTATCATAGCTGTTTTAAGTTTTTCATATCAAACTATAGCATAGATTATACCTATAATAAAATATATATGATTATTTACTAATATTTATTAATTTCATATTATGGATGTATTAATTATTTATAAGAGATAAAATAGAACTAACACTATTATGTATGTGGTTCATTTAAAATTTTAAAAGGTGCATGCATTATATTAAATGTTACTAATGGTGAATTTATTTTCATGTACACTTTTTATGGATACCTACTAAAACCATTTCAAGACTTCTATGTAACATCTTTATAAATTACCTAGTATAATACCTATATGATATTGTGAAAAGGTTATTTTTGTTTTTCTTTTAGTTTTCTTGGACTCAATGAAAATCATCACATAATTTGTGAAGTATATTGAAAAGTCTTAAGAAATTCGATTTTAACCGATTTTTGATACATTTCATTTTTACGGATGAAATGATTTATTATTGCTTTTATAGCGACTATCGTAAATTGTTAGGTATCTATTAATTTTACCAATTATTATTTTTATACTATAAGCCTATAACCAATGTTTTTTTCTCTTTTTCTCTAAGGTAACACTAAGAAATTGTTTTTCTGTTAGTTGTTACTAATTTTCGTTATTTTTAAGTTGTATTCTTTTTCTATTATTATAATTATTAAAAATGTATTGTAATGACTCATTTATTAGGTACAGTGAATAATATGTATACTCGTCGTATTACGAGTATTTTCTGATTGTAATAAAATAATGTACAAGTTACAATGATTCTCTATAATTTCTAAGTATTTAAATTAATAATAACAAATAATAATACATCATTTGAAGTCTTTGAAGTGTGCGTTAAATTTATAACTATATACTTATCATAGTAAATATACATAATATCAGTATCGAATTTATTATATAACACTATGCAACTTGTACAATTGTACAGTATAGGTATAATGCTTTAGTATCAGTTAAATTAATATATATATATATATATATAGGTATTATATGTAAATACAAAACAAAAACTAAACAAGGGCATAAATACTGTCTGTTTGGGCATTCATTCCGTTTTGCGTACTCGAGCATAGGACAGTGGTGGTTGTGATATTAAACTAGAGAGAAATGAATAATGATAAATCATCGTATTTGAAAAACGTTTCCAGACTGTAGTTGGTTATAACTTATAAGTTATACGACCGTAAGTTTTGAGTTTTTATCAAAATTGTTTGGTGGTGAAAGTAGTCTTGTTATTTGAAACTATCGAGGAAATCGTAAACTCATAATTTTAAAAGGCCATCTAGTCTCAGTTTTATATTTGCACCTTTAGAAACAATTCAAGTATCAATTCTTTTTATCTAAAAATATAATATACAATTAAATATATAAATAATTAAGTATAATATATGAAAAAATCCAAAAATAACACGAACAATAAACATTGTCTGACTCATAAACTAAAATTGTAATTTATAAGTTATTTTCGATGTAGATAATAAATCGTGTTTATTATTTAAATTAAACATTATCGTCATTTTTTTTTTTTTTATTGTTATACTGTTCCTTTAAACTTCTATTTGAAATATAAAGTTAATCATCAAGCGCTAACTAATTAAAATAAAAATTACTGTAGTTTCAATATTTTCGTATCGATATACACACATAATATAAAATATCAATTCTGTTCAATTTTGTTATCCAAATTTCATTGGTGAAACTTAAAATAGTTTAATATTAAATCGACGTAACTTTCAAAAGTTTATAGAAACGAAAAGGTTAATCGTCTTTTCGGCGAAACACGTTTCGTGATTATTTACTCGTCGGAAGGATTGGAGTTTGGAGAAAATATTGATTATGTTTAATGACTAAATTATCCCTAAGAATATATCAACATGAATAATAATTTCTTTAATGAAGATAATTTCATTTAATCCAGAATTGAAGTCTGTTTGATGAATATATAGGTACCCATGTGGACTATTTACAACCTTCCAATATGTTAATATTAATTTACCAGAATTATTTCCAGAATAAAGACCTAATTAAGATAAAGTTTAAAATCAAATCATTTATGATACTGGGATGAAAATCTTTTATCATACATAATTTAATTAATTTACACGGATGAACAATAAGTACCGAAAAATTAATTAGAAAGCATAGGTTTCTATTCTTGTTTTCAAATGTAAAAAAAAAAAAAAACATATTTTTTTTAAATGTATTTAGTTTTTAATGATGTATATTAAATAATGTATACACAGCAAATTATAAATATATCTGAAGTTATATTATATAAACTATGAAAAAGCGAACTTATTGGATGAGAGAAAAAAAGTTGCCAATAGGCAATAACATCTTATCTTTTAACATTCTTATAGGTTTCATTCTGTTTATAAATTTTTTTTTTTTTATTGATCTTTTTTTAAACCCGGCAACTAAGTGGTCATGCTATGGATAGGAACAGTAGGTTTTTGTGTAAGGTTTGATTGTGAGATATGATTAGTAGGGAACACGTATGTGTATGTTGTGTGTGCGTCATGGATTCGTCACCAAAAAATTGGGTGGTCACCCATCCGAGAGCTAGCGGCGCCAGCAGATGATTTACCTCAGAACTGTAGTGACTGAGGGCAACCACCGCGCCACACCAGGCCACTATAATAATTTTTATTATTTATAATTAATATTAACGTTTATTTTTATTAGATAATAATTGTGATTATCGTGCTTGCTTCATCATGTTATATTTTAAAATGTTAATTTTTTTTCGTACAAACTTTACGAATAGGTATAATGATAGTAATCATATTATATTTTATGTACTAGTAAATAGTTTTCGACATTTTCAATTAAACAATGTATATAATAGATTAATATAAAACCTGCACAACAAAAAAATATGTCACATGCTAATAAGTTTTCATTGCATTTGTATTACTTATAAATTGAAATATATTTTTTTTTAATTTGGAGGATTTTAAGTTATCATAAGCTAAAATGTATTCATACAAATCACATTTTGGTTTAACTATTTCATTAATTTTACATCTTTGAAACCTAAATTTAAAAAAAATGTTGTATTGTAACAACGAATACATGGTATTGCTAACTTAGTGTTTTCGTATTGTGCTTAATTGCCCGATGGAATTAGTTGACTGATACTATAAACCGTGGCTTTACAAATAATAATTTTATCCATTAAAATTTAAATTTAAATTAAGATTAAAATTTTTAATAGATTAAAACTATTATTATAAAAAATTTGGTTATTTAAAAACGAGCATCTACTGGTATGCTTAAACTTTTCGGTTATACTTATTCTCATAGTCTCAATAATATACTACGTATTGCTCAACTGAATAAACAATCGACCGATATCGATAATTAGCACATTCACTGATAAGATAACAAATTTTCCATGATCGTAATAAAATATTTCAATAGTTACTAAAAATATATTGATATCTATTGTAAAAACTATGTCCTACATTAAACAATATTAGTTAGACCTCACATTATTATTATACATAGAGATATTAAATGGAATATAACTTAAGTATTAATTAATTTACGACTAGAACTATTTTATATATTTATTTAAATTTGTTTTATACATACATAATCAAGATAGTTGCTTTATTAGTTTACAAACACCGCGAGTCGCGGCCCATCAAAGATATTTCGCGACTCAATGTTGGGTAAACAATAATTTTTAAATTTGTTTTTGAAATTTTTGATTTATTCAAATGGGTGTAGTAAGAATTTTAATCCTGTTAATTAATACAAGTTGTCATTAAAATGTTAAAATCAATACTAAATAATTGCAATTGATTTTCTAAAATTCGCAAGTTTGTTTTTAATACTCACTCAGACAATTCCAGTGAGTTTTTTTGTTTCAAAATTCAAAAATTGCGTCGCCTTAGCCTACATTTTACAATTTAAGCAAAAAACAAATTAGGTAGTTCATTATTTAGAACATTATTAAACAACAAGGTTGAAGAAGAATTTAATACATTTAATACCCTATTACATTTTATAACTTACAAAAACTAGTAATCATTACACGCGCGATATTATAAAATTAAAATCAACGTTTCCAATTTAATACATTTTGCATAATTTGATCACAAATATAGGCTTGAGACATGTATCATAAACATTAAACAATTCTAATTAGAACATTAAAAGGAGAAATTTGGTAACTCAGTTATATTTGCATTTTAAGGGTTTTGTGCAAATTAAGACTTTGAATTCTAGAACTTAACACAATATTTTATTTAAATTAAATAAAACCTATGGCAGCTATGAAAAAAAATTGGCTGAGAAAAATATTTGACCACCTCTCAAATTTATTTCGTTCTGAATCATGGATATACTATTTTAGTGTACAAATACATGTTTTTTTTTTTTTTATGGTAAATAGAAAATATTATCCTAAAATTAGTAATTACTATAAAGAAATAGTTACTTATATTTTTGCATTTTATAAAAACAGAAAATTAAAATAATTTTACACACCTGTTTAATATTTTATAACTAAAAATAAATTTTATTTAATTTTTAATTTTATTAATAATGTCATCAACGTCCGTCAATATTATTTAATATAATATATTATTTATAAGCTACAGCCATAAGCAAGAACGCTTCTAATTATAATTTGTATGAATAGCCTGCTGTCCACTACTAGCTGAGACCCATAAGAAAAAACCCTGATATCCCGCCGGCATAATCCACCCCTGCTGGATAGAATTAGGTTTATTTAATACATTATAATGTTTTAAAAATAAAAAATAATTTTTAAGTATTATTAACTATTATTATCATAACGTTATTTAAAATCATATTTAACACTTAATATCACAACTCTAACGTTATTCATGACTCAGTCAGTATATATAAAACGTATATACTCTATAGTGTTTGGACAAGGTTTCAAACTTTATTCAACGGTTTAATAGTTAGCATCTCTGCAAGAAAGTAAGTTTATTTCTTATATTTTAGTTAAACGTATTTAAACGTCTTGTTGGTTAATCACTTAAAATAATGTAAATTTTAAGACAACGGAATAAGCAAAACCCCGTTGAATTTATGAGAAATGTGCGTGTATATTTTCTAAATGGAATACCACGTTATTTGCGTTCTACAAGAACAATAAAATCATAAATAATAATAAAAGCACTGGGAATTCGTTTCTGCCATATATTTTGCAATTCGATTAATTCACAGTAATAGATATACGAATATTGAATTCAATAATCGATTTTTGCATATGAAAAAAAAAAAACAATATTGTAAGCAAAAATACGAATACACGTCATGTATTAATAATAATTAGTTAATATTATAAAATATTTTTGTTACAATTGAATTTAGTAAAATAAAATATATAATATATGAAATAAAAGTGGCAAGTTTCTACGAATAATATTTTTTGAATAATAACTAAATATTTAAAATAGTCTGAGAGAAAATTGTCAAATTTAATGTCAAAAATGTTGAGACTAAATGTGTTTTAAACATTTTAAGCTAAATATTCGGTGAAAATTTATACTAATACGGTTTATTTTAAATTATACAATAAAAAACAAAATCGGTTTAGAAGTACCTAACCACGACAATTTTTTTCAAAAAAACTTTCTTCAATTTAAATATTTTACCAAATTTACTGTTTCAAAACATGATGATAGACATTCAAACAACATTATTGTAAAACCATTACGCTTAACTCAGAGTTTAAGACAAACAAAACAATCGACTACCACTCAACAAAATCATGTCGCCTTTGTATCTCCGCCACCGTCAGCATACCTCTTTACTTTCCCAATTTACGCTCGTTTCTTTAATAACTCCAAAAAAATCTTAGTTTTTCGTAGAACTTGGTGGCACTCGGAAACCAAAAGATTACCTAATCATTTATATACGATGGTTTTTTCATCACCCAAAAATAAATTAAGGAAGAAAATGATTTCCTTTACGTCTTGGTTTAGGAAAAAAACCCTTTGAACAATTACTCCAATAGCATAAATTTTACCCAAAGGCTAAAATCTATATTTTATACAACACTTTTTGTATAAAACTATACATTACCATGGGTAATCTTTATTCTCTCTCCCATAATTTATCACTTGATTTTATAAAATATCAAACACTCTTTTGGTGTCTAACGGTTTAGAGTTATATCAGCAAATAAGGAAAATTGGTTTTCAGATATTTAGAAATTAACAGAAAAATTAATTAAAATTAAATTTTTAATATTAAAAACTATTTCTAAGATTATTTAAAAAAGACGTTTATTACAACTTGAATATTTTTACAGAATGTAAATGAAATTGTGATTTGTTCGTCTATCTTTTATGACAAAAATACACCATTCCCAATAAATGTATGTTGCTAACCACAAAAATGTTAAAATTTAAAATATTATTTTAAAATTTTTGACTTTGAGTGCTAAATATTTTTACATGTAATTATAACTTTTTGATTTTTTTTTTTTTTTTTTTTTAATAATTACATTTGAAATATATAGATAAGATTAAAAATTTGGAAGAGAAAATAACGGATTTTCATAATGCCAGTCATTGCACGACACTCGGCGTGCTTCGTGTTTTACAAGGCTTGTGGTGCCCGTATGTGATTTTAGACTCTGATCCCGGCGGAGAGACGAAAATTATTAATATTGTATAATATTCGTCAAGATATCGGCCGGCGCGTTTATAAATGCACCCGCGGCGTGCGCCGGTCCGGAGCGCGCCGTCATGTAAGTACAACGAAGGCGTATGCCCCCGGAACGCAGCGCGTTGCGGTTTCAGTTGCTAAAAAGCCACCACCGTCGCCGATACGGGTCTCGTGAACGTTGCCATCGCGATCGCCGTTACCGTCGAAATCGTCGCAGGTATTTTGTCCCCCCCCCCCGGTTAGGTTCAAAAATTCGGTCAAAAAGTGTCGCCAGTGAATATCATCATATCATCACAGCCGCAAACACCGCCGCGACGATGATCCCGCACAAGTGACAGTGACAGCCGAATGTACACAAATCGTAAGTGTTTCGTGCACGCCCGTGCGTTTTCTAGTGTTATACCTATTATTATATACCATAAACACGTATAACCACGGACGCAGTAACCGCCCTGTCCGTCGCGTTTGTGTCGATCGGTGTAATGTATAATAATAATAATAATAATAATAATACCGTCAAACGTTAACGATTCCGGCGGAATCTGCTACAGCACATCCGGCACCGGTAAGACTCCACCGTCCAGACTCGCACGGACAATTGGATCCCACCACCCGCACGGATACGTCTGACTTTTACGGTAAGCAACTCGGTAAACACATTTTCTTTTGTTCAATATTTTTCCCGCGTGAGATTTCCGTTTTACGGCTGGACCCGGCCGTAGTGTAGTAAAAATAATATCCCGTAATGGTACGCAGGTACGTACCTGATTATATTATTCATGTCGATCCGCAAAGTCTGGGGTGATATGGTTTTGCGTAAAGTGTTTTATTGATAACGGCCGTTCAGCCGCAATGGTATTGCGTTATCGTGCTTGTACGTTTTTATGACAATCTCCACGTCAATCGCCGTGTACGTTGTACGTTACAAGAGTTACCAAGTACAAAATGAAATAATCTCTTGTTTAGTGTGCGTTCATTAACTCGAGTTTACTTTTGTAATCCCTAAAGACAAACGCATAAAGAACTTGCTACAGCTTTGGAATTTCTATAAACCAGAGTATTAACGTTCTCTTTTAACACGCATTGTGTTTATAAAAAAACAAACACTGAAACACACTACAACCTCACCTGTTTATAACATTTTTGCTCTATAGTTTGTAATACAATTTATACGATGGAAACTTTAAACGTAAGCAATACAATTTTATGTAATATGGAATTCTAGGATGTCATAATATAAAAGTATTTCTGCGAATAAAAGTTTCATGAAATCTATTCTTAAACAGGTAGTTATTTGAGAAAAGTTATTCTTATTATCATAGATAATTAATTTTATTATCTCGTGTCTTAAGTTATACTTTGAAACAACTTATTGTCATGAGTTGTATATGTACTAGGTAAATAAATAATTTATTAATAGAGTTAGTTATAATATGGATATAATGAAAAAAAAAAACAACAATTTGTACATGATGAAGGTTTCAGATTTATATTATTTTACGGAAAAAAATTAAGTAAAACAAAATTACCTCTAGACTTGGGCTAACAAATATTGAAACCTCATTATATTATTGATTTTAACTCAATTTTTCATTGAACTCTTCAATATATTCAATTTTTTTTTCCTTTTGATATTAACTAATTAAAACACATAACATAAAATATTTTAATTAATCAAACTACTTTCGGTTTGAAAAAAATATATGGCCAATGACCCTTTTCGCTTAGAATTGTTTTCTGCGAGGTTTTCTGTATCCAATGATTTATCATTGAATTCAATACACATTAATAATTATAAGAAACACTACATACCTTTTCTAAAGCAAAGGATGTTCCCAAATTTTTTAAATTTAAAATCAAGTATAAATACATTTAACGTTATAGAAAACAAGAGTAAAAATTAAGATGTTTTATAAAAATCATCATAATTAGTTTCATACATAACAATGATTTATAAATTATATTGTACTTAAAATGTAAATATATATTAAAACTAAAATAAAACCTGCACTTGAATTGGAGCTTGATGAAATGTTGAATACATCTGTAACCAATTTTTTAAATAAAACTTTTTTAATTATTTTTGAATATTTCAACTGTTTCAATTACTAAAGTCGATCTTCTATCCTTACACTTATAATAATAATATGATATGGGCATATTAAAAATCTTTATTTCCAAATAAATAAATTATTCATACAATTATACAATGCAATTAATGTATAGTAAATAATAAAGTCAATAATAATATTTTATAATATGCGTTAAAATTTAATCCACATTGGCTTCGAATGTTTAGAATTTAAAATGGTAAACAATAATCAAAAAAAAAAATATTTAGTGGGTAGGTACTTAATGTTATCACAATTTTATTGTTTCTTGTAAGAAGTGTTTTGATTTTGATTTTTTTTATACGTTCCAATACATTTTTGAATGGATCCTTTCGAAAAAAAAATACTTAAAATAAAATAACTTTCAAGTATCTCGTAGCTACAGAATTTATAAGGTATCAACAAAAATTTTAAATGTAGGTATGTTAAAATGGTAAAATAAAGGATTATATTATTTTGGGAATTATTGACAAAGTATGCGTGTACACCATTATACAATTGTGAATTGGTAGTTTATTATAATATATACTACATTTGCTGGAACCCATGTAGTAGGTAATGTGGTTGCTCTCATAGACCCAAACAAGAAACATGCTAGTTTGTCTCTGGTGACTTAATATACTCATTGGCCGAAGTGATACGATTATCTTTGGTATGTTCAAGCATAATAAAAAAAAACCAAGTATGTGATGCATGAGTGCGTGACTTCCATTCCTGAGTCCGATTATCTATCTACATTTCTGAATGTGCATTTTTGTCCAGTGGTCTGTTGAGAAAACTAAACTTCTGAAGTACATAGTAAATGTATTCGTCTCAGACGAGACCACCAAACCATTTGATCATTTTTCAAATCTATTCAATAATTATTATGGATAACCTAATGACAATTTATTATAATACAGTGATCGAAAAACATATACTATGAAAAAAAATATTATCAATTATTTTTTTGTTATCCATTATTAAAATAATTAATATAATAATATAATAATAACTGATATTGCAACAGTGTAATAATACATAAAAATAAACATATAGAAAGTACAATAGGCACTATTATTGTTATTGCGTTTACACTTAATCAAAACATTATATTATTAGGTATTGTGAACGATCCTTCGTGGTCCTAGTCTTTTATTCAATAGAATAATTGTATTTGTTAATTTGATTATACTAAACTAAAAGTAACCATATTCCTTATTTAATGAAGTTTTAAGCTTTAAAGTTAGTAGGCACAATCACAAACTGAGTTTTCGAGTGTGAATGAAATGACATCACGGTAGTTACCCATAGTCGTATATAAAGGCAATCACCATAATTGTTGAGAACGCAAAGACGTAAGGATTTGTTGATAAGGGAAAATTGTGTATTGGGTTAGTGCATTAAACTTCTTTAAATATTTAATTATTTAAACCAAAACATATCTAATACAACTTGTTGGCCAGTAAAAAATTACTTTATTTTAAACAATATAATTTAGAGGCATTTTATTGATATCATTTGTCTATAATGCTCTACTTTTCTAAATCAACTAAAAATATCATTGCTACTTATTTCGTGTGATAACTCCTTTTCAATATGAATAACTACTAAGTTTGAAAATCTCCCTCATAGCATTGAAGAACATAGTTATATTTAACTATTTTTAAGAGGTCACAATACGTATAGACATGTTAAATGTAATAAATAGGAATTTATAATTAATAAGTGTTTTAATGGTAACCATGGTTATAAAACAATAATTTTAATAATAATATTGGATATGCGTAAAAATTCCCAATTTTCTTAATTCCTTTAATTTTTTTATTAACAAAGTGGTACTAAGACATTCAACAGTAAAACATTTTAACCAAATCGGTTCAGTAGTTTTCTCGGTTAGCGCAGTCGTAGAAAATCCCTTACAATTTTATATAGTATAGTATAGATAATAATAATAATAATAATTATTATTTTTTTTTTAAAATTATAGTTTGTAACTAGATTTAGTATAGATAAATATAAAAAAATGTACATACTTTATCCATCTTGGATGTGTACTAAGTGAAACATATTCTAATTTTTACTTTCAAACTTAATATTTTCATGAAAATGTATATGGAATTATCTTTAAACCTTAAATATTGTTAATCTTAAGCCTTAACACAATAAATTGTAGTACAGCAAATAATTACTGGTGTTTAATTGATTTATTTTACATTGTTTGAACAAATTATTTTGGTACATTAATAAGTGTTAAATTAAAAAAAAAGAAAACAAAATGTACGATTAATTAAATTTTTCAAGTGACTTTATCAAAAACAGTGATTTAAAATTAGCGAAACAATACTCTATGAATTTCGCGTATGAAACACTTTTAAACATTTTAATTAGGATATACATTTTTTATATTATTTACCAAAAAATTAAATTAAATTATTATTTGATATTCAGATATTAAAAAAAATATATTTATATATTGATAAACTTGAATAATTATTGACCATTAACAATTTGGAATGCTAGTTACCTGTAAAAAATAATAAAACAAATGTCTTTTATACAAAATTTCTCGTTATAAAACAAAAACATTAATGTTTAACCTATATATCTACTATGTACTATATAGGATTTAATTGTAAATAATATACTATAAGTATTAAGAAAGATGGTAATTTTATTCTTTAATAATATTATCTTACATACCATTAATAAAATATTAACTAATAACAATTAAAAACTAGGAAGTTATCTAAATAAATATTATAGTTATTAATTATACTTAATTTAAAATTATAATATAGAAAAATATCAAGGTAAATGAAAATTGTACAAACTATAATAGTAAAATGTATTTCATTTTCATTTTTAAAGTTAATGCATAGTTTAAAGAAGCATCATCAGTTGTCATGTAATTGTTATGGAATATATCTTATATAAAAACAAAAAACAGTTTCTCATTACATGAGTCATAACAGAAGATAATTGAGAAACCTAATAACATTATCAGTGAATTTTCAAACTAAAATTATTCTTGTGAAATTTTCACAAAAAAATTGAATAATTTACATCAGATTGAGTTATTTACCGTATGAAACAATTTAGTCTATAAAAATAATGACATTATTATAAGACTATTTTACATTGTTAAAAATAACAATGATTTCCTAAAAATCAAATATATTTATAATATAATATATACCTTATTATTTCGTATGATAAGTTTTAGCACACAGTAGATTTGTAGAAAAAAAATTCAATATGAAATAAATGTTAATAAGTAAATAAATAAAATAAAATGCATTAAACATTACAAAAATGAAGTAAATAATGAGAAAAATATTTAAGACTAACATGATATAAATACGGAAACTATTATAGCTCGAGGATATAAGGAACTTTAAATGAATGCCAAGGATTTATATCCAATTAACTACATTCCAATTAGTTGTATGAATATCATTCGATCTTTGAATACGTATATCAAGCATTTAGTAACTAAATGGGAGATTGTCTGTGATTCGTTTCCATAATCACAGGAAAAAAAGTATGTAGCTTCCACATGTGCATCATATGATTTTAAACCTTCTACGACCAATCCGCAAATGATTTAAAGTCACCTACATTTTTTTTTTTGGCCAATCGAAACCGGGTTGTTTGTTGAATTGGTAACAATTTTTTGTCTTTTGAAATTTTCCGATATCCAATTCTTATGCTATTAAATATTACCCTCGACATTTCTCAGTCTAACTCCTTCGCAGTTATCCAAGGTAGTTTAATTTTTAAAAGTCAACCAGTTAATTTTCTATTAATTGTAAACTCTATTTTCTATGTATAATAGTTGTATAATTTTTATATTAACTAGTAAGTTAATAAAGTTTTTAACAAAACAAAGATCGAGAAACTCAGGTTGGGTCGAAAAACTTAGTACTCAAATCCAGAGTACAACATCCTATTTAATGCAGAGCTTTAAAGTAACATAAAAATCAATGTTGATAACATAAATAAAAGTTCCTTTTAATAATAAAATAAATAAATCAACAAAGTTTTACTTTACTATGGACGAAACCCAAAAAACATGATTTGCTATTGTGGAGATAGAATAGTGTACGAACATATATATACTTTTAAACATGATGATAGACAAAAAATCTAACTAGTACTTTCTTATTTTAATCAATTTTTAAACACAATTAAGGATGAAGATATTAAATAATAATTTTATATTGACTATTTCTACTCATTCAGCTGCTAAAAATATAGTCCTGTCACTTAACACTTTGTTAAAAAGAAACCTTTGACTTATCCTTCTGGATCTACTGAAATGCCAATTTCATCACAATTTTATATTTTATGAGAATTCAGCTGATTTTGATAAGTTATAAAACTCATTCAGTTAAAAGATTGAAAACTAAATGAAAATAACCTTATACTGAAATCCAAGGCACGAGAAAGACATTTTTAGAATATTCCACACTGTCCTTATTGTATCCCAAAATATTAATAAACAACATTTTTTGATATAAAATTGCAAGTACATATTCTGTACTTAACAAAGAAAAAAAAAATGTATCAAAAGTATATTATCTGATAAATACATTGAATTTTATTAAATTGCGTGTAAACATTTCACTTGAATACACTTTAAAAACGAAGACGATTGTAAACAATGCACAAGTATTTTCCATCTATAAAAAAAAATAAACAAGTTTTTAGCATCGTAAATTTTTAACGTTATCAATAGTTACTTACAGATATTATATTCGATATAAATAAATGATATGCAATGCTGTGCTTAAAACAATGCTTATAACTTAGTATATGCTTTACTTCACCGTTTTGTGCTCTCCGGATTCTCATTAATATAAATACAACAATATTTAAATTTCATTTTTAAATTTTTAATTCAACAATCAAATAATTTAACCGTAGATATAATTATATGATAATATTTTTAATCTAAAATTACTTTTGTGTTATTATTTTGTTTTTGTATGATTTAATTAATATTTCTTTAAAATGTAATAATATAAAATATATAAATAATTAAAATTTTTGTTTTGCACAACTAATAATTATTTTTGTTATTAGGTACTAATTAAAACATTTTACTTTTGACTTGTGTCAATAATTTCAAAAATTTCATTTTTTAACAAAAATTAGTTCATAACTTTTGTTTTAATTTATAAGCCATATTAGCACAGTTATATTTACTTGTATTATTAACAATGAAATACTTGGAACAAGTGCACTTTACTTATAAATTGTATTACGTCTGAAGAACTCATCAATGTTACAATATTAAAATCATGTTAGATAACGCCACTGCAGTTCAGATCAACTTATAAGTCAAGAATTAATATTTCTATTTACGATATCATTATATAAAACAAATAAAATTACCCAGGTACGTTGTTATACTTAAACAATCACTTGAATAGTTTTGTGTGTCAGTCGTATTGTATAAAATATTCACATATTTCTACAGTTTATTCTAAATAATAATCATAACATTATCAAGATACATGTATCATAATGTTTAATTTGTATTAATTACTTAAAGTTCAATAATAATTTAACACATACGATTACGATACTTTTAAAACAAATAATCGTATTGGTGCGAATCTAACGGAAGATAAAAAATACATTAAATTAGTGTACTATATTTCATTATTTTATACTAAACGTTTACACTTTATTTTTTATTTTTTAAATAAAAGATGTTTTTATGTTATAAATGTTGATGCAATCAGAATTTTATGCTCAGGTTTAGTTATGAAAGTAAAGCATAATTTTAAATTAATACGTACTAAAATACTGTAATATATTAAGACTTAATATATTACTGATAATTATTTTAATTTAAAAACATTTTTGTTTTTTGTTTATTTCATAATTTCTTATATTCTTAAATTATTTTAAACATTAAAATAAAATTCTTTAATTTTCCTTATGTTTTCAAAAATTTTCAGAAATTTCGATTTTTATACAAAGTGATATTATAAACTTTTTAAAATAGTAA
This sequence comes from Melanaphis sacchari, assembly GCF_002803265.2. NCBI lineage: Eukaryota > Metazoa > Arthropoda > Insecta > Hemiptera > Aphididae > Melanaphis > Melanaphis sacchari. The sequence continues at coordinate 575,696 of NW_020271119.1, read as the reverse complement.
GAAGATACAAAAGTTTCAAGTGATATACTCCGCACAGATTGACTATTGTACAGAATAGAAAATACTTTACAAGTTTTATTTTTCCAATTTCGCTCATGTTTGTAAGGAATTACAATAAAACAAAATAAATAAATAAATAAATAAATAAACAACAAAAATTGTATTTTTTATTGGTAAGATATTTATTATTAAAATTGGATTAGTTGTAAAATATAGGTACTATAAAAATGATAGTTTTAAATATATGATAAGAAAATACTATTTAAATAGTTAAAGTTAAAGAGAAAATGTTTAAATATATTAGAATGTGTCAACATAAAATATTGTTAAACTGATTAATATTTATAAAGTTATGATGTATTTAATATTAATAAGTTATGTATAAAGTTCCAAACTAAAATTTTAAATAATAATAAATAGGTATCTAGTCATTTAGATGAGTTAAAAGTCTTGAAAAAAAAAATTTATTTACTTTTAACCCATAGGGCTATATATACTAAGATAATTATAGTTTGGTTTAAGTAGGTAAGAAAATATGTCGTTTATTTATAACAATTCAATGAATAAAACACTTAAAAAAACTTTTGTACATATAGATATGTCAAAATATCACAACATGTTTTAGTGGGTGATAAATATATTGTGTGATAAACAAAGATACGGTATGTGGACTAATAGTTTTTTAGTAAAATAATTGTATATATTATGTATTTAAGTGATAACAATTTAAATATGATAAAAAAAAAAGTGTCTTGTCATATTTAATGTGTTATTTCATGGTAAAAATATATAATTAACATCTTAGAAAAAAATAATGTAACCATGAGAAAGTAAAATATTATGTACAATTTTGAAAATTTTACTAGACAATTATTGAATAGTACAAACTAGTATTTGTGCTATCATTAAATACATCTGTGTAAAAAGGGTAAATAAAATGTATAACATCAGTTTTTTCTTACTAAATTTTTTTATTTTTTACAATATTATTATAAAGATTCCTAAAAATAAATTTTATAATTATATAACGAATTTTTTTTAAAAAATAATGTATTATTATTTTATTGGAGTATTTTTTTTTTATTCTATTCCGTGTAGGTATCTTGTTACCATTAAACCAACAGTAAAATCATTACTGATACTTACATATAATATATTATACCTAGTACCTATGATTCTTATTATTTTTAATTTAATTTTTATATAGTCAATACACATTTGATTAAACAATTGCCTAGATTAAAAAATATGTATGTTTATTAATTTTGTTAAAATTGTTTTAATTTTATTAGTTGTATAAAAATGTATATTTTTTTTAAACTTGAACAGAAAATAATAATTTTTTTTTTCATTATATCAGGATACTAAGTGTTAAAACTAAACCTATATAGATGATAGTCTTATTATATGATATCAAGATTTGTAACCATTATTAGGGTTGAGGTATTGGTATAGAATTTGTTAGTAATTTTTGTCATTAATTTTAGGTTATTTTATATATAATTTAAAGACAACTTTCTCATGATGTGTTTGAAAATTAATATTCCTCAGCTTAAACAGTAGGTGCACGTTACATTATTTTATTATCACGTAATATAATACATTTTTGGATTCAAAAACGAGGTAATTAGTTTAGAGTATATGATAATCCTTTGTAATAGGTACTTAGAAAATACAATAATGTAAAATGCGTTATTCAAATAATGACCTTAAGAAAAAAAATCTTTTATAAATTCGTTGTTTACACTCATAAAATAAATAAAATCTAGTAATATACTGTATTTAAATAAAATATATTACAATGAACTATACAATATATTACTTGATATCTACTAAAATAAAATGGTTTGGTATAAGATTTAATGTAAATTTAATTTCATGTATTTATTAACACTTGAGATTATACTTGTTATATTATAATTTATGATGCATAATACTATTATAATATATCGACCATTTAATTAAAAATTGTTAATTATTGTCTCCCAATTTTTCTTATTAATTTATGTTTTGAAAGTTGTTTAACGAACGAAATGCATGTAGTATTTCAACTTACAATTCACATGAAGTCTTAATAGTTTTAAAAACAATTTTCAATTAGTTTGGGGTTTTTTTTTAATTTTACAATTCCTTTATTATACATTCATTAGTATAACAAGATCCTCAAAATACTTTAGTTATTCTGAAAATGTTTTAATTTATTTTGCTTTTTAAATAACTTTATACAACGTCTTGTTTATATTTTATAATGTTTAACGTTGTCTGGTTTTGTATTGTTATTCATGCCAATTTAGTAAAACAACTTTTACTTCAATGACCGTCTTTGGTTTTTATTCGTAAATAATAAAATCTAAAATAATAGTTATACAACCTATTATACATGTGTAATTTTAATGAAGTCATTGCTATGCTATGTATTATTTGTATTGTAATAAAACTTATTTTTAAATCTACGATAAATCACTAACTTTTAAAGAACTCGAAATGGAGTTCAATTAATTTTTAAATGCTTTCAACATTCATCTATAGTCTTCTCTAATACTTATAGTAATGTTTGGTACCTATAACTAGAAAAAATACATTTTCCAAGTACTTACATGTATGTAAAAATAGGTACTGAACAAATAAGATTTCTTATCTTTATGGTTTTTATTTGTAAAAATATTATAGATTTTTTACTTCTGTATCGTTAATTTGACACCAATACATTTCAAAATATTATTTAAGAAATTTTAAACAATACATTTATAAATGTATACAAATTTTACTTGGTTTTTCACTATTTAACACAATTTTAGAACCAAAAAAATAATGATAATTCATGTTGGAGTTGAAGGCTTTACGCATTTTTAGCTAAATATATGTGTTGTTATTCCTTATCTAAGCTTTAATCTTTTTTAGAAACAATATCCTATAATATGTACTTAGTATCATTAATTTGATTTGTTCGATTCATTTTTTTTTTCAGTAAATGTATTATGTGTTTGATAACATAGCATTTGCGTATATATAACTATCCTAATGTTAAATAATTCATGTGAGTGTTTTAATTATAGATACCTATTTTTATTTTTATTTTTTTTTATTACAAGTGTAAACAGAAAGTTTAGATACCTAAATAATTAATAATTTAATATATGAAAGAAAAAACGATCATAAAAATATTTTTATCATATAAATTTCAAACAAAAAACAAACCATTACGTCAGTTTGCGTATTTATAATTAGTACGATTGATATCAATTATATACTTTAATATAATCAATATATAATGGTAAACTAGGAGCGAGTAATAACAAAAAATCAAAAAAATCGTAATTTCTTTCATCTATTATAATCATAATGTTTTTAATCAATTTATTTGATGAAAATCCCTACTGTATAATATTTATTTTGTATATTCCATTGGTAAAACTGATAAGCAATGATTGTATTTTTTTTACCACAATTGATAAAGTATTTTTCTTGCCACTCTAAATTTATTTATTACAAATCCGATATTTTGTACATATTTATTTCTCATTAAAGTAATAAATTATCTTTATACCCTTAGCCAATATATTAAAATAAAATATATGAGCTATCGAACAAGTCTGATTAGCCTACCTAGGTGAATCATTCGCTAAAACGCTGGAAACGGTATATGCCAGAATATGTACGGAGCTACATTCCGGTGTCAACACTCAGCAAAATCTTACCGATGAGTTGGGTTGTAGGGGGGGATACGATTATACCCTATTGCACATCCCTCTTCGAAAATGTATAACATGCACAAACTTGCTCAGTCGGATATGAACTATTCTTTATGACCGTATGTTGAGCAAAAACAACATATATTTATAGACCTACCTATAGTATAGGCTTAAAGTTGACACTCCCGGAAATTCCCGGGAACAATTATTCTTCTTAAAAACAGAAATATCACGCAGAAATCCTGAAGAATCACGGTAATAGATATTAGTACTTTGAAATATTATATTATACTAGATATATTTTTATTATCATTGTATATTCATGATGGCATGTATTTATTAATACAAGTTTAATTTTGATTTAAAAGTATATTATACTGCTTTATTTGAAATTTTAATTTTCTTAGTTAATATTTAAAATTCATAATCAACTACATATAATTAACTACTACGGAAATTCGATTTTTATAAATCAAAAATTCGAAATACTCCAAAAAATATTTTTATTTAGATATTCATTATGCATGAAATAAAATGTTAATGTTCATATTCAACATAATATAGGAAAATCAAAAAAAAATATTCAGATAAGAAACAGTACATATTATATGTATTAATAAATTTTGTATTGTCTATTTTATAAACAATTAATAATTTTTAAAGCTATAAGTGTCGTTTTCTAATGAAAATCATTTTATAAATTTACTTAAGTCACTTAGAAAAAATAAATTTAATACCGACTTAAAAATGTACACATATAGAATTGTGTTTAGTAAAAAATTAAAACTGTGGAGAATTATGTTTCGTTATAAATAATTTTATAATTATTAAATTGTAAAATTTATTGATTATAGTTCGCATTTTTATTGTTATGTAATAAAATGTTAGTAAATCATTACATACTTATATAATATGTGTATTAGACAAGTACACATTATTTTTGCTTAAAACTATTAATATATTTTAAACTAAGGTATCTTTTTTTAAATTAAAAAAATGTCTATTCTTTAATATTATATTTACAACTGTATATTATTCATGTGTTATTCGCTTGAAAACATTCGCCATGCATTGTTGCGTGAGTATCGTTTAACGCTGAACTGCTTCATTTCAAAGTTATAACAATTAGAAATTTTAGAACATGATTTTTTTTTTTTAATCATTAAAATTAGGTACGTTACGAATCAGAAAGTTGAAATATAGATACTCGTTATTATTGATTCTTCTTAGTTGTTAATATTATAAAACTTATTATTCAGATAAGTTAAAAAATGCATTGTATTAAATGGAATCATATAAGTAACACTCTATTAGCAACGGAAAAACTTATCTATGTACATTATGTGTTTTAACAAAAATTTACAATAATTTGTAGTTAAACGTTTATTTAATTTTTTCTGTATGATACTACACTTCTGAATATTTCTTAATTACTTTTAATATTGTATTTATTGTTTTTTTTTTTTTTTTTTTTTTTTTTAAACAAATATAAAAAAATAAAAATAAGATAGGAAAAACCTGGAGTATAAATATGACAATTGATAAATATTTGACACATCGACGAAAAAGGAAAAGAAATATAGATGAGTAATCAATATCATTTTATACATGATATTATATTTGCTCCAAAATACTTAATACATTATTAATAATAATATGTTTAAGTTTAGAAAAACGGCGCATTTGGAAAAAAAACTTATGGACGTTTTCTGGTTAACCAAAGATTGTCATTTTATCGAACCTTCTGCACTTGAAGTGTTCTTAAATTAATTGATTTCGCGTTAAAATATTAAAACTGGCATATTTTTAGAAACGTTTAGTAAACTATACCGGTTAACCACAATATTAATTAAGAAGAACGCCGTAGTCTAGACACAACTATGTGAAATATTACAACTATAATCATAAATTGTATGTATATAAATAGTAGTTTTGATAAGAAACAAGCAAAATATTATTTTTTATCAGAAATTTTATAAAAACCAGGGTATTATTATATGAATCTACAATATAAAACTTTGTTTGATGCTAAAATCCAAAATACAAGGTTTATTATACCGAATTCATTAAATATTACCATTCGTTATATATATATTTGAAATGTCAATTTTTTATAGGAGGCAGCTGGTACCTACATACAATATTTATAAATAGTATAGAAAATATTATGTGATTAAATATTTATGATACTTTTTAACAAAAAGGAAAAAAAATATAATTAATAGTCATCCTATACTATCTCATTAATATTTAGGCAATTATACTTTATTTTTAACATTTCAGTCCAAAAAAATGTATGAACATTAAAAATGTTGACTACATATTATTTTTGTATTAAAATTACGAAAAAGAGAAATGTATTTGTAAAAGAAACGTTATCATAGTGTAAAACCCAAATTCGTGAAAACATACACTACTTAGTACACATAATATATTCAAAACTCTATGATTGATTATAAATCATATAGATATAATATTACATAACGTGTAGAGCTTTGTACCTGATTTTGTTTTTTTGTTAATAAATCGTTAATAATTGGTATAATGTAACATTTAAATTTTATATTTTTTTTATTCTTATTGATTATTATTATTTTTTGACCAAGGATTCTAATAATTATTTTTCTCATAATTTGTTTTTCAAAGTTAACAAAACATTTCTTATAGTATTTAACATGAATTTCGATTTAAATATTATTTAAATATTCTTTTAACATTTTCATTATTTTAGTAAAGTTTTGAATAGAAAATGTTTTGGCGGAAATAATTCATATATTATATAGTTAGGTGCTGTACTCTTGATAAAATATTATAAATAATGATGTGGTCAGTTACAAAATAATAAAAGTTATTTATTCCATTGTGCATCAAGAACTGTTTTGTATACATAGACCTACATTCAACCATTAAATTATGTGTAGTATATTTGTATTTACAAATAAAATAAAACTTTAGTATTTCTATATAATAGGAAATCAAAAAAAAATATATATATATATATTATATAATATACATTGGATATTTATTTATTATCGTATAAATACAGGACACAGTTGTGTATTCTTACATTACACTAAATTTTTAAAAAGAAAATTACTATAACGTTCAAAGGGTGAAGTACTCTTCACTTAAGATCACATTAAATTCATTACAAGCATTGAATAAAGCTATAGTTATTAATTTTACTTGTATAATAATTGTTTATTTGGTAAATAATATAATATTTGTGTTTGTTTTTACTATTTGAGATCGGGGAGTTTTGTTTTTCTTAGAGCTTTGAGAAATCGTATTTTTAATGTTGGATAGCGTAAACCGAAAAAAATATTGTATACAAAAAAAAAGTTTAAGCTCTTCAACACCATTTCTTACTCATTATCAAAGCTTTTCTTTATTAAAAAAAAATCAATTATTTGCACAGATTTAGACGTATTAAAGGAATTTATGTTTGAAAACATATTTGAAAGTTATTTTAATAATATATTTTCAGCACATAATTATACTGGGTGATTTGTTTAACTTTAGGCATTCGCACTAAACTATATTAACGTTTTTGAAAATATTTCTTTTGTTTATTTTACAAAATAAAATTCCGGATGAATAGCTTATGAGTTATAATATGTAAGCATTTACATTTTAAATGTATGAAGTAATAAAGGGATATCCTGAAAAAGTCTATTGCTCCGATTATTTCAACTTTGCTAAAAACTATACTGAAATACTTGTCCGAAGTTTTAATTTTATAAACACAAATAATTTGAATAATATTCTATACAAGAATATAAAATTAATAATGTATTTTGTCATCCAAAAGAATGAAAAATTGGTATTACACAATTTGACAATAATTGTATTATACATTTAGTAAGTGACCCACCTTATAAAAATTAATATTTTTTTTTCCAAAAACTTTATTTTATAACAACTTGAAACTATATAGAAAAAGTATCCTCAAAATATATGTTTTCTGAAATAATGAATATCTTATGTTAAATAGATTACCCAGTATTGCTAAGCCATAAAGTTGAATGATAAAAAATGTGTACAGATTCTGCAGTCAGATGCTTCAATTATTTTGTTCGATAGAGAAGAAAATAACAATTTTGACATTTATATTTATGATATGATTATAGGCTGTTGAGCATATACTTATATTTGTAAGATACTTGATTTATTTACAAATATACACCATGATATACGAAATGAATATGTAATGAAATACCAAAAACAGCCTACTGGATTAATTTGAAAAAAAATATATATTTATTAAAGTTACTCATGTTATTTAAACTAATATTAATGCATACAATTGTATAAAATATATATACCATATTATATTATTATTTTCATTACTTTAGTAAAGTTAACAAAATAATTGACATATTAGTTAATTTATGTGTTAAAATTCGTAATTTCGATTATATTTAAGCTACTTATAAAGATATATAAAAAATAATTGTGGTTGTATACTTTTTATATTTTTTTATTTCAGTATTCACTACGCATGAAGAATATTGTACTAAATATTTATACCTTAACTATAAAATTTGGAGATTTTATACGTTTTGTAATAATTTGAACTTTAAATGCGTATAAAAAAAAAAAAAAATCGTAGTTAAACATTTTTATAGAGATATAAGAACAACTCATGACGGATCTTCTATTAAATTTTCAAGCATTTTTATTCAAAATATAATTTTAGTAATACGCTGTATAATTATAAAATAAGGAAAATAAATCATGATGCTTATGTTTGGTGTTTTACTCTGTATATACACACACAATTATCATACTTTTAAGGTATTATTAACATATAATTGCTTATGCAAATACTCATGATGCCCATCTTGATAACATTCAAATTAATATTTTCAAAATAATTTTGCGCAGATCCAACAGAATTATGACAAATCCCGGACGAATAGTTTTGTGTAATTCCACGTAAACAGTTCGAGCAAACGGTACCTAGGCCTCCATAAGCTCAGGAATCGTATTAGTATATTGTGAATCATATTATTCTATATGGCTGCCGGTGCGAAATATACTTATAAAGTTATAACGTAATTAACTGAGCGGCACCGGCTTGTTGTCAATGTCAAAACGTCAACAATAATAATATCAATTATAGCATTTGCATGTACTCATATACACACACTATATTTGATGTTGTGCTGTATTAACGCTTATTTTATAAACATTAACAAATTATAAATATACGTTTAGTAGGATTTCTAAAATAAATGGTTAGTGAAGAGTATATAATATTAAATTGCTTATTTTTTTTTTAAATTTTTTTTTTATTTTTCAATATAATTTCCAGTGTGTATTTACTCATCGACTAATATCGTAGTTTCACTAGAGTGGTATAAAATTTATCCAATAAATTTAAAAATAATAATAATATACTTAATTTATTCAATATTTTGCTTATTTGTATATAATAATGAATATAATAGGTTATAATAATGTTTCATTTATATTGATCAATGGGTATTATATGATTTAATCACTTTTAGATGAAGTCTTCATGCTCATTTTAATGGTACCAAGACATGTTTGATAGTTCTAACTACCTCCATTCTACTTGGAGTTTTTAAAAACAAAATCTTACAAAACTTTTAATAACAAGAGGTAACTTGAAAAAAAAACAATTACAACAATTAAATTAATAAATAATCCTACAACAAGTGTACAATAAAATGTTTTGTTGGTTATTATTTGTATAGGTTCTTAACTTTTTACTCATCAGTGACAATGCCAAAATTATGCATTCATATTTTAAGATTGCCTACGGATGGATAATAACATCCGTGAACAATGCTCAGCTTCTTTGACTTGTTAAATTTAGAGCCTTAAAATTAAAAAGATCCCCTTTAGAGAAAAAATCATTGCACAATATTATTAAGCTATAGTAAAGAATTAATTAATATGTAAAGCACTAAAGTACCTATAATATCACCAAGTCGTTCCCGCCACTGTGTTCCGGACAATCCAAACGGCAGCAGTTGGCAGAGTGCAGTGGCCGTGTCGTCAAGTGAACCAACAACAACTCGATAAGCATTTATTAAATAGTTTTTATCTAAATATTTTTAAATGTTACACGATAAATTGATATTGGAGAACACCCACAATCATTCGTCTAATTTACCGGTTACGCGCGTCTGTTATTACGATCTCGATTACAGTCCATGACATTTTATTTATCATTATAATAACACGGTCGAGCAGGGGAAAACAAAAACGAAAAAAAAAAAACCATCTCTCGCGTAAAATGTTTGCCCTAATAATATTATAATATAGTACCGACCCAGGGTAGTAGACACGTGCTCATATAATTATTCGTGAAAACGACAGCTCAGCGATGGCATAACATGTATAGTACTCTTCGTCCGTGCGCCCCAGCATCAATTGTGTGTAGATAATAGTTTTTTTTTTTTTTTTACAACTCTGTTCAAAGTTTTTTAAAGTTTTTTTTTTTTTATTTCCACACGTTTAGTTTATTTAAAAATGTGTTAACATTTGATGAGTTCGTAGTATCGACGAGTATAATAATAAATACACTATTTTTGGTGATCGATATCAGAAACAATCACCTATAGCGATGTGATGAACTCTGATTTAAAAAAATCGAACTAAACCCGAACAGACATTTTATAATTATTATTGATTGTTAAAAATCAATTTCACGATACGTTCTAAATCATTAAAAAAATAATAACCGTATTATTTATAACTTGTTAAAATATAACAAAGAATTGGGCATATCAACTACCTAATGTATAAGAACCTGATGGCTGAACAATATCAACCTCGCTATGATTCATGCGCTACACCATAAACAGACATATTTTCAAATAAACAAGGATTTTGAAACAACTCTCGTACTTTATTTTTGAATTTCTTGTACTCAATTCAGAAACCATTACTCTGCTTACAAAACGTTAACATTTATCGGAATTATACTTAAGTTATCATTATTTTACCATACCTATTTTGCTTATTCTATATAGCTATTAGCTGAATTATCCGGTTTTGGCCGTGTGTAGTTTGTATTTTCTCAAAATTTTACTTAATTTTATCAAGTTCTAAATAGTAGTAGTATAAAGCTGAATTATAAATAAAATCAAAATATAATGATCACTAGTAGGAGTATTTGGTACTACTCAGTGAAAAAAAAATTGGAAAAATGTTAAATAGTGTAGTCACAAAATGGGAACAATCAAAATACAACCCTTCTCCCCTCTCCACGGGGGAAAAAAATGAAAAATAGGGTGACTAAGTGACACTTGGGAAGGTATATTTATATTTAACTATGAATTTAAATTACAATATTTTAGATTCAAAAAACAATTTTAACCTTGCTATTGATAAATATTTTTAAATAATAATATTAAAAAATATTATTTACATTAAATTATTAATTGTTATATTGCATACTCTGACTAGATATAACTACATAAGTTATGTTACATAACATATAATATATCAATAATAAGATATTATTACACAACGCTTTGATTTGTTAGATTTTTAATTTAAGTATTAATTTGATGGCGAACAATATGATGTAACAGTGTTCTCTGCATTAAAATAGAAAATTTGTATTATTGAATTAAAAATTGAGAATATTTTATGTTTCTAAATATTGTTATATGTAAAAAAATACGTGTTTTTCAACCAGCTGCATCTAGATAGTCATTATCTCCTGGATAATATAGCTTTTAAATTTAAATATATACTGATAAGTATAAGATATTCAATGCTTAAATTGTTTAGTATTATTTTATTAAACTAATGCTAAAGAAGTTTATAGTAATAACAAAGCCGTTGGATTTAGGAATTCTATATAAATAGACAAATAGTAAGATTTTAACATAATATTATTATTAAGTCTTAACTAAATAACTAAAACTTTATTTTAAGAGAAATAAGCTATTCAGTTGACGAATGATACTTATTATATATATATATATATATATATATTTATGTAAATTATGTCGAAAAATATAAAGACATGAATACATGATTCAATTTTTGAGATCTTTAATTAAATAAATTTGGCTTTATATTTTGATCAGTTTTCAAAAATAAATTGTATTTGAGTTTTAAACTTAGTCGTTTTATTTTCAAATCAAAACGTTAAGAATTTGATTCAGTATCTATATCAAAGTTTATAATTATCTGCATGATTTTTCAATCAAAATTACCCCCTAATTTAGGCTCTAAAATCGTACAACTCGTAACATAACGTTTTTTTAGTTATATGTAGCAATAATAATACTTTCATCAAAACCCGGGATTTAATCTGATCACGTCAGATTGTAAACATAATTTTATATTCGTGAAGCGACCTTTATTATTAAGTATAAAAGTGTATACGATGTATTCGTTTGTACATTTAATAAAATTAGTTTATAAAAATAAGTTATTGTAGTATGAATAAATAATTAGTGATATTGCAATCAAAATACACATATATCATGTAAGTTATTTTCATAGATTTTTTACCGTATATTGTAATAGTATATAGCTGAATATATTTGAGTAATGAAATTTATTTACATAATTAATTCGTCACATATATGTTTGTTTAGTTTTGAACGAATTAAATTACAGGTATATATAGTAAATTAAATTCGGGTTGCTAGTTAATGCAACATTAATAAAATAAACTCATCGTCATAATATTAAAACTTTTCAATTATTTACTAGGTATCATATTCAGTACTGTTATATGATATAAAATAGAAATGAGAAATTGAGTGAAATCGTTCCAAAATTGTATTTTTTTAATGGAGCATTCAGACTTTAGAATACGGTATTGGTTATACATATTTATTTAATTCTTAAAATGTTGTGTCATTTATTGACCACATTTTAACTTAATATTTAATAATCCAAATCTAAAAAGTAAAAGTTACATACACGATATAATATAATTACCAAACATTAAAAACAAAGGAGTTCGTTGGTGTAGAATAACATCACCTCAACTAGGATTACGTTTTTAATCAGTCAATTTAAAAATGTTGTAATATTATGCTATGGATTAAATCATTTATTTTAAATAATGAAATACACATCACACTCACATTTAACGCATTAAGAGTACAGAGTGTACTATATTTTTATCATCTCAAACATATTACCATATATTATATTATACTTATTTATCTATTTTATAGTTCAATAATCAAAGATCTGATAAAAAACAATTACACATTGAAATATTCGAATATTTACATTTAACTATGCATTATATTCAATCAAAGTATTTGATTATTTAAATACCATTTAATTAACACAATAATAATAAACAATAATTATTTTTCTATGTATTACGATTTTATCACTTAATTGTCCAAACTTAAAAATATTATTATTTAATGATTTTTTTTTTTTTTCAATCTAATACTTCAATTATGAGTTTTAACACAAAACTAAACATCGTATTAACGCATAATTAATTTGATGTTTTCTATTTTAATTATAACTAATGAAATAAGTTTATTATTTCAAATAAAATAATATAAGATTTTATTGTATATAATTTAGGTTAGCACAATAAAGTAATTTTGAATTATCTTCTTGGATATATGTATATTGTTATGCCAATCCATATAACATTTTATAGTATGTTGTACAGTACATTATTAAAAGCTGTATAATTTTATTGAATTCACTTGAACAATAGTGTATTACATATTAAATTCATTATACATATATTCTTTCCTTCAAATGCATTATTTTATTATATTTTATATTAATCAATTTTTAATAATCTTAAACCAATGGAAATGTTGACACTTGCTAATTCCCAGCTAAAATATCTATAGGTACAATAATTTTAAATTGCATCCTTTCTTTGGCTTCCTAAAACCTTTACCTCTTAGGATGTAGGAGACACTTTATTCACATTTTTGATTTTATTGGAAGTTCAAAACTAATATTTTTATTAATCTTTTATAGTGCTAACTGCTAATACATAATTTTATTTAATTAAAAAACTTTTTTTCACACATCTGTATTGAAAACAAAATTCTTTAAAATAAAATAAATTATTTATAATTTAAAAAAAGAAAACTTTGTAAATGAAAATATAATATTGAGTAAGGACAAGCAGTTCAATATTAAATATTATTTTTAGGTTTGAAAAAAAATTCTCATATTTGCTATGGTTGGTAAAATTAAAATTAAAACGTAGTTTTGAAGATATAAACGTATTTTAAATAAAATCAATTTTTTTTATACTAAAATCTTGTAATTATCACTTGTATAGAAAGTAGAAAAAAAATTGTTCTTATATGAAATTAAGGATGACAAATAATTTATGAGATAGTTAAACGCATAATCTATAAAATAAGAAAAATTTTCTAATTATATTTAAAAAATATGGTTAGATTCTGTCTGAATTGAGAACTGTAATTTTTTTTTTTATGATTTTGTTTTGTTTTTTCTATAAACGCTTTTTTTAAATTTCAAGTTTCATATAACACTTTATAAATCGGAAATTGAATCTAAATGAACTTTAAAAAGGTTGTTTTATTTTCAGTAATCTTTTTAAATTTATAAAAGATCTTGCAAAATATTTTTAAAAAATAACAGCAACTATGCTCTGTATAAAATATTTTTTATAAGCAATGATATAAAATTAGTTTTAAATTTAATATCCTTGCCACTTATACGACTATTTTTCAGTTTTTCATGAGCTAGGTCTATTAATTAAGGTCAATAAAATAATAAACAGCAAAATAAGGTTCCTTCAGAATTATATTGACGGCTCTACTGATGTCTCATCGCTTGTATTCTTTAAAAACTTTCGTGTTCTTTCACACCCAAACCCGCTCAATTGTTCCATTTTATATTCCTAAACTTTCTATAAAAAACACTCAGTACAATATATTTGACCGATTAATGAATCTAGCTATTAAAAACTTCATTTTTATTGTAATGTTGTTATCTAGTTCCGTCTTATTTCTACTAAAACCATACTATTTGTAAATACCTACCTCTGCGCTTTAGGCAGACCATATTTCATTAAAATAAATAATAATAATATCATTAAAAATAAATAACAATATTAGAACCTATACCTTGCATAAGTTGTTAAAACGATAGAAGTTCATAATTATAAATCATTTTCCTACTTCTGATTATTTTATAAAAATTTTATTGTTGTCTATAGAACTAAAATATGCTTTTAAATATATTAAATATTGTATTAATCAAAAATGTAAGTACACAACATCTTTTATACAATTTATTTTTCTGCAACTTTTATATTATGGTCTTTAATGGTGGGTAGTTGAGAATTATATAATACAATTTGTGTTTTCAATTTAAAATTTAAAATTATATACTACGATTTATTGTAGATTTGACAAATATTTTATAAATATTGTTCTTGAACTTGGTACCCATAAAATGTAACTTTTATCAAACGGATATTTTATAATAATACACTAAAGAAAAATGTATTTGGGATTTGAGTGGTTGGTTATCTCGATTGATTCTTTTTGTGACAACATTTAAATGTAATTTAATAAGAATGATTGGTATAACTATAGTTGATGTATTTTTTCTCACTTTTTGAACCATAAATTTGAAAATAAATCTCTTAAATATTTATTTGTGTTTTCATGATAATACTGTATTTAATTATTACATTACTATACTGCCATCCTTTAAAAATGTTTAAATATGCTTATGATATTATTATGAAACACAGACGAAAAATGACGTCTTGATGTGCAAGACAAGGATATGCGAGCGTCGTGAGAAAATTGTAAATAATTCTTCAGGTTGAAACAATTTGATTAAATAAAGTGCATGTAACAAATCTCGGAAAAGTTAAACCTGGGTTTGGATATTTAATATTATCTTCAGTTATTGTATAATAACATCTTACATATTGTGTACATGGAAAACGTGTATACTATTCATTCACCGACTACTTCAAAAACTCGTTGCAAAACGACTACCATTTTTTCGACATAGTTATTATTGATGCGTGAAAGAAATGCCAATGTTTTTTCTATATTTTCATATTTGGTATGGAACATCGAATAGGAAATAACAATAAGAACAGACGCTACGGCGCCGCTATAAAATTTTCTAACGACTAGCCGCTTCGATGGGCGGATGCATCAAGCGAGACCGGATGGAAGGGATAGAAGGGCATTTTTTACCATTATTTTATTTTATTTGATATTATATATATATATATATATATATATTCATATATAATATACATTCGAATGAAAATTGTTATTATTTAAGGGTGTGCCTGGTCGATGCCGATTTGGCCGGGAATCAAATGAAACGGACTGGGTGAACTGCGTGCGGTGGAGGCGAATGAATGAGGCGATAAATAATATCTACGCAATATCAGCCCCCGGTGGAGTATGAATAATTGTAAGTTGCACATCATGTGCATGAGCGATTAGGTCGAAAAGAAAGACGAAGGGTGGTGAGCCACAAATGTACTGTACACACCACGGATGTGTCAAAATATGAGCAATACGCATCACCACTGCAGACAAAACAAAATATTCTATATGTTCATAAAACTCTCTGTCCGATCCTAAGACACTGAGAAATAAATTATAAAACGATAATAATCAAAAATGTATTACAGGTTAAAAACATTTTATCATTGCCTAATACCTCATAGATAAATAATCTATCGTAATATTGGTTTTTATTTATTTAAGTATTTATAGGATTTTGTTATTATATAAACCATCTGTTGTTTCATCAAATATTATTTTATGTAATACAAAAAATCAATTTTACACGTGAAATATTTACACGGTCTTTGCTCTTGTATCAAAAAAAAAAAAAAAAATATTGATAATTTAATGTTTTTTTTTTTTTTTTTTTTATCACAATAACTGTTTTATTTTATGGATTTATATATATATAATGTTATGTTTAAGTGACGCGTGTCTTTAAATTATAAATGTCTCATTGACCGTATTGAAAGATTAAATAAGTTTAATATTGAACGCTTAAGAGTTTGTTTTAAAAAAAAAAAAACATTGGTTAATTTTAATAACTATATAAAATATAGATTAGATAAAGTAATAAAACTAATATAATTATTTTTTGAAATTAAGTTCATTAAACTTTCAACTATTTGAATTAGAATAAACTTAAAAATGTAATTTTATGAACTGATAATAAACTCAAAATAATAACATATTTTATTTTATTATTGTGAAAAGCTTACAAATAAAACTTTTTATTTCGTTGTATTTATATAATTGCTAATATATATTCCCAATTGTAGAGATTCTGTTATTGTTTTAATGTTTAGATTATACTTTTTGAGTTAAAATTTTTTTTTACAAACATTGTTTAAATTTTGCCATGGTTGCATAATATATAATATAGTCTATAACATGATCATGAAATCATTTTCGTCAAACATAATATTATTATCTCGGATTTTCAGACGTAAAATTAAGTAAAACGGAACAACTTTATATTCATATCGAACGGTTGATAAGATTATGACGTTACTACTTTCTCATCTTATCAAATTTGCATGAATAAAATAGACCATTTGGCCAAGGATGTAATAGATTTATTTAAACATATCAAATTTTAATACTGTGTATTTCCTGTTTTTTTGCTGGTTCATATAAGCTGTACTGTTTGTATATATATATAATATTATAGTTGATCCGTTGAATCTATTTTAACGTTACAAATAATCAATTGATGGACACAATAGGGTTAATTATAATGCATTAATATTATGTTAAGTTGATTCTGTAACGATATTAGAACAACAGCACTTAACTTGTTATGAATAATTTTCATTAAATTTATTTCCACTAATAATTTGACAAAAATATTATATCTTATAATGACGTAGAAGAATGTCTAAAGTCATAAAAAGATATATCATTGTACATTATGATTATTATAGTTTAATGAATAATAATTATCGTTTCATTATGAATTAATTAAATGATTAATGATAGGGTGCCATATTCTTTTGTTATAATACATCCATTTAGCTTAAGTATAATATAGAGAAACTAAGTAGTATTCCAATTCTTACTACAGCTTATAATTTTTCAATTTTAGAGCAAATTTGATAATATTTAAAATTTATCTATTATTAACTATAAATAAACTAATATAAGAATCGGATACGATGAATTTGCAATGCTATGGGTATTTTAAGGTTGAGACAACAAATTGAATACGACATCTACTTATATATACCATATATATATTAAAATGATAATATATAAACGGCAAATTTATAATGTCTATATTTTTTATAATATCTTTATAAAGTAAAAAACTCGAAAACAAAAATATTATTTTATTTATTGAATTCCAAACATTTTACTGATTTTGAAAAAGAATATCAAGTCTTTCATTAAATATAGATATGCATGATTAAGTATAATTGACGTATTTGGTTATAGTTATTAATAATGAAAAGCAGTTCATGGAACTCTTGGGAATATTGTATGACAAATTTAGCAGTTTACATATGGATTATATCGATATAGAATTATCATTGATAACTTAATACTGCCCAGCTATAAACAATATAAACTTAAAAAAAGGCAAAAAAATGTTTGTAAAAATTATACTTACGCAAAAACCATAAAACCCAAGAGTATATCTAAATAAACAGAAAACGTAATTGAGTAGAATGGAAATTACTACATTTTAGCAAAATCGCATTTTTGTTTGAGACACGAAATAAAACAAGCAATATCCATTTTATTCATTAGAAAAGTTTTTATACTATAAAAATAAATATTGCAATACCTACTTTATTTCAAAATGAAAAAAGAAAAATGGCGATGAGTTTGATCGATTCTTAAAAGTTAGATGAATATAATCATATATCCCAATATATGTATGTATGACAAAAATAAATAAACCTTGGACTATACTTTAAAAATAAATTTTCACTTTGGCATAACTGGAAAACTTTAAAATATTATACAATATATTTTAAAATGTTTAAATCTAGACAGATCAAATTAGGTATATTATAAGGAAAACAAGATATTTTTTTGGTATTTAATTATAAAATATTTAGCAATTTTTTTAAACGACAACAAAGAAGTTATCAATGGTAAAATATTATTGATAATATGTAAAAGACATTGTCATTAATTTTAATATTTTAACATACAAATGTTATGTCAAATGTACACAATAAGGCCAAGAATTGGAAATTAACATATTGGTAATATTAAGCTTTGTTAAGAGAAACGCGATTAGTTATTTTACCATCAGTAGCATGAAAAAATCATTTAAAATAGTCTAAATGACAAATTGGACATGAAAAAACATTCACAGTTAAATTATTAATGAAAACACACGGACAATTTGGTCAAAAATCGATTACCGCATATTTAATGGATACTGTGAAACATCGTAATTTGAACACAGTCAACCCATTACTTAGGTATCTATAATATATATATATATCACTTAAATTACCTATGCATCGACCATGAAGACAACTGTTGTAATTGTTTGAACAACGGTAATTTCATTAAATAGCCTTAATAAGTAATAAAATGTTTCAGAAAAGTTTATAACAATACCGTTTTTGAAAACAATAAGTAGACAATAATCATTGACAGTTTTATTGAGTCTACATTATAAAGTTGTGTGAAGTATTATCGATACACGGTTTAATTAAATACATATATTTGGAAAAATAATTATTTTGTGAAATTACGGTCTTAGTCATTAGAGTTAGTGTAATGACTCAGAAATTCAGGAAGCTATGTGCAAAATTATGTCAAACATCAACGAACAAATCAAAAATGACACAAATACGTAAATATGTAAATTTGTAGTGTTTATTTACATTGTACCTTGTAGTATATCAGATAATCAGATGATGAATTATTAAATATTGGTAATAACAATTAACAGACATGAAAACGAAAACAAATTTATTGAATCGAAAATAATTGTAAACAAGGAATAAACGAATAAATACGTGGGTACACAATTAATAATTATATTATTTCTATGTCACCATATTACTGTAATATTTCCTGAAATGGCACTAAAGCAGATTTATCTTAAATTTTAATTCAAGTTTAAAGTTACGAACAGATCTAATTTTTTTTTTTTATTTATTTAATTTGCTACAACTATTTTGGAATATTTCTAATTTATTCACACATTTTGAAGGTACTTATAATTACAATTAAGTTGTTTCAATTGGAGCTAATATTAATATTTTTTTAAATTATTATCAACTACTTCCCAGTTAATTTATTGATTATTACAAAGCTTATGATTAATATTAAAAAAATATAAACAATGACTGTGTTTTGAATCCTGATCAATAATCGAACAATTAAAATCGTATTAAAAAAAATCAATAATACAACGTAACCAACTATTAGATATATTATATTGTTTATAGTAAAATGCTTTTCTTATAATCAGTAGTTACGGCGTCACTATACACCGTATAATGTACAAGATAAAAAGTTTGCACAACGTGCCAAACTGTATGCTATTATATATGTATACGAAAAACAGGAATATAAAAAATTCGTATGTGTTACCTTATCATGAAAAATCATGAATGAGACTTGCAGAATATAATACAAATACTGATTTTATATCGAATCGTGCTGTATTCTAGAAATCGAGAACATATCATTGTCGATTGAATAAAAAATAAAATACTTTTTTATATGTATGGGATTCTCAGTTGAATAAGAAGTATAGTGATACTAACCAATGTTCTTATCGAGTTAGAGATATTTCAATAATACAATTGAACGTGCAAAGCTCAGTAATTTCACGTAATAGATTTGTGCGCCGTTAATATAATTATAATAATTCAACTGTAAATTGTGTTGTTTGATGTTTGATGTGTAATAATGTTACGTTCATTGATAAAATAATTAAATAAAATATTTATTATTGTTTATTATGGTTTATAATCAAACAAAAATAACATTTTATGAAACAAATTATTCAAAAATATTTTAAAAAATTTACATTAATGCCAAGGTATTTTTGAAAAGAATGGTTTATCTTATTATATCATTACAATATTATTGGTAAAAGAATCATAAATAATAATATTTTATTGGCTATTATACGTACTATTAAAGTACATAACATAAATTTCAAAGAAATTTTATATTTTTTTATTGTTATTTGTCACAACATTTTTAGATAATACTTAATTCGATAAAATATTTCCAAATATACCATTTGAATACGATCATTTATATTCTACATAAACTAATAAGTATGGTTTCAATCAATATTTTAACTATTAATGTTACAAGTTAAATATAAATAAATATACTCGTAGATTTAAAAAAAGTACTTTTTATAAAAATACAGTCATATAACTTATGAGTTCGTTTTTATTTTTATTTATTTTTTTTTTAATTTCCTTTGTATATCCATGTAAAATAACACAAAAACAAATAACCTCTCCTTAAGAGTTAAGATTATTAACCAAAATAAAATTATCGATTTATTTCATGTTGTTATTTCAAGACATTATTATAATATATTTTATAAACATTAATTAAAACAAAAAAGTCATGGATAGTATAATGTGTATATTTTTAAAAGCAAAATATAATTACTATCAATTATCATATTATATTTTATAGACATTTTTTATTTGTAAAATATAGTGTTTACTGTATTAACATATAGTTATTTATCTTTTTAAATTGTACTCATTTAATTTAAACACATTAGTACGTTTTAAATTTGTAAAATATTTATATTATGTTATACAGTGCACCATAAATTTAAATTGAAAAATAAATGTACCAAACCGAATTAGTATATATTAATTTAGATAATAGCAATTTATTTATAATAAAAAAAATTACAAATCCAATATGTGCATACAGGAATTACAGTTAATGACGGACGGTTCACGCGTGATCGTTAAACATTTGTTGGGCGGCTAACCGTATTATGGCTTAACGATATACAAACAAAGCGATAAGATAAATGTGTTACAAATTTACAATGATTTTCGATGGCCGCTATTCTCTAGTCAAACAATAAATTGCAAACGGTCTTTATTTTTTAATTTTATTATTATTATTATTTAACACTAGTTTCAAGCGCAAGGGCCGTTAGCTTTACATAATATTTACACGATTTTTCACTTTTTTATTTTTGAAATGTTTTATACGTTAAATAATAATATTGGTTTTCGTAATTTATTGAACACTAGAGTATACGCGTGCTCAACAATGTTTTCAGACAAAGTTTAGTTTGTTTTTGAGTCATCATTTCAAATCATATGCTAAGTACCGTTAACAATACAACGCATTAACCACGGTCTGCATAAATTATGATCAATAACACACTACTTCCTAAGGCATTACGAAATCAATCAAGGAGATTCTGGCAGATAACAGCATTAACTTTAACAATATTGAATTACATTTAAATATATAATTTAACAGTGGTGTGATAAATATATATTTTATTCAAGATCTTTAACGGCTTAAATTTGCTATGATTACGTATACATTATTTCATCGTGGTAATCTAAAACATGTGTTTGTGAAACATATTATTTTATTTTTATATATAAAATGCGCTATCACAAATAATTATTATAATATGGTTCTTCAATAATGCATGTAAAAACTTTGACTGTAAAATACAATTTATTATTACAGTTAAAATAAAATTGATCATGCGATTAGTTAACATAATGTATACATTAATACATAATTATTTACATCATTATTATTTTATAACTATAGCCTATAGGTACAAAAAACTTTTTTAAGTAAATGGTAATAATTTATATTAGTTAAGAAATATAAAAAAGTCCACTTCAATGATCAGTTATTTAAAATAAAATTTACTTAAAATCTTCTAACCACTTTATAATACTGTACTAAAATAGTGAAATATACTCACTCAATAGAAAGATTAACTATATTTTTTTTAAATTTTGAGCAGAACGAATGACTTACTTATTACTTATAATTTTAATATAATATTTTATTCGTTTTATTTTGATTAATATTTTTTTTCATTGGTCATATTGTACTATACTACTATATAAACACAGTTTATGTAGAACCCTATTGAAATCGAATATGGAATATACTTTAAAGTATAATTAGTTGAGATCAGAAAAAAAAATGAAAATTGAGAAATTTGGAAAATAAAAAAATTAACATTACTTTAAACCCATCGTAAATTTGGAACAAAATAATAATTGTTTTTAAATAAACTAAATCTGATAATTGGTATTTAATAACTCTAAGTGAAGATAGGTAGATAGTCTTTATGCCTATATCACTAAGTAAATTTAATGATATGTTTTTTTTTTTTTTTTTTTTTTTAATTTTTAAAGCCTCGATAACGTGACCATTGGCTTATTTTTACATCTAATGATGACTTAAATTAAATTGTACAGTTCAGTATCTTTCAAAAATAAAATTATGTTTTGGATGGATTTTTCGTCAGGGCCCAGTGCGTCGTGAAGGTGTTCCGGTATGTTGAATTTTTGTCTTGCCTCTTTTGTGTCTCTGCATTCAGTGATAGATATGTTTTTTTGATATTGCTATTAAAGTAATTTATTCTTAAATTTTAATTTTCAAGTTAATAATATAAAACAATGTGAATTGATTTATAGTAAAAAGTAAATAGATAATACTTTAAAATTAATATAAATATTTTGAAAATATCTTAACGTTTGGTAAAATTTATAATGTAAGTATAAAATTTTAAGAATAATGTTTTTAAATTATAACAAAATGATTTACATCGTTTAAATATGTTATTTGGTTCATATTTTAACTTAAAATATCTATAAAACATAATCGAGATAGTTAATTTTTTAGTTCTAGTATGAACTTTTGTGAGAAACATTGCATTAGATTTTCAAAGCATAACTATGAAAATTGAAGTTTTTTAAATTTATTACAACATAATAGATAATAACGGTTTGTAAATTTTTGTGACTCGATAAATAAAATTTTAATTAATTTTTAATAAAATAATAATAATCATTTTAATATAATCAAAAAATACGGTATTATGTTTATAAAAAAAAAAAGTAATGACAATATGATATTTAGTCTACACTCTAAAATGTTAAATAGTATTATTTTTTATCCAAGAAAAAAAAAGTTTTCTGAAATGAAATTGTATTTAAGACAAATAAACATCAAATAGAAACTAATTAAACTATTGAGAAAAATAATGCGTACTTTAATTATATACTATGTTTTTTTTTGTCGTAACAAAAACTATTGTAAACGCATTTTAGTTATTGAATTTTATTTAATGTGATTCAATTAGATATTATGGTGTTTTAATCAAATAT
This sequence comes from Melanaphis sacchari, assembly GCF_002803265.2. Lineage (NCBI taxonomy): Eukaryota > Metazoa > Arthropoda > Insecta > Hemiptera > Aphididae > Melanaphis > Melanaphis sacchari. The sequence continues at coordinate 551,660 of NW_020271119.1, read as the reverse complement.
CTGTTTTATCATTTGTTCTTGTTTTTTTTTTTCGAAATAAAATTAATTATCTTTAACAAACTAAATTATTATAAATAATATTATGATTATAATTTATATACTTACTTTTTACTTTAATACAAATTTTTGAAAACTCTCCAATCTTTTTCATGACTTATTTTTTTTCCTGGAACAGATTTTTCTCTTATATAGTGTCACGTCAGTATATCTTGTTTTATTTGATATCATTAATTTTTATTCGTTAAAAGAAAAATTCTTCTTTTCAAACAATAGCGTTAAAATAAAACTTGTAAAAAGTATATTGTGTACAATTGGCATACTAATACACATTAATACTAAGAACTGTTAACTTAAACTAATCAATACATTTTACCTAATCGATATTTTGCTTTCGTTTTTGAACAAGAATAAAATATATTTATATATTTTTTTTAGTAGAAAGGCAATAAACATGTATTTTTTTTTTTTTTTTTTTTGTTTCAGGTAGATCTGAGATCGCGATGCTTATCACTAGTACTATAGCTGTTCAATTACATTTATAATCCTTGGCGGATAACCTTCGTGCGTTTCAGGGAAATGGTACCAAATTTGTTCTTAGTTGCACTATTTATCAATGGTAAGTTGTAAATATATATATATATATATATATTTATTGATAATAATTTATGAATCTTATAGTCACGCAAAGACCTTTTTAATTACTTTATTAAAATACAAAAATATTATTTGTAGTTTTTTTATAAAAACGGTTTGATACATAATATAACGTAGACTGATTAAGTTTTTATGTTCTCCTAGCTCCTTTTTGAATGATGTATTTTATGTAAAATCAAATCATTTAAAATAAAGTAAGTAAATTGAAGAAATACAATTTCAATATTTTATGAATCAAGTTGAATATATTTGTATAAAAAAAAAATTTGTATTATTTTTAATTTATGACAAATATTTTAGTTTGATTCAGATTTCTATATAGTGCTGAAATTGTAACTTAACATCTATTGAAATACTGTATTTTAATAAATATAAGTACAATTTAAATAGATTACTCATTAATTCCAATCTATTTTTGATTTTATTAGTAAAATTATTTTTTTAAACAATTACTTGAATCTTTGAGTTAAATAATAGAACCTATTTTTAAATGATAACATTTCGTATATTATTTAAGATACCCTGCAGAAATACTGAGTACTTTTTTAAAGTCAGAATCTGTTAATTTTTAGGTAGTGTAGACTGGTTTCTAAATTTTATATAATTTTATTTAATTCGTAAGATTAGTTTTGAGTAACATTTAACTTTGTATACAAATGATAATTCCACGATAACATAGATTCGATGGATATAGAAACTATAATGATTTTGAAATTATATTAATTAATATTCTATAGCTAGAATTATTTATAATATTTTATCAAATTTTATGTTTTAGTAATACCATTCATTTTTAAAGACTATTATCTTTAATATATTTTAAAATCATATAAACTACGCATTACAATTTTTGTTTTGATAAATTTCAATATTAAATAACAATCATCCTCTAAATAATTTACTATAAAAAAAGGCTAGTAGTTATTTGAATAAAAATAGTTTGAATCATCACAGAACACTTTTTAATATTATAATACCTCTGAAAATATGATCATCAAATAAACTTAAAACTACCAAAGATCAGATCTTAACTCAATGTGTTATTTAAGAAAAAAAATAAAACAAATGGAGATGAGCATGTAAAGTGATTTATTATCTATAAAAATATATTTTAAATTAACTTCAATAATACTTAATTATAAATTTTAGTTTCTTATGACAATTTATCAAGCTTTTATAAAATGTTCTATTTTGTTTGTTATAAATAGTACCGAAATTATTCTATGTTATTGAATATCGAATAAAATTATTATTTACACAACTTTAATTTTTGGACATTTTTAAGCTATTTATTTCTTTTTTAAATATTATATGATAAATACTGCTTATTCTTTTGAATAATTTGAATATTTTCACTGAAAAATTTCATGCAAAAATAATCTAAGTATAATAAACCAATTCATTCTTTTGAAATAAACATTTCTTAGGTAAAAATGAAAATATAATTATACTACATCATTTTTTTTTTTTTATAAAATATATTTTAAATTTAAGACAAAACGTTTGTTGTCAACCTAAAGAATATATAAATGATCGATGCTGTTCGCGTATGGTTGCAACTTGCTCGACGCATTTATCAAATACCATCAGAGAAACAATAAGAACTTTTGGTTACAGTTTTAACCCTTGACAAGTGAACCAGCGGAGGACGAGAGTAAAATAATAAGTAGTACCTTACACAATATAATATAATATTATCAAAAAACTTTTGTTTACGATCACCCCATACAGTGCCCATATTATATACTTTAATTCGTTGTTAGAGACAAGGCTGTCATTGGAAAATTCACTGGTGCATTTTCCTGTGCGTTTATAATGGACATGGATCGATATTTAACAACGGCAAATAAAGTTATTTCGTTGGATTTTGGATAGAAGTTTTAACCCTGTCAAAAATGATTTATAATTCATTTTTGTTTACCCGGATAGCGATTGCTTTATATTACATGACAATATTATTAAAGTGTAGATATTTTAATTAGTTTTATTTAATTTAATTTTTAAGACCCTTTTAGCATATTTTGTTATTACGATTCTTCTTATTTTTATCAAACCTTTACAAATAAATTAAACCAATGCAACGGTTTAAAAATTAATTATAAATTATAATTAATTGACTATAATTATTGAACTTATATTAAACTTTGGGTTACACTATAATTTATTTTAGTTAAGGTACTAAATCTTAGCATGTTAAATTTATAAATTAGTAAATAATTAAGTTAACAAGTTTATATAACTTTTAATACAATTTAAATATATTATATTTATTAAACAATTAGTAATTTAACAAATATTACTAATAGTAAAGACTTTAAAGATATATCATGACGTTGAACAATAAAGTATTCTACTCTAAATTTTTATAAATATGATGTAAAGATTGTTATTTTATAATAACTTAAATAACATAAAAAGTGGCATGTTATACTTAATTAGTTATTAATAAAATTATTTATATATTGTGTGGACAGTGTGGTGTAATAGTAACACAGCTAGCCATGACACGCGTAATCGTCGATTCGAACCTGTGCAAAAAAAATTATTACTTCATAGTTTCACTCCCGCCTTTGCTCCGATTGCTCCACCCTGCCAAGCTGTACCTACTCCACTGGGAGTAACGTCCACATAAGTGAAAATTCTCTTCTTAAAGAAGGGTGTGGTAGCAATGTATTATATACGCTTCCCAAGTGAAAAGCTATTGATAGAAACCAATAAGGTTGTTTCAATGTATAAAAAAAAAAAAAAATAAAAAAATAATTTTGTGATAAGTTTATTATGACAATTATAAGTATTTACATTTAAGAAATGATATGATACTATTCAAAACATGATTAAATTATACATAATTTGTTCTGTGACAACAAAAATTCAAATAAACCGAATAATTAATATAATTACATGAAACTATTAAAAATTTTATTTAAATATTAGTTACCTATTTTTTATTTATACCTACTGATATTTATATATATATTTTTTATTATTATTATTATTATTATTATTCTTAGACCTCCGCGCAGCATCAAAAACTTAAGACTATTAGCTTCATATGAATAAATACATTGAATTTCCCTAGATTAAGTTATACATATCGGTATATTTAAGAAATGAGATAAAATTGTTGATTTTGTTTTAGATTGGGTTAAAAGCTTCCAAAAGGTTTTCAGGTATTGCTTGGCATTTTCTAGTTTTCACATTGTTTCGACAGTGCATAAGAAGTTGTTTGAATATAAGAGGTTTTCTGTAGGTTTGACACAGTTTTGGTTCTTCTCTTTGTTTAAAGATATTTATGGGATATATTTGAGTGATCTATACGTATAGTCTGTTTATAGTCACTTCGTATTTGCGTCTGAGTGGATAGAGTTTAAGCCAGTATGTGGTTATATTTTTGATTTATCTGAATTTAATTAATATTCAAAGTTATACAATTATAAAAAATAATCAAATATTATATACAAATCATCCGAATTATTTGTATCTCTACTACATGTAATAACGTTGATTTGATTAAATTATACTAAAACTTCACTGTAGACTCTTTTATTAGCTTTTAGATTTTGAGTGGAGTTATGCATGTATTAATGTTAATAGTATATAATGATGTGTGTTTTTATTTTATACGATATGTTAATATTATTTGCACCTCAACGTGTTTTGGGTAGTTTTTGGTGAGAAATTGGATCTTGTTGATATTTTAGGTAATACAAATGGAATATTGTCTTTTAAAAATTATGGGAAAAATCAAAAAATTAAGTTAAAAAAAAAAAAAGAATATTAACAAAATACCAATTTACAAAAAATTGATTTTGTATTTTTACTTTAATGTTAAAAAAAAAATAACTGCAAATACTTTATATTTTTTTAAACATTTATATTAGCTTTATTATTTAAATTTGAATAATTTTCAATATTTTTACTCTTTTTAAACTATTTTTAAGTAATTCTAAGATTACAATTTGTTTTCAATTTAAATTAATACATTTTTTTACAAAGTCAAAAAGTTTAAAAATTGAATAAAGAATTAAATTATTAACTATAGATATTAAAAATATAATGCAATAATAAATAGTCCTAATTTGTTTTACAATTGTTCAAAATTTGTCAAAATTACAAATTTTTGCAAATTATTTTGTAGTTGAAATCTTATAAAATATTTGAATTTACCACTAAAGTTTTGAAAATGTAATCCAAAATCTTTAAAGGGTCTTCATTTCTAGAAATTATAAAAAAAGTTAAGCATGAATATGCAAAATATGTCATTTGTTTTAGTGAAAATTAATCAAATTCACTCTATTTATTGATAATAGAATACAATTTTAATACATAATCATAAAAATATAGTCTAATAGACTATTTCTGCCTAAAATCATCTTATGTTCAATATATTGTATTATTGAATTTAAATTTAATACATCCATTATAATGACAATATGCGTTTGAGAGTTACCAGTACTTTTATGGTTTTTAAATTGTTATTTTAATTTGAAAATACTCTCAGCAGTGGTTTTCATTTACAGTGTTATTAAAATACAGTACCTATAGAGATAGTTCATTTATTGTTTATTTAAATATTAATTGAGACTACGAAATTAATGGTAGTGAGAATAAATACCGAAGGTTTGATTAAACGATTCAGCCAATGATTTGCATTTTATATGATACTATCAACATTGGTTGCACATCCTCATTCTGCAGGGTATATATTATTTATTTTCATTTCGCTTTCTACTCTTAAATTTACCCGAATAAGTCAATAATAATCACTGAGATATATATAATGTATTTTTTCAACTGTATGTAAACAATGTTATGATATGAGCAGCGGTGAAAGTTCCATTGTAAATTATCATTGTTTTATTGTTATATTATATGAATTTGAATACGAATTATTCGATTTCCAGAACATATGAAAAAATTTTGTAATAATAAAGGTAATAAAAATGATGAATATTAATTTTTAAAACATTATGAAATTTCTATAAATTGTTTTAAAAATGTATAGTCAAATAATATCACATCACAAATGTACTGTAAATAGCAAATGGTATTCTATATTTTTTAATATATCATGCCATATTTATTTTTAATAGTTATATTATTTCAAGTATCAATATAAAATACAATAAAATTTTGTTTGTTAAATTCATATGTTATGACCTATAATTAATATCATAAAATAATTAGTTTAAGCAAATTATTTTGTTTAACCATCACCAATTTCAAAATTGTTTTAATGTCAAAAGAAATAATAGACACGTTTGAATAAAATGAATCATGTTAGAGTACAATTATTAATCAAAAACCTTCTTCTCTTAATGTAACTATCCCTAAATAACAACGCGCAAAATTAAATATGCCATGCAAACATTTAAACGTGGACAATAACTAATTATTTTATTTAATAACTTAATTAAAAAACATGATTTTAATTTTTAAATTATTCGACATAGTTTTCAATATCTACCTATAATTAGGTATTATCTATAAAATAAATTGAATGTCTTAAATTTGTTGGTAACTTTTGAAACTAATTTAAATATTTGTTATCACTTAATCTAAACCCCTCTCTTATTTATTACTTATGCAAATTTTGAATATATACTTACCTATCTGTCTTCGAGTACTTTATTGCCACCCGTAAAAAAATGCATTCATGTTAAATTTGATTGCCTAATGCTAACAGTTAATGTAACGCGTGTGGACAAATAATTTTTTTGGTTTTTTTAATGTTGTGCATATATATGATATTTTTGACATATCGAATTTATTATATCTGTCTCGTCTAACTTTGTTTTTTTTTTTATCATTTAACAGCAGCATTTTTTCAAAATTATTTTTCTTTTTTTTTGAATGGTCTAAATTTTATTTCCTTTTCATTCTGGACCGAAAACCATCAAATCATAATTTTAATTGTGTGAACTAAAAACAACGAAAAAGTTTTGAACTACATACTATATCAACTAATTTCTAATCACATCTAATAATTGAAAACATGGATGAAAAAAATAAATATCTTTATGTGAGTATTTGCATTAAATACCTATTTGTGTTTTTTTCTTCTTTAATTTATATAAACAGAATTAGGCCTAAAATCTACTCCATGATATATTATTTTATTTAAAAAAAATCAAGATAATATTGGATGAATGTTTCAGAAAAAATGTGCAACAAAGATTTCCACTTTCACACATATATACATATAGATTACAGGTAAATAATCGTCACAATAAAATATACAAATTTTGTTCTTGATAATTAACCCTATAATAATAATAATTATATATATATATTATTTATATTGTTGTGGTTATTTTTTAAACAAAAACAATATATAAAATTTATAGAAATTTCTATTTTTGAGAAATGTCAGACAAATAAATAATCCTTTGTTAAAAGTCTAGAATTATTTTGATTTTTCCACAGAATTTTCATGTAAAAACTAGCTTTTTACAGAAAAGAATAAAAGTTTATCGCTATTTTTAAATAAATAAATACATACAATATATAAACCAACCTAATATCTAATATTCTCTACAATACTCTACAACATTGATCTGACATTCTACCCGATTGAATTTATTAATAAAATTATACTATGTGAAATAATATCTTTTCTGTATATAATTATCTATTTTTCAAAAGATAATATTCCAAATCATTCAAATAATATTACACAATGTTATCGTAAAAAATATTGTCTCACAAGTAACTACTTATTGCCTTATTTTATATTATGTTAAATTAATATTATTGGGCCATGGCCAAATTGATTCATTATTATTAATATTATTACTATGCTATTTATCTATAACTGGAGTAAGGCTGAATGCTGAAAAGTATTTCACATTCGTAGAAAACTTTTATAAATTACACGATGAAATAACTTCAGTTATGCACTTGTTGTATAAGGTGTTTTTTATCGATACCTTATCAATAAAATTGTTATAAAAAAAAAAAAAAAAGTAAAAAAAAAGTACGACCAACAAGTACTCGTGTCAAAACCTATGAACTCTATTATTATTTTAATATAGAAATTAGCGTTAATCTTTACAGAAAATCTATTACAAAAAAAAATTGTAATTTATTTTTTATTTTTTCCGTGGAAAATTATGCGTAACTTTATTTTACCATGATAACAGGTACTCAATTCAAAATATAATAAATTACAACGATAATAACTACTAAACCAAATTATCGTATAATATGTTTTAAATTATCATATTTAGCTATAGTATTTTAGTTTTTGTATTATGTTTGTAATTTAAAATACTTAATACTTCAAATAACATAGAACGATGATGAATAATATCACAAACACCATGACCATCTTCTGAGAGTATGCGTATGTTTTGGCTACGAAACATACTATACAATCCATCATTGACCGATGCTGTGTCACGTGACTCAATTAAGAATGGCTGCTTCTAACGTACTTCAATCTTACCCACCCCTTCACCACTACCCATCAAACGTCACTCACTCGTTCCTAACCACCATGTTGAGCTGAACGTATAATGACTGCGCGTGTGGAGACGGTATAAACATTCATCATGTTCACTGTTGAATGGTGATCCATTAAATACGATGGTTCAAACAATTTTTCCACCCCCGCCACCTGAAAAACGCCCTTTTAACATCTATCTAGTCCGTTATGGTATTAATTATGACGCCTTGGTATTTACCGGTCGACGGTGGGCAAAGCCGTCAATAATAACATATTCGTTACTCTGAAATTAGTTCGGATATCACCCTGCATCGGATATACACTTTGGAACTCAAATCGGATATAGGAAATTGTCTTTGTTTTAATAGTATTTAGTAAAATTGGTTTTATTAAGCTATACGAACTTGTTATAGCCTACATTATTTAACGTTAAATACTATTTATAAGATACTTATTAGTTTTTACGCATTTTTAATAATGTTTTAACTAAAATTATTCTGTGTTGACAAATTTTAGTCATTTAAGTTATGTTTTTAAATATAATTTTAACTAATTAAATGTTTATACATAATATTGATAGTACAAATCAAAGTCAATTCTCCGTAGTTTTTTAAAAGACACAAAATAATATATAAAAAACCAGAGAACAATACTCTGCTGTATACTAAGTCTTAAATGCACCTCATCATTGTAGACTATATTATTGTTTTATTATCACGGATATCTTAAATTTCAATTCGCATATCAAAACTATTCTGAAAGAAAATTATCTATTAACCTATATTACTGGGTATTTTTAATTATAAGATTTATATTTCCTTTTACTTATAATAATATATTTTACTATTGGTTATACAGTAGATTAAATTAATTATGCTAATAATATTAATAAGACTATTAATAATACTTATTTCTTAGTTCGTGTTTTCTTAACGTTTATGTCATTAATGCCGTATTTATGAATTACCTGTCAATAGTTCAATAGTATAAATGAGTAATAGAATAATATTTTTGAATTTGAAACCAAATAATTGTTAGTTAGCCATTTAAAAAAAAAAAAATCTATTTTATCGAAAACTTATTTTTTAGTTTCTGTTTTGACACTTTCTTATTTTCCTTAATAATTTTAAGAAACGGTGGCATTTTTTTGATTTTTGTTCTCATTTTAAAGTACCAAGCACATAAAATTTATAGTGCAAATTGAAGCGTTTATACTGCTTCAGATGGTAATGAAAGACAAATGAAAAAAAATCACACACGCACACAAATTGTACTACATATACATTTATCGTCTCGCTTAAAATTTAAAATAAGTACATAATTTAAACTTTGAAAGATTGATTCAATTAAATTTTTAGTACATTAAAATGTGTTACTTATAAATTATTAGTTATAAGTTATAACAATACATTATTATTTGGACGACTATAAAAGTAAAATTTTCAATAGTTGATGTAAGGAATTATATAGGTAACTGGTAATACTACATTATATATATATCATAATAATCAAAATATATTTTAGTATACATTATTACTTTTTCTTGGAATTTACTTTCCATTATTTCTTATTGAAAATAAATTATTGTTATGTAAATAAAGATTGTATAAAATGTAAAAAATAAATAATAAAAAAAATTCTTTAAGATCGACCGTTTTGCTGATACACAGTCTTTTCGTGTATCATTAACCACTGAAGTATAATAATATTTTAATCTTGAACGATATTAAGCAGATGTAAATCATAATTTATTATGCTTGAAAATTTTGTATTTTGAGTACAAATACCTGCAGTATCAAAAGTATAGCTAACAATGAATGTATATTTTTTAAAACGCCTCAATAGTGCCCCAACAGGCAACAATACGAATATATGTTTAAATCTTCTTTATTTTTTTTTTTTAATTGTTTGATCTTTGATAATGCTATAGTTATTTATTCATGTATTGTATTTTATTTTTCAAACATAATGCATATCATAATAATTATATTTATCCTTAACGGTTTATTGTAAAACAAAACAAAAAGTTTAGCCTAACACAATTAATTATGTACACTAAACAGGAGTCAAGGTTTGTTTACTGTTGTAATCCTCAGTTAAGTGAACGTTTTACGATTTAAAGCTAAAACATGAATAAAATATACTTCTAAAAATACAAAATCACATCATTACTTATAATATATGATAATAATAAATACTTCAATTTTATTTTAATTACAATGCATTTTTATTAAAATTGTTTTTTTTTTTTAATATTATTATTATTTCAAACACACTATGGTTATGGTGTTTTTTTATGCTCGCTAAATATAAAATATATATCATATAAAATAGGATTCATAAATAAATCTTCTTTACATAATGATAGATCATCATAGATTGTGTTTGATTTGAATTAGGATTTAAAATATGAAAGTAGGTAATATTTTAAATTTATTGTAAATATTTTTTTTTTTTTGTACAATTATAAATTACTATTTAGAAATTATAAGACGGTCATAAATTTATTTATAACAGTCCATACTCAGTTTATTATTAACCCGGTTAATATAAAAAAAATAAATATTTGTTATAAGACTAACAAATACACTTTTGACACTGTAGCAGTTTTATTCGTATATAATAATTATAATATCTTACACATTTAATTTAACCTTGATTTAGCATTTCAAGGTTATATAATTACTTTCAGAAAAAAAAAATACTAAAATAGATTAAATAGATTAAAATAGCGTTCCAGGCCCATTATGACAAAAAAAAAAAAAAAAAAATCATTTAATATCTCCCAATATACTAATTATATTATAATATAATCTGATGCGTTATACAGTAAATATAAATTAATAATGTCCAATTGAAATGTATCATAATTTATAATGTAACTAAAAATAAGCATTACTTAATAAGACTAATGATTCTAGACTAGAAGATAATATGTGATAGTTTTTTCGATATTAAATCAACAAACGTTGATATGATATTATATAAGTTTATGGCATGACATAAATACATAATATATTATTTGAATTCCAATATTTACAAAATGTTCAATCATTTTGAGTTAAATAGAACTATATAAGAGGTTATGATAATGCATAACGTTACGTTGACAAGGTGTGAAGTCGTCGGGAAACCTTTTTTTTTTATCAGTAGTCAGTACAGTTATTATATCGAAAGAAAATTCAACTTCTATGGAAACGTGTGTAGCAAAATGAGGTAGGTATATATGATAATATACAGAGTGATTCTTTTATCATATAATATATAAACAGAATATAACAATAAACAGCTATTTTTTATCTGTACACACACACACACATATATATATATACTTTTTTTTTTTTTGAATACATATACTCATATTATATTCAAATGATTTGAAATTATTTTGAAATTTTTTCAAATAACTATTTATACTATTTACTTATTTTTTTCTTATCATTACCATTAGTCAATACTAAACGTATTTTAAATTTTGGCATTAAACTGCTACACTCATCTAATCGTTATTTATCGTAATTATTTAATTACTTAAATACATATTATATTATATTTTTCTGCAATGATTTCCAATTATTTACGTATTTAAAAATAAAAATAAAAACACATTGATTAAATAATTACGTCTTGTTATCATTATAGATTCACACATGAGTGAAATGTGGAAGAAAAATAAAATGTTTACCCGACGCACCCTAATGTTTCAATTTAAAAACAAAAAATAATTAAAGTTTCCACTGCAGGCTCATAATAACCGTTTGTTTGACCTGATCTCGGTTAGTATATAAGTGACCGGAATTGAACATACTATACAATAAATATACATGCAGTGCATTGTATAGAATCTTGAATGGATTTCGTGACAAAAGTTACTTCATTATCTGTCGGAACCGAATGTTGTGGAACGTCTATTTTTCAGGCACGACAATGAGCCGACGCCAAAATCTCGCGCGTTGCTCACCGCCTCACATCATATGCGTTTGTAATACACAATATCGGAATATTGACCGGTGGAAGGATCATTTAATAGATCGCGTTGCCCCGGGGACAGCCTGGTTAGTTTGTTTTGAAAACAATTATCTGAAGAGATTTTGAGTCGACGGGAAATCGGAAAATTACATTTGACAGTTACCAGACTGCTAGATATATCTTTCGATATAATAATCGAAAGCAAACGGTGGAAAACTTTAAAAATTCAACGAGTGATTTTTTTTCTTTACTACAATTTCATTCAGAATAATGTCGTATTGACGACGACTTGTCGGTAAATGATTGAACACAAGGGGATCGAGTTTCTATTTTCTGATTTTATTTATTTTTTGTACTCGAATTGAATTCAATCAACGTTTTCAATCACAGATATTCATTGTTATACAATATACATTTATATATAACTGTTTTTGTTGTCGAGGATTATAATAGAACCCAAAACATTTTATATCTTTTCGAGTAATAAGTTTATAGTTAAAAACTTCAGCCCATCGTATCGCAGGTAATTGATAATTTTAATTAGTCAAATTATATTATCATGCTAATAAAGATTCCATTTTAAATAAATAATGGTAGATGAAAAACATGACCATAGAAAAAATACCCAAACTAATAAACACAACCCGGAAAAACACACAAAAAAATAAAAACAACCCGGAAAAAACACCCACGGAAATAAAACTCTATACGAGTGTTATATAATTGTTTTATTTAATATTTTGTTGATTAAATTAAGTACTATAATAATATAATAATTATAACTCATACATCATAATAATATAGATAAAAAGATAATAATTATAATAATAATAATTAATATTAATATACCTAATCGATTTGTCACTCCACACTTGTCAGTCAATTTTTGATAGTTCGTAAAATAATAAAATAATCAACAATTTAACAATTATAATACTGTCATTATCTCTTAAGTGGTTATGATTGAATTTTAATTAAGGTTTTATTTTTAAGATCGGTGTATAATTCTCCCAGACATTTCATCACGGACCTCTTTAAACATCTCAAAGTTACTTTGAATTTACCAATATATTTTGCAATGTACAAATAACCATTGTTATATAATTTTTCTTAAACTTTTTTGGTTTAATAATCTCCATAGTATGTGAAAAAAAAATTACTTCAAATTTACTATAACGTAGGTTAGGTACTATCTCGACAACTAAGCGTACATTAATGGAGTATTAAATATTTATAAGTACAGATAAATACTCATTTGAACGGATAAAGTATATATAGTCTACTTAATTTCTGTTGTTAGTACTCAACAATTTAAATTAATTTAAATGTCAAAATTCTTATCAATAGTTGGATAATAAAAAGAAAAAGAAACACATAAGAATACAACTGAAACGTATAGCTCATATATTTAATTTTTTTTTTTTTGTTCTTGTTGCTGGTATTTCTATGGGCTTTTTTCCTTGATGAATTTTTTTCGTGGGTTTTTTCTGCGGATATTCTTTCGGGGGGAGGGTTGTGTAAATAATATTATATTAATACAAACTATGTGCGCTACATAAAAATATCCGATGATATAGTTCACTTTAATCATTTAAAATACTAGTCTAACTTAATCGTATTTAAAACTTAAATAAAGATAGGTCATCTATGAGTTTAACCACTGATTTTAGACTGTACTAAAATATATTATTCTAAGATTAACGGTCTTACTTATTTTTTTTATTTTTCTTATTTCCTCATGTAAATCACAGAACAAATTTTAAATCGGTTCGGTGTAAGTGGCAATGACGTAGAACTCTGTACACGATATGTGTTCAATCTTAATTCAATGATTAATCATTGATTAATTCTACGAAAACGATGTGTCGCGCATATTACTAAATTTTTTATATTCATGTATTTCTATTTCCATAAACTTTAATGGTAATTTATTTTATTAATGCTAGTATTCTAATATACATCAGTATAGATTATTATGTAACTATATTAGCAACAGCTTACAATTAATCTTGTTATTTTTAAAATGTCATTGCGAAAAGTTGTGTATAGTAAATGTATATATATGTAATTATTCCAAGTACTCGTGAATAATTTAGAATTGCAACTAAATAAAAAGTAGTTAATCTTAGATTAAACATTATATTTTTTTAACATTTAAAATTCAAATGTATATACAAATCTCAGAAAGATTTTTTTTTTTTAATTATACTATGCATAGCATATATATATAAAAAAAAAATAATGTAAACATTTAATTAAAATGTTAAGTATCTATGATTATTAATTTTTTAATTAAGACCAAATATGAAAAACATCTGTAATATTCCCGTCTTTCTTTATTTTTATTTGTTTTATTTTCTTTATTACTTTTAAAAGTAATGGGAAATTTTACTAATGATTTCTCAAAGTACCAACTAATATACATTTTCTATCAGAAACCACCTTTAAATTTAACAATTGAAATAATTTTATACTTTGAAACGTGTACTTACATAAGTGCAAAAAAATAAACACATTTCGTAAAATTACCACATTCGTCGCTCTGTTCAGAATCTAAAATAAAAAAATTAACTATTTTATTAAAATATACCAATATGATGTTTATTTAAGTAAATAACCACAGTTAAAAAATGTACATTTTATATTTTAAATGGATAATACATTTTTTTTAACTGATTGATTTTTGGAAATATTTTCATATTTTTGTTTGATTCATAAAAATTGTAATCTTAATTATAAATTATAATAATATGATCAATCTTTGTTGTATGAATTTAATATGCTTCAAATATTTTCAACGTTTTTTTAATACTTTTACAATAGTGAAAGTTATAGTTTAATCAAAATCGATTTTATCAATTTTAATTTCGAAACATGTTTGGCAACCTGGCTAAAAATAATTGTTTACATTAATTAACAAATGAAAAAGTTTGTGGATATTGAGCTTACAAAGTTTTAATATTAAAATAATTAAAATTATAACTTATGAGTCATGATCAATTTTTTTAATTTTTTTTTTCATTCTCAACTTCATTAATGCCCATTAACTCTCAAAAGCGTGTATTTAAAATAATTTTTAAATTTATATTACTTTTAATAATAAATTAAGGGTAATGTTATACTAACGTGTCAAAAAAAAATATAATATTTTATGGTTCAAGAATATTCTTTTAGGTGACATGTAGTAAATCAACATTAAAAATGACGGGTGTATTGTATAAAAATCGAAATGTATTAAAATTATGTATTTATTACATGGAAAAAAATGGAAACGAACTTCCTTTTTAACAGATGGATCGAATTTTGTGACATATCAAATGGGAACCATTACGCTGTATTATGTTATATATTGTATAAAAAATCATTACCACTGGAGAAAACATTGAAGCTTAACATTTATGTTTTAGGAACAGATGGCATTTTATACGGTGGTAGTCGTGAGGGTTGATATAGGTAAAATGCACAATCGGGGATGGAGTGGGAAATTCGTCGAGCAAATTGCTGAGGGGCGACGCCAACGAGATAAGCGAATGGAATAAGGGTACCATGTTGTGACGTTGAATTTACATCAGAGTTACAATCGTTGGACATTTTTTTTATGTTCGTTTTTTTTTTTTTATTCTACCTATTTTTTGTCCGTACGCGTTTTATTTCGTTCTATAGAAATACACAACGTATCGTCTCTTAGGTCAGTCGACGTGACGGCGCTATTAACGCTATTGACGCTATTAATCTAGACGTTTAAGTGCTGATTAATGCGTATCATAACGACACAAGATATAATAAATAAAAAGTAGTGTATTGATGTTGTTAATATCGGCGATACGCTTAGGTACTTGTTAGCACATTTGAAGATAATTAAAAACAAACCAAAAACCCCTAGAGAAACTTTAAATGTATAATATATGACCTGTTTAACAAATTACAATCGATGCAGTTGGCATGTATAATAATTATAAGAATGGAGTTTATAAACTATATTGGCACACGCATATATATTTTAACTGTTATTTAAAAAATTACCCAGAAACTTCTAATGTTATCAAATTTTTTTTTAACGAGTTCAAACACATAATATTTGTATATAAATAGAGTAAAGATATCTTTTCAGTACCTCCGATTTATTTATAATATTAAAACAAAATAAAATATTACAATTTAAACAATATTAATTTTATGCAGACTATCTATTTATACGTACTGAGGTGATCACAGTATTATTTTTTTTTTAAACTGTTTTCATATTGTTACAGCTCAATATTAATATTTAAGATTCAGTGTTTTTACCGTTAATTTATTTTAATATTTTAAAGACATAATTTATATGATAAATTATTACATTTAGTATTCCAGTCTTCCATTTCTATTTTTTTTTTAATTTGGCAATAAAAATATTGTTTGATAATAATGTTTCCTTTGAATGATTCATTTACAGCTATACCTTATCAAACCTTACACTTTGAGTAGTAAAATAATTAATGTAATTAATACATTTTTTGAAAAGTATACGAAAATGTATATACATTTTGTTGAAAATCTTTTTAATTTAATGAAATTACAAATAACTATTATTAAATCCTTTTAATTAAATTATAATGAATATTTTTATCAACTTAAATATTAAATATAAACCTCTAATTAAAAATAAGATGTAATTATTTTTATTCAACCAACAAAATAAGTTTTTGGATTTTGATTTAGTTAGAATAATTTAATTATGAAAATACTAATAGTATATAATTATGATTAATAATAGGTACCTACAATAATTAAATATTACCACCAGTAAAATACAGGATAATTTCGAAACTAATAAATTTTAATGCAAATTGGTATAAGTTAAATTATAAAAGTTTAAAATTTGACTCAATACTTAAAAAGTAGTGTTATTTTATAGTTAATCAGATAAATTGTTTATTCAAGTGAAATATGATAATACATTTTCGTACCTCAATTTTAATAATAATTATAACTTCAATATAATATTTCAGGATATTCAAAAATAACTAAATGTTTATTGTAATGTAGATTTGTAGTGATTTTGTACTTGTAATAATATTGAGTTTATATTTTTTTGTATATTATATTTAATGCAAAAAATTAATTTAAAAAATAAAATGTATATTGTTATTCTTCTTATAAATTAAAATTTGTAGCATTTGAATGATTACTTGTACATTACTGTTGTTTATTTTTCCAATTTGATACTCTATGGTTGAAAATAAAATTGTAATAATAAAGAAAAATAATAAATAATGAATATCTAAGAAACAGCATTAAAAAGGCTGTGATTGGAAAACGGTTATATTGCATTGTGTATAGGTATAAAAAAAAGAGTAAGAATTTCTAGTAAGCCAAATACTTAATAATATATTTCGTTTTTAATGTAATTTAAAATGTCATTCGATTTATTTGAGTAATATCCAATTCGACAAGGGTTGTTGACAATAATGTGCTTTGAACATGTTTTACTTGTTCTATTTATTCTCGGAATTCCATCCCTTGATATGCATACATAATTATACTATTTGTCCTGAGTATGTATTGTAAACAAGTTATATTCAAAGTATGGTTTCAGTAATTAATTATTATAACAATTTAAAAAGAAAAATTTAAATATTAAATTCTTAGGTCTTGTCTTTACAGATATTAAATAATACTTTTTTTTTTCTTTTTTTTTTTAACCATACAAATAAAAAAGTAGTATATGAAATCATTTTAGTGTGGTGTTAACATTATTATGTTGGCTTATGCAAGTTTGATATAATGTGAGGTACATTATTATTTACTATCTTTTTTGAATTATAAATCAATAATAATTATAATAATTTATTTATAAAAAAAAAAAAATTAAAAATACTAATAAAAAAAAACCTAATACAATTAATTCTAAGTTAAAAAAAAAAAAAAAAAATAATTTTTACATTTGATGAAATGTTATCAAAATTGATTGTATTTATTAGAAGTATTATTTGTATGTAACTTATATCTATAGTAGATAGATACATTTAAAATAACATTCACATTTTATTTAATATTAATTTTTTTTTTATACATAATAAATACAATTTATCATAATATTATGACATAAATAACTTATTAATAATTCAAAATTCCAGATAATTATCACAATATAATACACAACACTAAATAAATAACAAATATAAAAATAAAATGATTTACTATGTAGTATTATTTATTTTTATATTAATATTTAATCATTAGGTTAATGTTAGTTATTGTATTATTATTTTAATTTATCTTAATAATAAAACTTAATGTAACTTCTTTGTATAATATGATACAATCATTGCTGCATCGACACATTAACATAATCTTAACAAATTCATGTTATATAAAATATCAAATTAATACAATTTAAACTTTATGAAATTAGTTTTAAATACTGTTTTTTTTTCCAGAAATTGAACTATTTATGTTCAACTTGTGAAGAATAAGGGCAATTGTACTAGATTATTTTTTAACGTGGTTATAATATTTTGGAATTTTCTTTTGATACTATTATATAATAATTCACTAAATAGGTATTATATGATATAAGATTACATTTTTAATTAAATTTTATAGAAAAATTAACAAATAACAGTTTTATTCTAGATTTATTTTTCGATTTGACGTATTTAATGACAAGTATCAATTTTGATATACTTGTCAGACCCTTATTTTGTAAATTATACACACCATTAATATTTTGGTTATTTTCATAAAATTAATTTCATATTAGAATGGTTATCAGGTAGACATTAAAAACGTCATAAATAATTACAAAAAATGTTACTCTTTCATTTTCAATGCCATTGCATCATTTTTATATTTATAATAGGTATTCAACTTTGAAGTTATTTGTAAATTATATTGTATCCGATTACTTCAAAAATAAAACTATTATTTTTAGAAAACAATGGTCTTATATTTATTTTAAATTATAATTCATTTATTCTAAAAGATTTTATTCTGTGTATGTTTTTAAATAGATTCTATGAATATGACCTATCATATTTAAATCGAGATATTTTGTGATTTTGTAATAAGTTATTACTTATAACATTATAGTTTTGTACATAAATAATAATATAAAAAGTCAATAAAGATTTTTTATAGGTATAGTGTCTTACAATAATACAAATGTATTATTTGTAATGTTCGATTGTTTGATTTTATTCTAAAGTGGCTAGAAAATTTAGTTTTTAGGAGTTATATTTTACATTAACGAATATAGTTTTCATTTTTATTATCAATAGAGTACTGACATTTACGACTTTCAACGAGTTGCATGGGTGTCAAAAGTATGTTTTAAACTGATGTAAATATCCAACAAAAAAAGTATTTCAAGAATGTAATTTTTAAATTTCCCAGTAGTTGTTTAAAACAATTTATTCGAATAACTACAAATACTGTTGCATTATAAAGAAAACACACATTTTTTTTTTTACCAAAATTGTCGATAGTAATAAACCTCAGAGGTTTATTCAGAATAGTTTTCTGTATGCAATGATGTATATTGGTAAACTAAAAAAGATTTTTTTTAAATTTTGTGTGTGGTTAGAACATTCACGTTTTCAATCAATAATAATTATGTTAAATAAAATATCAAACTCATATAGTTATATTTATCAAATAACCTACTAATTAAATTTAATGATATAAAGAAATTAGTGTCTTCATTAGGCGGCATTAATCAATTTAAATCAATGTGTTCTCTTTCTGTAATTGCAATTTTATATTACGTATATTATATAGAATCACAGAGGTATAATAATATGGAATTATCATATTTAAAAATGCATTAAAAATATTTTCCACCCTCTGCGATTAACTAATTTATGTAATTCATTATCGGCTGTATTGTACTCATACAAACACTAATTAGAATTCTTAACAAACATTAAGAGGCTGAAAAGGATACATAAACTTGAGGTTCCCGTCTTGGTGGTAGTCTTGATTTTATAATTTTTCTTGGCTCAACCCATTAATTATATTAGATATTTTAGAAAATTATTCTTAAGCAACTCTTTCATAAAATATTATTATCATTAACTGCAGTATATTACATTAAAGATCATATTAATTGGTAAGCTGATATTATAATACAATGGATTATAAGTAGTTTTTTTTTGGATGATCTTGTCAATCAATTTAAATCATAGTTTAGTGTTGTACAGAACATTTATCACTATAATTTAGAATTTTTATTAATTATTTTTACATTAAATAATAATGTAAAAATACATAAAAATAAACTTTGCATTAGATTTCAAATATTATGTTACTTTAATGTTACATTGATTACAGAAGAAGTTTTTATTTAAAATGACATGTATCGTTTTTATTATTTTTATTTGTATATTATTGTGTTATAAAATATTATCCCGTTGTTGGTGACGCTATGAGTATTTTGCTCACATATTTAGTGTTTTTAGAACCATTGGTTTATATTTCATTCAATTTTGACAATATTATATAAATGTTTCATTGAGTTATTCACGAAAATAAATACGGAAAAACATTAAATGTTATAAATAAACTAACAAAGTTATTGAAGTCCAATGTTGCCGTACATGTAATAATAATGTATATGTTAGCGTTGTTCTTCACTGATCGCCTTACCATACTATTTAGTTATTTTATTATCATACTGTTATATTATTTTATTATTATCTCAGTATATTTTTTTATTATTATGCTTTAGTATTTCAATATTGATATTTATCAGTATCGCGATATATACATTTGTAAGCTCATACGTGTATTTTAATAGGTGAGCATTTCGCTAACACATCACTAACGGTGTTATAAAAATAACGTCACCAATAGGGCGGGTTATAATTGTTTTAAAATAATAACAAAATTAAAGTTAATTTTTAAATTTAAAATTTAAATTTTTTTAAAATTTATCATTTATTTATATTTAAATTTTTATTATTTTGTAATAACTATTTTTTTAATTATCAATTTCATCATAATCATTATTCATTATCATAATTTTGATGATCATCATACAGACATAAAACATTAAACGTATAAAATAGCAGTGTAATTGCACCATTGACATGTCAACTTTATATGTATCCAGTTCGTTGCCACGAAATATTAAATATTATGTAATAATATTTTTATATGAAAATCGATTATTTAAGCTGCAATCACTAGCTATAACGCCAATAATTAAAGCAAAAATAAAATACCCCATTTCGATCACATTTTGCTCAGATGGTGCCAGGTCTCTTCAGTTTTCGATCTAAAACTTCATGAATATTTCATTAGAGCAAGCCATTTCAATAGTAGTTATCTAGGGAACTGCGATAGCAGTAATAACCGATGTGGAATATTTCTACACAATGAGAAGATTTGAATTTATCAGCAGGGGACGTTTGTGGGTACCTTTTTACAAAAAAAAAAAAAAAAAAAAAAGAATAAACGGTGAAACGATGAAACATAATACCATTATAATGTTCAAGTGCCTACCAAGAATTATATAACCGAGCAATTGTATACAACGTTAAACTTTAGAACCAAAGTGTAGAAATAATGAACACGCGGTTTAAAAGATTACATTTTTGTCACAAATCACTGGCCAAGTTGACAAAAAAATTAAGATAATAATACGTCATAATATTATATTATTTTACTAACGAATTTTAAATGTAAATGTTTAAAAAAGTAGTATTCCTATTATTTGAAAGGAATAATAACTAATATTAGTGCATACAAAAATAAAAATCTGTAGGTTCAATTAAATTATAAATCAATAATGATAATAATATCGTAAATATAAAAATATGAATTCTTTTACCATCGCACAAAAAAAATGTAATTTTTCTTTCATGTAATATTTGTGTTGTTTTAATAATAGCGTGTTTATGACTTATAATAATTAGTTAATTTAAAAAAAAAGTTTCAACACAAAGTATTTTTTTTTTTTACATTTGTTAATATTTTTGAATTATAAACAGGACAAAATACGTTTTTGTTTAAAATTAAGCGGTAAGAACTAAGAATAAGTACTTATTTTTTGTTAACTTAACATTAATTTTATTTTGATCTTTGTTTTTTTTTTCTTTTTAAATACATTTTTATCTCTGGTTTTTAATTGAAGTCCAAGAAGGAAATTAAATTCATTCATTTTTAGGGAAAACAATTTTATTTAAATTAATCGATTATAAAATTAACTTATTGTTTTTCTTATTTTATAAATATAGTTTTTAAATATTCTAAATTTATTTTCATTATATTTTTAATCTATTTATCCAAAAAAATTACTTATTATTGCGTCTTATTATTTTTTAAAACATCTGTCGTTAGAATTTTAAAATGTCAATATCTTTCAATGTTTTTACAGTCCATAAGTAATTAATTAATTTGAGAAATTGAGTAAATGTTATCAAGGCAATTTTGTTAGATATGGTGAAACACAAATTGGAAATAATTATTTTCTTGGTTTGGTCAAGTAATTTGTAATTATGGATTTCGTGATAACTTTTTTTTATAAGGTTTATTTTTTCCATTAAATTACTAAGTTTTTTTGCAATATCAAAAAAAAAAGTACAAAATTTTTTATGAGTATTATATATTTTTCCAATTATTGTTATAATATTATAATAATAATTATATAATATTAATTTAGTGAAATATCATAAGCTGAATTAAACTCTTGAGTTTGTTTACATTTTAGA
This sequence comes from Melanaphis sacchari, assembly GCF_002803265.2. Lineage (NCBI taxonomy): Eukaryota > Metazoa > Arthropoda > Insecta > Hemiptera > Aphididae > Melanaphis > Melanaphis sacchari. The sequence goes on along the minus strand of NW_020271119.1, from coordinate 528,896 downwards.
GTTATTTTGTGTAATATTATGTTCATGCGATTTTGAGTGCCTGTATTTTCAGCGAGAACAATGCTGGTAGTGAGTTTAATGATGGCATCGAAGGTACTTGTGTCTGAATCGTTGGAGTAGTGATACTGGTAGTAGTAAAGACAGTAATGGAGTTAGAGATGATGGTTTTCTTGGTTGACTCGGCTAATGAGACATTATTATTGCTGTATACAGTTGATTCAGTGGTAAAGGAATAGAGGATTAAATAAGTTGGTTGAACGAGAAGTGAGCTTAATATTTGAGTTAATTTTATTTGTATTTGTTAAATTATAACTTTGAGAGGTTTAGGTCATATGAGATTCTTAAAAGTACATGTTTCATTAAATTGTGATAGTTGAGTTATTATTAAATGTAAGTTTTGTAGGTTACTTTTCTGTTACCTATTGATTTTCAATGATAACTTATATCAATTAAGTATTGTATAGACTATAAAATATATTATTGTGTGTGTTATTAATTTAAGTAATTTTAGTAATTTAATTATATTATCTATTTCTTGACATAATTATTGAAATGTAAACAGTTACACTAAAAGCTTACTGAAGAAATATAATATATATATATAATTATTTAATTTCTCTACAAGTGGTCAGACACGTTCTTATAAAATTCGTAAGCTATATTTACTATGTTATAAGATTGTTAAAATACTTTTATAATACAATCATATAGGTTTATTATTACACAAAGAAAGTTGGCCAAGATAATAATGATACAAAAACTTGAATACTATTTTAATTTTGAAATTCATGGGATAATTAATCAATTTCAACAATGATAATTGAATAAAATTAGGTTTTATGTTTTTGAAACAGGTATATATATATATTTTTTTTTAATAACTTTTGGTTTGAAAGTTTAACTCTGAGACTTTCCTTAACTTTAAATTAATTTTTAATAGTCCCATAAGATACAAATTAACTATCTTTCAAAGTAAATTTTCAAAGATCGATAATAATATTTGAAAACTGCTTTACAGTATAAAATTACTTTGTTATTTTTATTTTTTGAACAGTTATAACTTACAAATAAAGAAACGAAAAATGAAAAAATCTTATGAATAAAATTAAAAAAAATAATGAAAGATTTTTTTTATTTTATGTTACGTTCTATATATTGTATCTTCAAAGTAATTCAAATGTTGGCCAAATAATTCTATTAATTTTAAATGATTATTATTCATTAGTATGAGTATACACTATGTAAGTATAATAATCATCATACATAGGACTCTATTATACACATTTTCTAGGACATGTTTACATTTCTACATTCTAGTATTCCATGATAATAATTAAAAAAAAAATCAAAATGTTTTATTTTTAAATCAAATAGACTATGGTTTTAATTCTGTATTATTTCTATTTTAATTTTAAGAAAATAAATTTATGAATTTATGAATTATCTGTTTTATTTAAAAAATAACAACAGAAGTATATTTTTAAAATTATTTTTAGATTAAATATTTTATTTTCTAATTTTTGATGTTTTTAAATAACATTTATTATTATTCAAATGACGAAGTTAAATATTTAGTTTGGTCATTTTGTAGTATATTAAATGGATAATTTGAAAAATGTTTAACACAGATAAGTTATTTTATTCACTATTGCAGTGGTTCTTAACCTTTTTCTAATGACAGAATACTTAACATTTTATAAGATTTTCGCGGAACACAACCATAAAATAAAATAGTAGTACATACATTTTTAATTTTTTAATATATTAAACAATGAATGTATAGCATAAAATTGTTTGCATACCATACATATTAGTGTTAGTCACTAAAAAATAATAAAATTATAAAAAGAGTTTAAAAAAATTTAAAAATTAGAAATTGAAACCTTTGTATGAGATATTTGTGCCTGATGATTTTTACAGATATTATATAGTATACTGACACATTATATAATTCAAAAATTCACGATAACGTTTTTGTGTACAAAAATAAACCAATAAAACCTAAAATGATTTTATTTTGAAAAAAATAAAATTGATTTTAAAATTTTGGCGAAACACTTATACCAAGTCCACGGAACACCGGTTAAGAACCACTGCACAATAATTGGTAGAATAAGAATCTGTACTTTTTAAAAATATAATGGTAACGATACTATTTAAGCAACAATAATACATTTCCGTTTTTATAGGAAGATAATTAAGTATGCCAATGACTTAAATTAAATGAATTGTATTTTAACAACTGAATAATACTAATTGTGATTATGAACATATTGATTAAGTTACAACTCATAGCATATTCATATTTTTATAAAAAACTATCCACTATAAAGTTTAATCAATATTGTCTCTAAAAAATAACCGTTTAATCAATTCTACATATTTGATTCTACAGAATTTTAAAATTAAGTTAAGTTTATAAAACACAAACAGATAAATTAAAAATTGTAATACATATAATATTATATATTTATATTAGCAACATATGAAACGTACACAAATTGTAGTAAACATATTAAACAATTTTTTTTTTTTGCTATTGTATTGTATAATACAATTCGAAATTGATACAACTTGGAAATATATCAAGAGGTTACCATTAAAAAAATGCACCTCTTAAAGTCATACAAGTTTAATTCATTAATATTTTTATTTTGGCTACCATTTTTTATACATAACTTTCAGGCACCTACTTATCAGATAAGTAGCACCATTTGAGTTTTTTTTAATAAGGGTGCCAACATTTTAGTAGGCTCGTTTTTTTAAATTATTAGTCCAATTTTACTTCGTCATGGATTTTATTTATGTATAACGAATGTATAAGATTAATGAGTAATCTATTTAGTATTTTAATGAATTAAAAAATTGGAAAATTGGAAGTCGGAATTAGCTGTTGTTAAACTGAAACCATTGATATGTTTGAAAATTGCATAGCAGGATAATGAGATTTAGAAAAAAATATAGGAGTGTCAAGGTGTATACTTTACTACATCCCGAATGGCGCCTCTGTACCAGTTATCTTGTACCACGTAAATGATTATACAGTCATAATTTAAATACAATTTTACTGATTTTGAATGTATTTTAGTTATAAGAACGATCTATTTATTACAGTTATATAAAAAACTTCGTCGTATTATCATATTAGAAAAATGTATTTAAATTTTGATTCCATAAAAGTTTTTCATATATTCATAATTTAGATGATTGATTTACATATATTATGTATAAATAAATATACATCAACGTGTCTAGTAAAACCCTAAAGTTACGAAAAATTATCTTTATATATATGAAAAATACATAAACTGTGTGGTCTGTATGGTGTATAAATATATTCAATCATTCAATTCTTATGCAAATGTATCTAGATATTTGAAGCAAAAATAACGAGATTCTATAAAAGTTTGAAGTAGTTTTTGAAAAAAAAAAATGAATAATATTTGATATTAAATGCTTAACTTTTTACAATATTTAAGTCGAATGTATTAAAATATATTCACAATTTTTGATATGGATTTTTTATTTTTATTATTAAATTTTAATTTTGTATTATTATTAAGTAATAATGTACTAAACACATATTATTATCTATTTAAATTTAGTAATAAATCTCTTACTTGTATCGCACATTTACGCTTCTAAAACATGTTAGTCCACTGCATTAAATAATACGCCCATTGGCTATCAATTAAATCAATAATTTTGATGTTATATAGTACATTATAGATTTAATAATACTATTCGCTTGTTAGTATTTGTTGGACTCTAAACAAATGGATTAGAAATTTAAATTTAATTCGGAAGCAGTTCTGCAGATGAAATGTTCAATATATATTATTATCATATAATATATAACACATATTGCTTATGCTTGTTTTAATAACAATCAAACTATCAGGAGATTTATGGGTGCATTTATATATTATCGTGTAATAATAAAATACGAGTATAATAATTTATGTTACATCAATTGTGGTGCTATGAACATATTATTGGTATATGTTATTGTATATTGTTGGTTATAATTCTCAATCAAAGAACATTATTTTATTTTTTTTTTACGATAATACCTTGTCAAGAACGAATAACTCTCCTGTATAATATAAAGATAATAACCTGCAATATATCTATGGGTTGAATGTACTTATACAAACAGATAGAACTACACAGACATGACTAGATCAATGATAGCACAGGTGGTTATCAACTATTATAACTAGTGCAGTTAAAGGTAGTCTAAGGTATAAGAAAATCGAGTTACATAACTCAATCACCAGTATACAATACGTATATTGATTCGCCAAATATGCTCATCCTTATTTTTCGTTTAATAATAAATTTAATTTAATCGGAATTTTTATATATATCTAATGATTATATTTTAAAATTCTTAGTATTTTTTTTATACCTTTAAGGTAAGGAATGTCTTACTTTAAAGGTATAAAAGCTTCTGTTTATGAAATTATACTTCTTTTTCTTATTATAAAACATTTAGAAGATAAGCATTTTTTTTTTTTTTTTTTTTTTTATTGAAAATTTAGTGTATTTAATTCAAAATTTGAATGAGCAGTTTTTCAGTTTAAAAATAATTTTACAAAAAAAAAAAATCAAATGTAATATTGGATAATTAGATCTAGAATTTATAATACTAAGTCATTTTCAAAAGTAATAGTTTTTGAAAGATAAACAATTGAAAAAATACTACTTTATAATATTAAAAGGTTAATGAATTATAATGAATTTTTTTATTTTTCACAATAATATGTTTGATCTTCAATATAGTGATATAAATAATTTGACCTCCATGACTTATAATAATTTACGTATTTGCCATTTAAATAATTTTTAAACAGTTTATGCTGGTAAATATTGCCTAAAATTATATTCATGCAGACATTATATTATCTACACGCATTAACACGCACTCTGATGATGACTGATGTGACCTGATCGAAATGGATTAAACACGAGAAATAAATGTTGTTGAGTAATGTTTGACTGTAAACGCATTAACTAAACGATTATTTTATTGGATATTTATAGTGTATACACAATTTAAATTGCATTTCATGAATGCCAAAATTATATTATTGTAGTGTTTATGAAATGTAGTTAGGTGTAAATTATTTTACGGACACTGAATTTATAATTTATGAAAACCATAATAATTCATATTATATTTTATATATATAAGTGTTTAAACAGTTCTTTATTATTGATTTATTTAATATTTAAATTAATCTTTTTGAAATGATTAATTGTTGTATACGTTTCGTTTATAATTCACCTTCATACTTTAGTATAACATAATTAAACTTTTCACTAGGCCACACATTTTAAAAGCTTAATCATTAATTTTGTATTAACAATTTAAAATAAAAGTGTACAAACATAAAACCATAACAACATTCTTTTACACTTAATGCACGTATTGTAGGAGAAACTTTTAGTGAAAAAAAAGAAAAATATGATATATATTATTGTCATAATGTTATGTCTCTTTTGTTACGGTTACACGAGTAAAAAGACTTGTACATTTATATATACATTAGAGTACCTATACAATAAGGTTACATTTTACAGGATCCTATAATTGTATTTTCTATAAACAAACTTTTATTAAATAATGTTATTATGAAAGGTATAACATTTTTTTTAATGATAAAAAATTGATTATAAAGTATATTATGTTAATGTAAATATATGATATAATAATATTGTATTCGTACAATATGTGCATTTATACACCGATTCTTCGATGGACCTATTAAGTATCATTATTTGACAAAGACTAAATGTGAGGTTTGTGTGTTATAAGTTATAACTTTTTAGATATTTTACCATATTGACTAACTTTATACTAAGATACTAAGATACTTAAATAATCAAATTATGATTTGGAGATTCATAATCTGTACGGCAGGAATTAGTTTTTCTTATTATTCGTCTATGAATAATACAATACAGTATTATTGTAATACATTTCGAAATAATGATAGAACCAACCACTCAAAAAACAAGTCTGAACAAAGTTTTATCTGCTACAATGTGTAGAGTAATTTTGTTTTTAAATTTTAAGTGCTCGTAAAAATAATTTATGACCAAACATTTTAAAAATGTATTGAATATTGTGTAATATCTCTCAAATAAAAATATTTGCCTCTAATACCTAAAAATTACATATTAAGTTAAAATATACAACATTAATAAAACAGATTATTTATTTTATGTACATTACATTATTTTGTTTAATCGGCCAATTTCATCACAATAATTTGTACATAGAATATAAATCAAAAACTATAATACACGGGGTAACTCAATCTTAAATTGATATAATGTAGAATTATTTACATTTAGTATTTTCATTTTCCATGATAATTTCAAAACAATTCATAATACTCATAATTTATAAGTACTAATCTCATTAGTACTCTAATGAGATAAAGTGCGGTTTGTATTAAGAAGTTGAATATGGATTTGTTTGTCTTAATTATTGACTATTATACACACCCTGCGATATTTATTATGCATAGAGGTTTAAAACATAAGTATACTCACATAATTTGAGCACATTGTACGGTTGTACAATTTATTTCGATTATAATATTTTAAAGGTATAGCTTTTCAAACTATTTTTAAAACACACGCTTTTAATCAACGTAAAATACACTTATCACATTTAAAATCCACTCACACACTTATTTATGTAATTTATATTGCCTAAACAAAACGCCGAGTAGTGTGTATAAAATAATATTAGCTGTATATTAGTAATATACTAAAAATAATTTAAAATATCAAAAATAATAACTATAAATAGACTATTTTTTAAACTGAAAACATTACACGATTACACAACTTTACACTGAATTTTACTCGACTTTAGCGTCTCAAATTATTCACAATTAAAATAAAGATAAATTATAAGACAAACGAATTTTATTTTCCAAGATGTCAACAGATTTTTCCAAAATTATTTAAATACATGTATACATATAGCAAGTATTAAAATCAATACGATGAAAATAATTGCACAAGTCAATTGAAACTTGTTCACTGGTGGTCAGTTCAAAGTGACACTGTGACAACTCATGCAATTAGACGTCATTATAAATGTTTTAATTGCTTATTGACAAGACGATGGTGAAACTCAAATCAATTCGTAATTGTTAGCATTTGAATGGTTCACAACTACGTTTCTAAAACGTTTATAGAGTAAATTGAGTACCCAAACATGAAACATTGATGGAGCACAATAGTAGAACTTATGTACATAATCAGTTTTCGATGCGTTGTATAATATTATAACATTTTTGGTGTACGTTTGTAAACACTCGAGACAAGTTTTAAATGTCAAACATCACGAGCAGCCAGAAATTCGTTATTGCACGAACTTCGTATTTACGACGATTTACTAGTTTATATTTCACGATATTATTTACAACTTCTCCGCGTATAAAATTATATAACATATTGTTATTATTTTCATTTGACTTGTGAGTTTATTTGGTTTATTTTTTATTTATTTTTTTTTTTAGTTCCCGATTTATGGGCCTCAGACAGACGGCACAGTCGTCACGCATCGGTCGGCGGAGGCATGACGAACCAACTCGATCCGAGTAAGTAATTGCAATAACCGTTATCACTAAAAAAATTAAATATTATAGCTAGTTAATATCAAGTTACCTTCTCAACTGTTATGTTTATCATGCATAATATTAACTACACCATATATAACATTTACTAAGCTTGTCACTTAAAATTAAACAAAAAGATTTATGTTTTGTTTTTAATAATGTATTTATTGTTGTTATATTTATGTGATTTTATCTATTAATTATATTCTTAAATCAAATCTTTAAATATTTTATGATTTTATACTGTTAATTTATTTCTCGATTATTATAACTGATTTTATCGATTTAAAAAAAATAATAATTCCCGTGAACTAGTTTTGGAGTATTCCCGAAATCCCCGTGTTTTTTTTATGAAATCATCTAGTTATTTTAACTACAATATGACTATTGTAGAACAACATTGATATTTGTATTCCTCGTATTAAGTATAAAATAGTTGACCACAGATATGATATTTACTCATCTACCTTATAATTAAAAATTAACATAATGTGACTTACCTAATGCACATAATGTTGAAATATTTACAGCTCAGATGTCAGGTTTATACAATGATCGCCTACGTTAAACATTTACGACTATGTCAAATTAAGTTATATGATCAATTGTGTATGAATTTCACTCAAATTTAAAGTGAACATCTACGACAGAGAGCATAATACTTATATAGTATTTATTGAATAAGATATATACATGAACGACCGATCACGAAAACAAGCTCACAAAAATAATTTTTAGTTTTTCCAACTTAATACTTTAATTTGAAATACGATATTGGACTCATAAATTGAACAGGTTTTTGTTTTTAATGCAGTAAACTATAACTAAAAAAAAAAATAAAAAATAAATAAAACAGTAGTTTTTACAAGATTTTAGTAAATACCTACTGCTAATCTTGTAAAAATGTACTTAACATTTTATATTTACAGCTGTTAAGTTTGTCAATTACTTTTTATTTTTTACTACAAAATGTTAGTATTAATTAAACTGTTTCAACTATCATTATGATTGTTATTATTTTTCACTGTTGTAATGCACTATCAACTAGCAATATATGCACTGCCGGAGTTAGCCCACGAAGCATTTTAATTTGGTTAAGTGCTATAGACACACCTATGAGTTTACGAATTTTCGCCAAAAACTCATTTTTCGAGCCGAATATAATATTATAACGAGGTGTGGCGATGATTTAATTTCACTTTCTGCAGACACGCCGTCATGCGTGTTCTGTTCGCATGACCAAAGTTTTCACACTGATAAACTTTACACATACTCTTCACGTAGTCGTACACAGCTAAATTTATATGGACTCACGTAGATAGGTTGTTACAACGGTAACATTCGACAAATAGGTAAACTATTAAATTTTATGTTAATGAAAATGACGGAACGTTGTTTATTATTATTTAATGTAATATTATGGTAGGTACATATTTTTTTTTTCACTTGTCGGAATATAAGCATACTACACAGGAATTGTATACGGGTTGTCACTACATATGTACAGGTAATGCATATAATAATATATATAATAATAGGTACCATATATATAAATAAATATAGGATTCAGAAAGATACACACAACATACTGATTTAAAAGTTATATATAAGTTACTAATCGTCCTAGAAAAAAAAATCGAAGTACAACTTTATTTTAGTATCGTAGGTTATCATGAAAAAAAAAAAAAATAAATAACTGAAAAAATTAATTATAAATGAATATTATACTGTATAGAAATTGTATCTTCGATTATCTTGATAATCATATGGATTTGTGATACTGTTTTCACCCTGTTTATATATATAATGATGTAAAATGGTTCGTATAACACAATATAACACTATAGTAATCCATATATATATATTGATTTTTCGCACCATCAATTGTCTTGTTATCCCGCATTGTTACGGCAATGACGTTATAAAATATAGAATCGTATAGAATCGTCTAATTAATTATTATACGCATAAAAAGTAAAAATTAAAAGTTTGAATGGTGTGTAGAAATTATATACGAGGGTCTGACGTATAATATCTGTGTGATATGTGCATTTATTAGTATACCATGATGTTATTATTATTTTTATTGTTATTATTACGATAATAACGTGACACTGAATACCTTTCTATGATATATTCACATTAAATTGAAATAAATGTTTCTATTTTTAAATAAACATAGTTAAAATAAAAATCTTCGCCCCACATTTGTTAAATATAAGTTGTTTTAAAACATCTAAGGCTGTTGATAAAATATAATGGTATACTAATATAGTGAATATAGTGTCTTTTTTTTTACCAACTTATTTACTGACTATCTTATTGTTAAAATTGTTTTATCTAACATGCCATGATTGTTTATCGAATCTTAAAAAATTCAAAAATATAAAAATAAAAAAAATACCAAAATAGCTTCGAACCGTAATTTTTTATTTTAACAACATAAATTAGAAAATAGTTGCTTGTAAACTATACGTAATATTGGTTAGCAAAATCCGTTAGAGCATTTAAAACACCAAAGTAACTTATTTGTTATATCGTATGAGAATTTGGATGTTAAAAGTATTATAAGGCTACCAGCTTCAAATTTTTGCTGGCTAACAAGTATAATATTAGTTCTTTCTTCGATATATAAACATAAAAAAAAGGATTTTAGCCGACATTACACCACACCTCGATTTAACACATTTTGTTTATACTGAAAAACATTCAGCTGAATCTTAGATTGTTGTTATAGAACTTGAATCTTAAGATGTTTTTTTTTTTCTTTTACATACATCATGTATATAAATTTACATGCGAGTCAGAATAGAAGAGTATCGTTATTTTTGGACCGTTTTCATTTCAAGCCCGTCGCACCAATGATAAATGGTCTAGGAAAATAAAGGTTATACCATAAAGGAGGTGGCATATTGTTCCATAGGCAATATATGAGTTTAAAAAAAAAAGGAATAAAAATCGGAAAACCACAAGAAAAATAGTTAAAAAAAAATAAAACTATAAGGTCTATTATAATGTTAGTAAATGGTAGGCATTTTATTGTTAATTTAAATTCTGTGGAATTTCAACTCTTTGATGATTACTGCCACTTCCGTACCTATGCGAATTAATAAAGTGCAAAATGTTGTTCCGAAAAATCGCCAAGGTCGTTTCATAAATTTCATTTTTTTATTCTCATATATAATGGATTATTAATGACGTACTTTTAAATTTTACCCATTAATATCACTAGGTAAACAAACTAAAAAAAAAAAAAAAACAATAATATTTCAAGTGAACAAATTGTATACGTACACCATGTACTATGTTAATGCATTACCGTAAAAAAAATGTACCAATTGGCTATATGAAATTTAAAATAAAATTCAAGTACATAGAAATTATATAAACTTAAAAATATTTAAAAATTGTCTCTATAAATGATGTGCATTATGGCATTATGTATGTAAACTGTGTGTTATGTCTTATATGTTTATGTGGACATAATGTTCATCTTAATTTTTTTGGCAATTATGCGTTTTTAAAGTAAATGTTTAATCTGTATTCCATAATTAATGTATATAATTTCATAACACATTAAGAAAATATGTAATAAAACAATATTATAGGAATGAAAATTACATATGTGACCTAGTGAATATTGTAGTACAGTACACTTTTTTGACAGACTATAAAAATATCGACTTCAATGTTTACGCAATTTTATTGTTAATCAAAAACATTGAATTAAAACATACATTTATTCATTTATTTTAAAACTTACTGGACGAAGAATTTAAAATATATGTTTGATGAAACATACAAAAGAAAATTGCACACCATACTCGCTATGTGTTTTATTCTTTGCTACATTCAGAGTGGGATTGATGACCGTTTTAATGATTACAGAGAACTTAAAGACTTTGTATTTCATGCTTTTTTTTTTGGAATAAAAACTTACATAGGCATTATATTATTTTGATACAATGGTCGTTGATATTTAATACGTTGGATTTGTGCATAGTCCGTGAATGGTGGTTTCGTAACGTTTATATTTCTTATTGTTTTTTATATTATTACTGTAGGCTGTCAAATGAGACATTATATTTGAAAATACGATAGTAATGTAGAATTCCAAATACAATTTAATATCCCACATTATGAGTTTTTAGCCATATAAATCATATAGGTAGTCTACGTATTCTATGATTTTTCGCTAATCGATAGCAATCAAATAAAATACCTCTTACGAAAATTTGACGGACGAGATAAATGTATTTGGTGTATGACACTGCAACGAGTGTTGTTTCTTTTTTAATTGTTTGACGACACTTTAAAGAACAAAAAAAAAAAAATGATTGAATCTATAGTTTTAAAATGGTAGAGGTGATTTTAAGAATAAAATTGGATTTAATTGGTATTTTGGGAGTTTTCCGTTTCCGCCATAGCCCTTTTCTGCCAAAAACAAAAAGGGTACGATTTTCGTTTCTGCCAAAATTTATTTTTGTGTAAAGACGTTTCTGCTAATTACTATTTGAGATCCATTTACAAATGTTTCATATTGTTATCATATGAAAATAATTTTTTAATTATTATAAATTATGACACAAGTAGATAATAATAATTCATCATTCGAATATAGGCACAGTTAAATTAGAATTTTTAAATAACATTTATACAACTGCATATCACATAATGTTGATATTTTATACATATCACAACATAAAATTTATAATAGTTTAAAAAATCGGTTTTATTTATTTGTTATTTATTGTAAATAAAAAATAAATAAATAGTAAATGTTAAAGTTTGAATTAAAACTAATATATATTATATTTTAAATGTACATTTTCAGAAAATAATATTTAACTATTACATTAAAATATACAAATATTCAAATGTATAATTTAAAAAAAAATATAGTTTTTGACTAATAATATTAAAGCAATTTTAAATACATGTTTATAAAAAACAAAAATGTAGATAATCAATATTGTAGAATGATTGTAATAACATGTAATAAAACAAAATTTATTTGAATGTAACCATAGTTTTATCAAGCAAAATTAGAAATACATTTTTAATAATAATCTACTAGAAGTTTAGAAACACATTAATTATGCATGTAATATTATTTCAGATTGATACTGAATAAAAAAAATTAATAAAATATTGATATATATGTATTAATATAGTTGTTTATTTAAGTTATAAATGTATTATGTGGATACCTAATTCAAACTTACAAAATTTTTATATTATCATTTTATATCCACACATATTTATTTTATTTTTTAATACTTTGAGCTATTTATGGGTATTTATAATTATTATTATTATTATATATTTCTTTTTTTTTTTTAGTTGTTTTCCTATAAGCATTGATAAAACAATTTTTATTAAAGCATAAGCTTTTATAATGCTATTCAAGTTTTATTATAAATTAAAAAAAAAATATACTAAAGATACATGGTCAACCATTTTTGTTATAGTGATTTAAAGTTAAAATTTTGACAAAATATACAACATTTTCAATTTTTGTAGCTTAAGCTTGAAAATTCAATATAAAATTCCTCATAAGTAGAACCAACTAATTAAAAATATATAAACATAGATTTATTTTTTATATTTAATTTTTTTTTAAACATTTTAAGTCAGAAGATATTTGTAGATATTTAAACGAATAATAACGATTTTATTTTTTTTATTATAAATCAAAAATAATATTTATAGAGTTTTGAAATACGCACTTATATTATTAAAAATATTAATTAATATTACATTTATTTATAAAATGGTATTACCAAAACATTTATACCAAGGATCTAATTATATTATTTATTTGGTAAATCTATATCCACTCAAAGCTTAATAATAAAAATATTTGATGTAAAATATAATGAATAATGATAATATATATTCTCGTAATCTTATAGTATAATCATTGATTGAAATGTAATATTTTTAGCAAAACATAATTCAACCTACCGTATTATACGAATAGTGAAATAAATTACTTTAATAGCAATATAAATATTGCATAGAATATACATAGTAATATAGGCTGTAGATAGATCGTCCTCGATTAGAATTGTTTTTGTATGCAATGATTTATCATTGAATTCAAATTTAACCCATACATTACAGTGATTTACTCAATGATGAAGTATGTACTCGACACCTACTATAAAACAGAGCGGTTTGTTGCTTTCCCTTTTTTTTTTTTTTTTTTTTTAAAGTATAAATATTTTAATATATTATAATACATTAACATGTATCTACTAGTTTAATATTGGATAGAAAAAAAAATAAATTATAATATGCATTTTATTATTTGATATAAAATATTTATTCTGTAACCCATAATTATTATATAATTTATATTATTATAAATAATATTATATTATATAATATTATTTATATATATATATTTTTTTTTTTAAATTAATTATATCATGTAAAATTAAAACTCAATATTATAAATTTATTGTATTACGTATAAATGTTCACTAAGGTATACATAATAGGTTTACAACATTATTTAAATTAGCCGTAATTATGATGATTTTTGATTTAAAAATTATATTAAAAACTAAGAAATATATATACCATTTATATTTTGAATAAAAATAAATTTAAAACGATTGATTAATATAATAATAATATACAAAAAAAAAAAAAGTAAAAAAATAACTTGTTTGTTTAGACGTTATTATATTTAAATAGGTAAGTACATTGTATGACATCATATGAAATGTTTTAAGTTGAAAATACAATATACTATATGTATGTCTTAGGATATCTTGTTAATATTAATTAAATAATTTTCAAAAATGTTAGTTGTTTTAATTAAAAAGCATGTGAATAAATGTACAGCTTCTGTAGCATCACCAGTAAACTGCTCTTTTAGAAACATTTGTGATTTAAAATGATTAAAATTAGTACGAATGTATACATAGTTCATGCTGTTTATTTTTCCAGCATTGGCATATGTTTGATCAAATTTTTGTAAAAATAAAAAAATATAGTTAATAATAATGACTATAAGAGAATAATTTAAAACAATTAATGTAAATTTACAGTTACAATATTTATTATTATCTGTATAGTGAAATTTTGTTTAATTATGGCTGGTTTATTATTATTGTTGTTTTAAATTTATGAAGATAAAAGTATAATTATATAAACTAAATTTCCATAAATATTTTAATCTGGGTATGACTGTTTTATAATTTTTTAGATTCTCAGTTACTGTAGAAGTGTTTTCCTGAAATTGTATGTGATTATTAAATAATTGTGAATTGTAAATAATTGATTAGGAATTTAACTAAACAAATTTTATTGAAATTATTAAAAAAAAAAAATAACTGTTGATCAATGAATTATTTTAAAATTTTTAATTTTTAATGAAAAAATTAAAATAATTGTGCATGCAATTGAACTAGCGTGGTGCTGATGATTTCAAAGGCCAAATTTAAAATTTCTTAGTATTTTTTTTCTTTTTTTTTCTTTATTTTCAACGTATTTTAGTTACTTAAATAATTATAAAATTCTTTAAAAAATCATTAAAAAATTACTTAAAGCGAATTACTTGAATACATTATTAATGTTAATTGACTGAGTAAAACAAGTTTGTAAAAGATATTATTTGAAATATATTTTTATGTAATATACCCATGTATTTTTAAATTACATCAGTTGAAGGTAAAGTTTCATTGACTATTATCTCTTTTCTTATGAGATAAATATAGAAAAATTTTTAGATTTAAATCCCTTCGAAAATATCAATGAGATTCTCGTAAAATATCCCAAGGTTCATAAACCACAAAATATCAAATGACCCAAACTATTTTTTCGCATATAGTATAAGAGGTCTTAAGATGTTGTAAAATGGTTATGAACATAAATCCTTCTTATACACTTTATTCGATTTACCATGAGCTGTTGGGAAAACATGGTATTGGGTATAGTAAGTTATTCGGTTAACTGGGTTCAAATAGAATTGTATAAAAAATAAATAAATATATATATATAGCACTTCCACTAATAAGTCAAATAGAATAAATGACAAACAGTGAATAAAAAAATAAAGAAAAAAGAGAATAAATCGTTCAGCGAATGAATATAAACACGTATTTAGTTATAACTATAAGTAACGGATTCAGTCAATACTGTTCCAACATTCACATCGATTAAAAGCCTAAAATTATGATGAGGACACAACAGTTATACAAATTCAAATCCTAATTATTTTAATTTTTAATTTGTGCATTTTAAATTTTCAATGAAATTATGTTGAATTAAATTAAAAATGTATTCATTAAAATAT
This sequence comes from Melanaphis sacchari, assembly GCF_002803265.2. Taxonomy (NCBI): domain Eukaryota; kingdom Metazoa; phylum Arthropoda; class Insecta; order Hemiptera; family Aphididae; genus Melanaphis; species Melanaphis sacchari. Next base: position 512,945 of record NW_020271119.1, on the reverse strand, counting down.
ATTAATACTTAATGATATCCATTCAATAGTACACTGATAATATTATATTTCATTTGAAAAAATAAAAAAGATTTATAATTTATATCGTATTAATTAAAAATCACATTAATGTATCTATTATTTTATAAACCAATAATATTCGAAGAATTGAAAAAAATTTTCAGTGTTATAAAATTAAAAAAAAAAAAAGTCTCCAAAACAATGTCCGTGTATACTATATACATTTACTGCTCTAAATAGTTTCGCATTTATGATTAATAAATATTTCACCCTCTATAGCGCCATGAAAGAAAAAAAAAATTAAAAATAGAATATAACTTTATATTTTAAAAATTATAATTATATAATAATATTTATATTACTCGATTCGTTATTAGTCATATACTATATGTATATATAATTTATTTAATTGTATGTTAAACACAAAAGCTATTTGAACTAATATTAAATCTCTATTAACCAATCCTTTGTTGTGCTATTATATATTGGATATGTAAAAATAATAATATCGAATATCATAGTTCCAGTATCAGCTGTGATATTACATAAAAAAAAGTATGACACACTTTTTTAAAAATTTCTATAAATATCAAATATCTGAAAGTCAGCATTTTTTCTTCTTCATTTTTTTTTAAGTTGTTTAACATATCGTGATTTATTGATCAGTAAATCAGCTTTACTTAGAATTTTAGTTTTGCATGCTATTATTCATTGTCATTTTCAAATTTTAAAAGATAATACAGATATACAAGTTTTTCAACCATATACATGTTAAACTTGTCTTCGCGTACTAAAAATACACAGATTGATATTCTCCTTGTACTAGTAATATATAAAGAACTTTGTATACAATAAATATTATTAGAAAGTTAAAATAATATTTCGGAATCAACTTTTGAAAATAATTTTTATAAGTTGAAAGATAAAAGTATATTTCATATTTGAATATGGTCAATTAATGAATTATATTAAATCAAAAAATATTACACTAGCAATACGTTTTTTCAATTATACAGATAAAATATAGCAAATAGCCAATTCAATATAATTTTCATTTTCATTGCTTATATATTATATTTAAATGTTTATAAATAATATATTAGTTACACTGCACTATTTGAGCTATAATAATCGCTACTAATAGTGAAAACTTAATAAATTAAAGTAAATACAAAAAGTATAAGTTGTAAGGATGGAATTTGTCGGCAGTTATTAGTTAAAACTAATTTTACAAAATATATCAACATTTTTTGATTTTTTCTTTTTCTTTTTTGATATGGAATTTAAAAAAAAAAATCTTTTTTTTTTTAAATAGAACATAATATGTTTTTTTAAATATTACTAACATGTACCTCTTTACTATGAATTAAGTCATTTTATTAGTTATATTTTAATATCATGAAATTAATTTTACGAGTATATGTAGTTAAAACATAAATATTAATTAATAGTCAGATACAATAGCAATTGATCATTAATTTAAGAATATTTTTTTAATTTCCAAATGTTTGTGGTATTTAAAATTATTAAATAAATGCACTTTCGTTGTGTTAAAAATTTATGTAACTCCTAAGTGAATTGCATGAATAAAAATTCAAAATTATAAAAATAAATTATGAATAAACTCGTAAAATAATGTTATTCTTATACTGTATACATATTGTAGCTACACCTGTTATATGAATACACAATTTTCATAAATTAAGTGACTTTTCTCCGTAAATAAATAAATAAATGTAAATACTAACTAAAAATGTGAACACAGTTTATATTATTGATTAAAATTGAATATATCTCTCAGGTATACTTTTCAAACTATATTTTTTATTTACTTAGCAAAATTGTATAAAAAATATATTGAGTATAACTGACATAACATATCCGATAATACAGACATCTGAATTATTTTAATTTATTTCATTTTTGAAGCAAATTATTGTATTAAGATTTAAGACTACAATGTTTTGTATTTAAAATAATAACTCGTAGGGTGGAGTCGCCACCTATGGCCACGTTAAGCATTTTTTTTGTGAATATATTATACTAATTATAGTTATAATCATGGAAAAATCCTGAAATTCAAACCAAGTATACTTTATAACATGACTTATACTTGGTTAAAGTTTCAAGTCTCTGTAAGTTATAGTTAGGAAGAATTTTCAATTCAATTTTTAATTTCTCATTTTCCCCTATTATGGCCAGATCAACTCCGACTATGGTCAGTGATTTTCCCCACTTATGGCCATAATATTTTTTTAAATTTATTTATTTAAAAAAAAAATGATATAAGTACCAAATGTAGTAACTAATAATATATATTAGCAAAATATTAAATACAGAAAACTATGAGTGAAACACAAACAGTTTATTATGATTTAAAATATAATAATAACAAAAACAACCTATTTAACAAAATACAGTTCATATAAAAATGTAAAAAAAAATAATAATAACAGACTTATTTTATAAAAACTGATCCCTGCTTAGGATATATAACACTAGCTAGGTTATAATAAAAAATAAGTAGGTAAAACTTAATGAAACATTGTAATAAAAATTAAAGTACCTAGGTAGATAACTTTCTGGTAATAATTAAATCACATTTGTTGATTTTTGATAATAGGTTAGAATGTAGGAAAATATATTATAACAGTTTTATTATATAAAAATAGATCCCTGCCTAGGATATAACATAACAAAAACCTAGTTAGGTTATAATAAAAATAAGTAAAACATAATGAAGCATTGTAATAAAAATTAAAGTAAATAACTTTCTGGTAATAATTAAATAGGTAATAAGTAAATCACATTTGTTGACTTTTGGTTAGGCTGTAGGAATACATATTCAGTCTTAATATCTACTTTTTTCAAAAACATCAACTACACCTGGAAACACTGAAATAAGGTGTCTATTTTGAAGACGAAGTTCTGGAGATGGTAATTTGTACAATATGTTGGTTAAGTCAACTATTGATACATCATTTTCAATAGGTACAAACTCAGTGTTTTCCTCATTGTTTGCTTCAAAACATTGGACTTCATATTCACTTTTGCTAACTATACTAACTACTGTGGCAACATATTTGTATTTCAGTTTCCTTTTTCCTATTGATTCAAATTCTATTAAAATATAATCACCAGTATTTAAATCTGGTTGATCACTTGAAACTGGTAGAATCTGATCTAAACTTAAAGGCTGAGCTAAAGGTTCTTCGAAACTAACATCCATTTTTGAATTCCAACTTTTTTCTGATTCAGAGCTTTCAGTATCAGTAACGATTTTCTGTTTGATATTTTTATTAGCTTTAATTTGTGCCCTTTCTATTTTCTTTCTCTCTAACTCTTTTTTTTTTTCAAATGCTGCTAATTTTTTTTCTTCTTTTCTTCTTTCTTTTTCTTCTTTTTCATTCAATTTAATTTCATGAAATTCAACCCACTTGTCTGACGTTATTACACTAGGTGTATATTCTTTTTTTCTGGTTGTTTTAGATAAGGGTTGTACTGGCCACTTTATAATATCATTAAAAACAGTAGTTAAAGTTCGTTTGGTTGGAACTATAACTATAGACTCTGGAGTCGTATTCTCTCCAGGGATGATTGGGTTTTCTCCTGTTGAATATTCTGTGTCTTCTGCATGACTACTTGAGGGAATATTCAACCACATTTCTGGATTTAGATTTGATGTTGTTGGTGTTGTTATATCTGCGGTAATCTCATTCTCTGGGTTGTTTACATCATCCATGATTTGTGACCACAATGTAAACAACATTGTTGCGTTTTCATTCCCATCCCATTCATAGTGTCCTCTTTTAGTTCTCTTAAATTCATCTAATAGGTTAACATCAATTTTTTTAATTTTGGATTCTACAAACTGTAGGTGACACTTAATATTGTCGGCATTAATTAAAGTGTCATGCTCCGGTACAGTTCTTATAATAATTTTAGAATAATCCACATTATCTGCGTTGTAAGGATATATGCCAGTTGCACGAAATCCTGACTTGATATTACTAGCCATTTCTTTATCATATATAATTTGTGATAGAGCCGTTGGTACATCAAATTTAGATACCTCCTTTTCATTGTCAACACGCCACTGCTTCACTATTTTTTTCCATCTTGATTTGAGGGGACCAAATACAGCAACATCAAGTGGTTGCAATATGTGTGTTGAGTTAGGATATAATGCAACTAATATCAAATCGTTTTCACGACAAAATTTACTCAAGTATAAACTTAGGTGTGACTTGTGACCATCCATAAATACAATTACTGGTCGAATAATATTTGATTCGTTTATGAATGGTAAGAATATATTAGCCATATATTCAAAAAATGTTTCTGAGGTCATCCACCCTGTCTCAGATTTTCCGATTCCCCAACCAGATGGTGCAGATTTAACTAGGGTTGCTGGAATCCTTTCATACTTGAATATTGTGAGAGGAGGTGCCCATTTTCCTAAGGCATTTGTACCAAAAAGTGTAGTCACATTTTCTTTATCAGAGTTTGTATGTTCATCATACACATTTCTACCTCTCTCTCCAATAATTAATTCACCCTTTGGGGCCAAGTTAAAACAAGTCTCATCCATATTAAAGACTCTGCTGGGATCTTCTAGTATAGAAGCATTTTCACCCAGTACCTCATAAACTTCTTTGAACCAGTTCCTAATTTTATTTTCAGTTACTGATCCTCTGGCACGATTTACATATTCAGAATGTTTCTGTGATAAAATTTTATGTCTAGATAAAAAACTGTAGAACCATTTTTTCCCTGGACGATTATTTGAAAATGGTGTGTCTAAGTTTGTTTCATCAACAAGTTTTTTAACAGAACTTAACAAACCCTCACGACCTACTGGAAATCCCATTCGACTACACGATAAGAGCCATTTAACCAACATTTGTTCTGTTTCTTTACCTAATACCGATGTAACTCCACTATGACCAGTTGATTCTTCAGGTGATTTTCCAGATAACTTATTTCTTAAGGTGGTTCTAGGAACATTAAACGTCTGACTAGCTTTGTTCTCACTCATTCCATCATGTACAGCCTTTAATGCTAGTTGCACTTTTGATGGGGAATACATGAATCGTTTAGGTTTTGTAGTGGGTGTTGTCTTGGACTTTTTTTTTATTTTGGGTGTCATTTTGATAACCTAAATAAACAAATTGGTTACTTACTTTCTTTTTAATTGATTTATATAAGTAACTGATATGGTTATTAAAGGTAACAGTGGTGTTCTCAGCTATAGCCGTAGTATGGCCATAAAAGGAAACAGTAGTGTTCCGGGCTATGGCCATAGTATGGCCATAGGTGGATTTTTATAGAAATTGAGTTCCATTAATGGTCACTTGAATACAAGAGACATGGATTTATTTTAGACCTTGTTACATAATTTTACGTAATTTAATTGAATAAAACTTACCTAATGACGCAGGAACAAATAATAACAAATAATTTGAACATTAACAATAAAATATTGAAAAAAAAAGTGTCCTTAACAATTATGATAACAACACGGCATAAATACGATAATATAAAATTGGTAAATATTTTTACAGTGCTAACAACAAAATATATTATAATCCGTGTTATCAAATGAATTTGTTCAAGTTACTGAATAATGGCATATATATCTGGCCATTTTAATGAATAGATTATACTATTTACAAGGTAAACAAAAACGACCTGGCCATAGATGGGGTATTGGCCATAGGTGGCGACATCACCCTATATTTGTACTAATTAACACTTAAGGGTGTGCCTATTTAATGTCTTACAAGAAATAGGAATACCTACTTGATGATATAATGTTGATTATAATTACAAATTATCGTAAATTTAATAATTAATTTTATTTAGTATAATATATCTTAAGAACATCGAAATGTAAGCATATATTTTGTTTGAATATGGTAAGCTATTATATTAAAACATTTTTCATCGAAAACAACATGATTTATTCGTTTTAATGAAAAACATGTCAATTTAATTATGTTATTTATTATTATTGCTTATTTGACTATTTGTCATAAATAAACAAATATATTTGATGCAATAAGTTTTTATTACAATATTAGATCACCAAAATTTATTTATTTGGTTTTTTTAAGTATTTACCAGAATGCTCGTTTATAATAATATATTATATGTATATTTCCTCTAATATTTTAACTCAAAGTTAAAACGCACAAACCGTAAAATGTATTTATATTGAACTCGTTATTTGTAACACCAAACCAATAAATCATACATCAAAAATGTGTTGTCTATTTGTTTTTAGTAGTATAATGTACATAGAAAACATTTTTCTATTTCTTATATCGAAATTATTAGATGGAAAATTCAACTAGAGTTCAATTGCTTACTCGTGATTCTAGATACTTGTGCACAACGATGCATGACATGAAATTTGACTCGTACATCGTGACCAAATGACGATGGTTTATCATACAATAATGCACATTTTAAATGGTTAAATATTTAAAGTATATTATACTTTAGAATAACTGTTTTCTCGCTTAGTGTGATTCAAAAATTCTTACATACAGTTTACTAAATAAATAGTATTTTAAGAGTTTTTCGTAAAATAAAAAAAGTCACTGTGCGAGATACGGCTGCACACTAGACCGGGCGACGTGTGTAGGTACGTGCATGTGTGCGCAAGCGGCAGCTCCACGCAAAACCCGACGCGCTTGTTGTCTTCGTTGTGATTTGTTGAAGGTAAGGAGTGGACTGTATGTGTTGTGTATCAACAGGGCGCTGTTGAATAAAGGCACCCAACCAAAATACAAAGGACAATGGATCTTTGACGATTAACAAAATATATATAAATTTATTGCATCGTGTATACCAACAAAGTACTACTTAAAACTAAGGTCAGTAGATGATAATAACAATACGCGACCAAAATACGATCGGAAGATCAATACATCGAAGAATAATAATATATTTACAATACGTCGGAGACGAAATAAAAGGAATAATTATAATAATAATAATAATAATGTCGAAGTGACGAGTATACAAAACAAAACAAATGATAACAATATAATACCGTGTGTACGACCTGGTAACCGGATGGGTCGATGATAACACGACGATGCCGCTGGGCTTCTGCAGCAGCTGGTCTGGCACGACGATGAGACTCCGGCGGTGATAACGTCACTCGCACTACCGTTGAATTCGACGAAACGTCGAATACACCACGTACGTATCTGCGTAACAAGGACGGCTGACGGAACACGTGGGCGCGTGAACGAGCGGGGCTCGGCTTCGCACGGTAAAGATTAGATGGACGGCGGACACGCAATAAAACTTTAACTCTGACACGGGCGGCCGTGACTCGAATCGCAGGAACAACTCCGGTCCCCGAGGGCGATGAGTCGGTGAACACGAGGGGTTCACGGTAAAAGGTCAACACGGTTGACTAACGACAGCACGGTGATATGCCGAGAGGCTAACGGGCCAAAACACACGTTACGTACATGAACGCGGGGCGCAAGTTCACTCGGATATATAACAACATTGCCAAAACTTTAAAAAATGGCGAACAAGAAACCGGTGACGGGGCACCAGACCGTGGAGCGGAGACATTTTTTTGAGGACAAGACGGGGGACGACGCGAAACCACGCGGGAGAGAACGGTTGCGACGACACGCGCCTACCGGATACAAAAGGCACTACAAGAGTGACCGCAGCACACCCCGCGGCCAAACGCTCGTACCGGTGATCTGTACCCAACAGTCACATTTGTTGTAGTATAATATATTTTTAATAATGTTGACAAATAATAATAGGATGTTGTAATACATCTTGATAGGGTATACCTATACAAAAATTGAGTACAGTATATAAAAATACGTGCAAAATTATATCAAATACATATTTTGTTATAGTAGCATAAACAGGCGCTTACTGGTATTCATTAGGATATGTATGAGGTATATCATACAATAATGTATCAACTTTTAACCTATTAACGTGTTAAACTTATCAACCGATTTAAAACTATTAATCAATGGTCATATTTATAGTGGACCACGTGTTTTCATATTATTCAATATTAAATAATATTTATTAATTTCTTTATTATACTAGTATAAATTAATATAAAATTATATATTGAATATACGGTTACAGTTGTATTTGGGTCACAAAATATTGACCAATTATATGTGGTTCAAAATTAAAAATTTAATATGAAACTATACAGTGCTATTTCGATTGTTTTATTAATCAGGTTACTATTGGATTAAATAATAACAGTTGATTTCAATATTCCATTGATATTATAAAATATAAATGTTAATAAAACATTAATTAGGTATACATCGATATTAATTAGCGATTGCATACAATATAAATAAAATAGAAAACGTATATAATGAAGCAATTAAATAATAGATATTTGGACTCGATAATTGAGGATAACTGAATAATGAATAATAATATTAACCAAAAGCTTATAATTAATATGCTAATCATGAAAAATTTCTTCATTTTTGTAAAACAATACAAATTCCGATATGATGAAAGAAACCGAATTACTGAATAATATAGTATAAATTGTACTATACATAAAATTCTATTTTTTCCAAAACGAATATAATTAATTTTTACCTTTTAACAATAAGCAATTTAAAAGGCAAAATATTAAAGGTCGTGTACTTATCAATAACCTACACGATAATTGATCAATTTTGATATTGTCTATAAATTACATTAAATTAACCAATCATAATTTTGTTAATACTGAATAGGTACAGTGAAAGGTTTGTTATTAGGGGATAAATTACGTCAAAGACTATACATTTTAAAATGAGTTAGTTATGTTGAATTCATAATTATAATATTATGAATACATTTGTTAATCGTATGTATTAAAATAAACTTAAGCTATCACATTGTTTGGCTTAGATTTTAGAATGTATACTGTCATTTTCATTTTATGTATTAAATATTATTTTATTAAAAACTAAAAAAAAATAATATTATTTTGATTAACTCATATAACTATTTTGTGTCATTTAGGTTGTTTCTATTTCATTTTTTTTTTTTTTTTTTTTAATTTAAAGTATAATTAAATTTTATAATATGTGATCTAAAAAATAAAATATGTAACGTAAGGTGCACATCTGACAAACTAATAATTTACCATCATATATAAATTAAATAATAGTATTATTCAAATAGAAGCATTCATTATAAAGTGAAAGTTTATAAAAGATTAAAGAAAACTTTTTAAAATAAAAACAGAAACATTAGGTATTAAACAAACTTCTAAAATTAAAAAAGGGTTTTAATTGAACAACAATATTTTATTTATGCATATGAAAACTTATTTATGCACAAAAGTTAATAATTAGACAAGTTACCTTACTATATTATTAAGTATGTACATAGAATATATAAAAAAATGTTTAATTAATAAAACTGTAGAAATAAAGAATATTAAAAATACTAATAACTCAGATTAAATTGGTAATAAAAATGAATATGTTAAAATTTTAATGTTTAAAAAAATATAAAAATGGGTAACATCATGTTATAAAAAATAATATAATTAATAAATAACTTACCAGATATTAACAATAAAAAATATAAATTTAATTAAAAAAAAAAAATTATCAATTAAAAACTTAAAATAGTGTAATCTCTTTAATTTTTGTATCTTTTAAAAATTAAAACAGAAATATAATATGAACACACAAATAATTATATTTACATGTACATATCTCAGAATTAATAAATTAAGCCTATTTATAATAAATTTGTTTTACTAATTTTAATATGTAATTACATATTACTTTTTTGGTTAGCATAATACAAATTCAATTTTATCTTTTTTACTTTTATTATTTATATTGATAAAGAAAACAATTGATAAAATAATTTAAACTTAATTTTATTGTAAATATATCTAAAGCTTCGAGAGAGTGAGAGTTAATTAAATATTTGTTAATAATATTGAATGCAGATATTATTTATGTATTGACATAAAATAAATGACAACGATTTTTCAAAAATGTGGTATTTATATATCTATAAGCTTAAAATTCATCTAATATTTAGTATTTTATTATGGGTATATTATAATTATTATACAGATCTCCAAATTATATCGGGAAATTATATTGCTGGGTTGTAAGTGGAAGTAGTAAAATCGTTTCAGAATAATGCATATTTTTAAAATAATAACAAGCTTTACGTTTCAATCGTGGTTAAAATTTTTTACGACCTTTTCGATTTTCACCATACGATTGACAATAATAAAATTAAGTAATTATAATTTGATTAAATAGTTTATCTTTTTTAAATTTTATATATTTTTAAGATATTGTTCGAATAATTTTTAAGTGACCAAATACATTTGTCCACAACCGCTCTTATCATTATGACAATCCAATGTTATATGATATTATTGTAGAGAATATTTTATTCGATGCGAAATATTATGTTATAAGTGATCCGAGTTGTATGTATAGAAGTCAGTTTGAGGATGAGATCTTAGACATTTTCTAAATATTTTAATTTAATTTAACCTCTGTGTGTGTATAACGATAGTATAACACACTAATTCTCTAAATAAGTAAAACTAATCTTACGTTCATTGTAAATAAAAAAATAAAATAAAATACATATTTTAAATTATATACGCGATAATATGGATACATGGATATAGTCTTGTAATAAAAACTAAAAATATTCATTTGATGTATTGACTTAATGTCATGTTAGATTAATGGCATTAATAACAATTGGAGTTGATAAATTTGTATTATATATATTTGCATTATTATTACTTGATTTGAACGTTAATAAGGTAAAGTATAGCTTAAAATAAAACTTTTTTTTTTGGAAGAGCATATCAGTATTATACGATGAATATTTTTTTCATTTTTTTTTTTCATCCACTTTAAAGGAGAGGAAAGTTGAGATTATTAATGTCGCTTACCATCAGCGACATGTTAGTAGTTCTCGAAGTTATTTTCGTTGCCATTTTACTCTGTGCACTACAAAGCTCCTATTAATAATTGTTATGGGAGGAACAGTTTTATCTGGCATTGTTCAACTAAAACATAAATTACCAACCCGAATGAAGTTTAAATAGATAACAGAGCAATCAGCAACACGCGACCACGCATGTTGACCGTTAAAGTCAGACTGAATTTTAATGGTGAATTAAATAAAATGTTTTAATTTATAATAACACAAAAAAAAAAAAAATTGATAAAATATTAACTGCTATTTAGTGATAATTAAGTTAAATATGACCTTGAATCTTTACCGTATATTAATATATTAGTATTAAAAATAATATAATCTACTCCATAAAAATGTATATAATAACACCAGATATGAAAAAAAATAAATAGATTTATCTTGGATAACTAGATATGGCCAATTAACAATCAACACGCACTCACATATTATATTAAAATAAAATGTATTTTATTATTATTATTATTATTATAATCTTAAATCAATAGTTTAAGTTCATGACACAAATTTCAAAAACAACATTAAAATTTATATTATTTAATCTAATTCTAGATAATATATTTCTACACATATTATTTTTATGTAATTATTATTAGTATTTATTCAAATTATTTCACTAAGAGTCGTAAAGCTAAAGCACAGTAACGTAAAACTTTCTGTTTTTGCTAAATAAAAAAGAGCAACAGCGATGAAATACTTATTTTTTATTTTTTACCTTTAATCATTTTTAATATTCACAAACCTTTTCATATGTAAAACTAATCGATCAGAGATAATATTATGTTTATTGTACTTTAAGCTTTTCAATATTTATGAATATTTGCTATACTTAAATAAAAATTTCAAGCTCAGAAAAACCTTTATGCTAGTGTTTTTAAAATATTTTTTTTTTAATATCATAATATACCACCACACCGGTAATATGACAGAGTATAACGTAGAATGTAGATGGTTGCTTAAATACTTTTTTCTACTTTTGAATTCTAACCGAAGCGATAAATTTATATTGATTTTGAAATTACGAGTTTTTTATGCCAGTTAACATATTTTAAAGAAAAATAAATGCTTTAATTTTCAACTTTGAGGAGAGTTTCTAGTATAAATTAGATATTGTTAATACTTTTTTTTTTAGGTGGGGGGGGGGGGCTAAGAAGTAAATAAAAAGAGATAAAGGGCAGTAAATAATCATATTACTTGTAAGAATTAATATATCTCGTCAATGATAGGTTTTCAAATTAATGTGTTAAATTTAAATTCAACAATAATTCATTGGATTTGATGAGACACCATTCAAAGCGAAGACTGTTCAAAATTTTGATTGATTACCAAGGTTACTCAACAATTATTTTTATATTAATATTAAAATGTAAAAAAATATTAATTTATGTTTCTAAGCAAACTGACGAATTTGTTGAGTTTGTAATGATGTGAGATTTTTAAAATTATTATTCTTATGTTTCAAGAAGAAAAGAAAAATATCCTAATCATCAACTTTAATTTAGGTTTTTTGTAGCGATTTCAATTTAGTTGGTACTTTTTGAAAGTATAAATTGAAAACTCTCAGTATTTTTTTAAAATAATTGGTGAAAAAAAAACAAAGTACGAAAAATTTTTAAAATATTAATATTGTTTTTAAAATAATTACTTAATATCCTTGGGTACCAATAGTTATTTATAATTGAAAACTAATTAGTAATGGTTAATACTTGTAACTAAAAAAAAAAAAAAAACCCAAACTTTTACCAATTATTCACAATAGCATCAATAAAATAACTTTAAAAATAAATGTATTTTTATCCTTTTGTTGTTATTTATCGGTATTTTAGTCGTTTTCGATATAATTATAATAAAACAATTTGTGTAGGGTATAAAATAAATATAATATTTATTTTAATTCTTCCTTCAAAAGTTTCAATAGTGTTATCATATTTATTAATATACATTATTTGCTTTTTGTTTGAAAAAAGAACAGATTTTAAACATCTTATAGAAATAAAATATTAAGTAAATAGCACAAACAATTATTATGAGATTTTTGACTAACTTTTTATGTATCAATACAAAAATATCAAAAATGCATAATAACAATTTTTTTTTTATGCGTTTAAAGTCCAAATTTCATAAAAATCAAATTATTTTTTAGTTTAAGATGCATAACATTTTTAATATTCAAACCTCAAGTTCAGAAATGTAATATTAGGTTCCTTATTAGTTTTTACAAGACTTGTAAAATAAATTGAGTTAGTTCAGCACTATAAATATATTTATGAGCATCTTTAGTTAAAATTTTGATAAAGTTGAAATAGAATATTTATGCGTGAATTAACACGTTTTAATAAAATAGTTGTATGATTTTTTTTTATTATTATTTAAAATTTAAAATATATATATATATATATATATATATATTTAAACAAACAAAACCGATTTTAATTAGTTTTTAGTAATTAAAAAATATTATTCGTGGAAACTCGAAAATTATTCATACATTATTGTATTTTATTTACATAATGCCATTTTTAAAAACATTTTGATTAATTTTATACTATAGCCTATTTATTTTCTACCACGAATCTATTAACATCGTTTTACGAGTTAAATTCCTAAACTGATATTGTCTTAAAAGTTAATAAATATGATTATATATGATATAAAATATATATACTAATATAAATTATCTTTATATGGATTAATCTTATAAACTTAAATACTATTTTATTAACCATAATCCTTTACTAATGTAATAATTTAAAGAATTAATTGTATGTTTATTATATTTTTTTTTTTTTTGTGTATTACTTGTTAATAATGGTTTACTTATTTACTTTTTTATATTTCTGAAACTGATGTGTAAAAAAATTTATAATTTTTACTATAATGTAGAAAATAGGTAAAAAATATACAGAAACTACAGTTTTATAATTTATAATAATAATTGTACAAATTCATTGAACAATTTTTATTCAATGTGAAATGTATATATTTTAATACTTTAAAAATAAGGATTAATAAGCATCATTGATTATATATTTATATATATATATATATATTATACTATAAATACAACGCATAAAATATATTATTTTCTTATGGTTTTTGAAATGTATTAATTTTTATTACTCAAAATGGTTATAAAATTGTATTTTACTTTTTTTTAAATGACATATTCTTGAATATTATTAGTGTATAAGCTATAAAATAATTATGCATATATTATTTTGTGTCAAAAAAAAAAAAAATAAATAAATAAAAAATACCTCATTGTGAATAATTTCAAATTTGTATGATTATTGATATCATGTTGTGCTTTGCGCATAAATAAATATTTATATAAATATATATACGTATATTAAACATTATTAAACATGTAAATATATTTCAATTTTTTGCTTTCTTTATCAAAAATAACAAATTTTATACTATTTAACGGGCTTATATTGGTATACATATATACATTGTAATGAACAATTCGTATAAAAAGGATATCTGTGATCTTTTTAATGCAATTTATTTATTTTTTTACTCTTGGGAGTAATAAATTCAATTTCCCCTTATAAATAATATATTATTATCGTCATAGTGTAATTCACCACAACAAAGGATTCAAATTATTACTATACATTCCTATATCGAACAATGGTTTTTTTTTTTTTTTTTAAGAAAAAATATAGGTATATCCCAATAATCATTTTCATATTTAATTTTAAGTCTTATTCAACAATACATGTTAATACAGGTTTTGAATTTGAAAAAAAGTCTGTCATATAATATTAATATACTGTTATCTAGAGTATTATACGACTCGTGTATACACTTTCCTTTCAGGTTACCTATTACCTAAACGCTTTTAATTTACCTTTTAACCAGTCAATAAATGTAATCCACACGACGCTGGAAAAAATCTAAAAATCCGATTTTGTGATCAGTTGGTTTAAGATTTTGTAAATAAAATTCAGACGGAACTGTCGTCGGAACTGCGCTGTCAAATGAACGTAGGCACTTAAATGTATACCCGAAGGTAACGATTAATACTCGGAAATCAATCCATTTTCACTGTGGTGTCGGGCCACCAGATATTAGGTACCTAACTGGACGAAGAGTACGTAGTTGAACAACGGACGTAATTGATGGACACAATGTTGTATTCTCTCGGAGACGTGTAATGTACGGTTGACGAGTTCATGACCGAAACGGTACAGCAGCATATCACAGACGTTGTTTTTAGTTGTAAGTTCCGCTGTGGTCCGCAGATTAATGAACGAAAACAACAACCAACACATCGTCAACCGGCATAAAATAGTGAATTAATAAATGTTTGGAGGACAGATGAGAACGGACGAAAAATGTGTGTGGACTTGCGCTTCGGCGAAGGACGAAACTTGAGAGATACTACAGATAAGTAAATGTTCAGGACAGTAATGAATAATAATTAAGGTCTCACCCCCTATAAAATATACATTTGCATATGTGTTTCGGGCGTTTGGACAGTGTGGTGGGGTTTGGGGGATACAAATTATAACGTTACAAAGTTGTATGCAATATTTTACTTTACATAATTAAACTGATTTCAGTCGTCAAAACTACATTTTATGGTAAAACTACATATTTTAAAAAGTGGGAATGCAATAAAGTAGTTAACTACTCTGATGTACAGTATATATAGTAACATATTATGTTAAGTATATGTAACCATTTAATCAATCACTGTGAAGTATGTGAAAATCATTTGAATTCAATGATAAACCTATGACAATGATTCTAAACGAAGACTGCCGTCTGTTTATATATTAATAATTATTATTAATATTTAACTTTTAGCTCCTCAAAGTATTTACTAGATTCACATTCTATCAAGTTATTGCAGTTAAAAATTTAAGCTTTTTTTTATAGTTTTGAAAGATTATCTAAATACAAAAAAAGAAAAAAAGCACATCATTGTAAAATTAATATATTTACCACTTATCATTAAATCTTATAGGAATACATAATATTCAGAAAATAATTTTTTATACCTAAAATCTATTTCAAATTAGTAAATTAAACTTAAAATGAAAAATGTGTCTTACTATTCGTTATTACACATGTACGCAATGTCACAATGTTAATATCCCTTTTGATTTTAATAGATTTTAATTAATTTTTGAATTTTGTGTTACATAGTTTAAATTTTTTAAATATTTTTTGTTAAAAAAATAAATTTAAAAAAATACCGAGTTACACACATGACACGAATTTTAATTTACAATTGAAAACAAAAAGTTGTGAAAATTTTAAGTAAAAAAAAAAAAAAAAAATCATTTTAAGGGATATCAAGGTGCTATGGTGATGTCACGGTGGTACTCGTCCAACTTTAAACAGATTTTGATATATCGTAAATTTAGTATTTTGATATAAATTTCGTAACAAAATGATTAAAAAATATTGTGAAACTTCCATGTAAATACTTAAAATTTTGGGTGTTTGCTTGACGTACGTAATTGTTATAATAGTATTTATTAGTACTAAAAATTAATTCAAATAATTACAACTAATGTATAGAAATAGTATGATATTGTTTGATAAAAACTACAATTACTTCTCATTGAAAATAAAAGTGAATAAATTCCAACTGTAAATGTAATTATTTTAAAGATTTAGATATGTAAATAAAATACATTATTCAATTTAAAATAATTATATGTAAAAGTCATTGTTATATTTTAAGACTCGACTTGTTAAAAGTAGAGGGATGCATTGAGAGACAACAATTTGAGTACAATTGTTCAACTATTTTATACAATTATTCAATGGGCAATTTCTAAATATTTCGTTAATAAATAATATTTTTTGGTAATGAATATCTTAACAAAAAAAAAAAAATTGTATTTAGTTACTTATAAATAAACTCATTTATTATAAGAACATATTATTGAGTTTAAAAATCATATTACTCAATAGTTAATTTTCATTAAAACGTGATAAATTATGTACTGGTTCACATAGTAGAATCAAATCAATTCTTTAATAGTTTCATTCGTTTTTAATTAAGCAGTACCCACGCACACATACACACACATACATATATAATATATATAAACGAGTATATAAGTTATACAACGAAAAAACAATCCAAAAATAGTTCTAGACCATTATCCAATTAAATTTAATTCTTCAGTGACGAACAACCGGCATTTTAATTACATTTTATTACATTTGTAGTTACAGTATAATTATTGGTAATATTGCTTTATTAAATTTAGTCTTAGGGACAATTGGTGTGACTGCATCTATCCCCCCTCCACCGAACCCCTTTATAAACGCTCTACGAGTCCAGGACAAATTTAGGTTGGTTAAATAAATTGCAACAAGCTCTATACAACCACGTCATTATTCATAATAATAATAATAAAAAAAATCATTTTATAATAATTATCAGTTTTTAAAAACAAAATTTTTTTTTTATTTTTGCATTTTTAATAAGACATTAATATAGTAACTACATAAGAACTATATCTAATTCATTACTCGGGGTGCATTTTTAATAAATTAATTAAAAATGCTTTTTATACACATTAAATATTATATGATTATTTATTTGTTTACAACAAAATGTGTTATTCTATATTATACAAGTAGTATATAATGTATAGATTTGATATAGCATTATATGGTAATGTTATTACTTATTGATTAGTTACGTTTTTCAGAATTTATTTTACCTATGTTATGCTTTATAAACAAGTGGTTAAT
Source organism: Melanaphis sacchari (assembly GCF_002803265.2). Lineage (NCBI taxonomy): Eukaryota > Metazoa > Arthropoda > Insecta > Hemiptera > Aphididae > Melanaphis > Melanaphis sacchari. The sequence goes on along the minus strand of NW_020271119.1, from coordinate 495,209 downwards.
ATCGAAGATTGCTCGATTCAACCCACTTATAAAAATTAAAAAAAATAATAATAATAATAATAATAATAGAAAACCATACAAATAATATTCAACTCATAAAAGCTAGGAACGTATATTATAATTTATATAAATTATCATATACAATTTTTTTAAACAAAACTCTTTACTTACCGTATAAAGTACTATAATTCATATAAGTTACATTTGTATGCTGTTCATGTATGCAATGTTCTTTTTACCTTATTTCTTTAAATATTTTTTATATAATAAGGCGTCTAAGAAATTATAGTATGAAGTGCATTGTATTTGTCAAATAAATAATAAATGATAATATGAATGAGCACGACTGTTTATACAGACCATATTTTGTTATACTCTACACTGTGTATTAAATTGTATAGTTTAAACCAAGTTCACTTTGTCTACAGTAAATTATTGAATCACAAATGACCTCATGAGCCAGCAAAGTTAGACTGAAACTTTATGATAATATAGTATAATACACACTTTAAGACACTATTATGATAGATTAATTATTATTATTATCTAGCTTATGCGCAATATTTACCTAATACCAATAATAATTACCTAAGTGAATATTCAAACTAGATTCAATGTTAAGAATGTATCATGATCAAAACTATTTTGAACAAGTCATCTTATACTCTTATGTATACATACATATAGGTATTCAGAAAAATCATACATGAAATTAATCTGAAAAATTCAATTTTCAAATTATCGTAGTCGTGTAAAGTATATTTTTACAACACTTCATTAATTGTGTTAATAAACAAAGGTATTTTAATGTATGATACATGTTATGTATATGAATATAAATCAAATATAATTTCAATATACATAAGTTTAATAAATGCGTATCTTTTAATCGAATAACATTACTTCATTAAATACTTATTTTCCATGGCTTAGTAAAATAAAATTATTACAAGACTTTGATTATACTTAAATATTTTATTAATCGTATTATGTTTTGTATTAGTATAAGCCACTATAGAAATCGTATAATTAAATATTATGTTTTCCTACATTGGAATTTTATTAGCTTAATATAGATCCAATTATTTTCAATATAAAATAAATGTGTAATTTTCAGAAAAAATACTTATTTTAAAGGTAAGATATTATTTTGAGTGTATACATTAAAGTTTTTTGTACATATTTATTATACTTTGAACATATTTTTTTATGAGAAACCGAAATTATTTAAAATCTATTCATAATATCCATTTCAAACGAAACACAGGGTGAGTATTCCAATACGGAAAATAGAAAACGACCCACCTCGTTAAGCCTTTTAACCGTTTGCACAGACGCTTAAACCACTCTTGTCCTTGGGGTTTTTCCCTCCCTTATTGTTTTTGTCCTAAATGAGCTCTGCCCCGCAATCGCAATTAAACCATCTTGAAAATATTGTTCGTGTCCTATAGGTCACGCGACCACATTATACACCACACTGCTATATGACCCACTGGAGCGGATTGTACCTACTTCATTTAATATTCATCCGGTAATGGCGTATCCTCATTCCTTCAGAACTATATCCAAATCAACGATCATTTGTCTTCGTATTTGTGTAAAAATAATATTGAATTTGTCTTCTTCCGTTTTTATTTACAATATAATGTATTAATTTACTATTCGGCATATACTAAATGTAGATGTACGTCAATGGTTTTGTAAGTAAAAGCGTAATATATACTATGTTTGTAAATGTGTTTCGGGATTGGATGGAAATGATGGATGACGGCCAGCTCAACTTTGGCATCCGAACGAACACCTTTTTAGAAAAATACCATCCCGCCGTGCTTATCTTTCCAAATGCGTTTTCATTTTTCTATCACTCTCTTTACCTTACGCGGATCCCTCTATTGAATATACCCAATGAAAAGTTGAATACCGATTGGCGATTGGTTGAAATGTTATTTTCGCGAACGACGCGCGATTATGGTTGAAAAACATGCGTACTTCTCGCAAAATATCAGTATAACTAGAGCTATTGTATTTTTCACGTAAACCACTATAATCGTTTTAGATTAAACTTACGTATGAAATCGATTTTATTGTGTTTATATCGAGAGAGATCCAAAACGATAGCATATTTGAATTTCAATTTAAAATGATATCGAGTTTTTATAATCCATTATTGTCGGTTATTGCCATTTAATATTTAAACAAGTATAATGTAAATTTGATTCGTTTCATATAGTAATGCTGTCGTCATAATTCAATATATTAATCAATATATTTTCTTATTTCTTGTTTTAAAATATAAAACTATTCACATAAAATACATTTTTCCCGTTGAATGGTTATATTACTGGTAGGTATACACATTAATTCAAATGCATAAAAAAAATGATTACAAATAATAAATATAACTCAGTTTTTAATAGTTATATATACGCATAAATATATATCACAGGTAAGCATTTTCAATACAATATTAATTTGTTGGTGTATGCCCGTCGCATACATATTGAATATTTATGGTTTTAATTAAAAACAACCCATTTAAAAAGTGTTTTTATGATACTTATCTTTAAATATGTTATATAAAAACATTTTAACTTAACTGAAGAAAGCGTTGTTGTATTTATATGATGCTTTTCTTCAAAACAAATAATCGTAAAAAGTATTGCTTTTTTTTACTACATCATTTCAGTTAAATCCTAAAATGGTATCCAATAATGTGATTTAAAAAAGTTTGATATTTGTTGTACAGCAGTAATGTGTTCGTAATTTTTTTTTTTTTTTTACTAACATCGATAAATAACTTCAAAAACTCAAATGATAGCTCTCAGGTAGTAAAATTGTTTTAACGACCTCCTAATAGAGTAAAAACAAATGTCTATATATATATAGCTATTTGAATAATATAATTCAGTTCTGCTAAAAATAAGTCTAATTATTTTAATTTTATAAATTTTAAACTCGTAAACAATAAAAAATCACCATTTTCATATTAGATTAATCTATTTATATAATGAAATATCTATAGTATTATTGTGTAAATTTTAAATAGTGTACGATAGTATTTGAATACTCAGTCAAGTAAATGTGTGTAGGTATATACATTCATGTATTTAATTTAAAATAAATTACTTGTATTTGTCTTTAAACAAGTATATCATCATATGCCAACATTTATATTCTTATTTCTCATGTTTTTTGTTATGTGTTCGTTAAATTAAAGAACTAAACCGTAAAAAAATGCCGTTTAAATATGCAAAAACTTAAACTGTGATTAGGAAAACATTATCTCCATTATCTTGTCAAAAGAAAATGGTGTGCATAAATATATTTAATGAATTATATTGATCAATAATAACTAAAGCCAATCAGATAAACACAACATATTGTAAACTATATATTAATATAGTACTAACTATAATTATAAAACTCACTAATTAAGAATGGAGTTATTTAAAACGATTTGAATGTTCAAAGTTTTAATTAATCAAAATAAATTATTGGATTCAATATACAGTTAGTAATTTTTAATTTTAGAAATATTTATATGATATTATATAAAATAGACAAATAAATAGGTTAATAAAATTATTAAATTTTAAAACGTCGAATGTGTTATTATTTGCGTTAAAAATAAAAAATAGAACTTCTAAAAGATGTTTTGTAACTAATATACGTAAAACCCAAAAATTATTTCAATAGAGTTTTGATATAACATATTTTATTATAATTTCATTCAAAAGTTTCATTTAAACTTGCTTTGGTTTTTTTTCTGTGGAATTTGTCTTATGATTGTAGTCATCGATTGAATTTAATACTTAGTGAAAGAATTTTTATACATTTCAATTTTCAAATCTGTGATACACCATAATCAAATTCTAATAACATATTTTCTAAATTAATTTAATTTAATATAAATATATTTTTTTTTTTATAGTTGTTATAATTTTTATAATTAAAAATTATTAATTTTTTTTAAGAAATTTGCAATTAACTTAAATGTATATATTTTAATTTAAAAATGATTTACTTACTATATCTAAAAATATATTGCCATTACAAAATATTTAAATAATTTTTAATGAAATATTGATATATTTTTTTAAATCTTATGATCATTGATTTACAATAATAATTATGTTAGAAACCAAATTTATAAAATTTAATTTCAATTTTAAGCGTTAGTAAACATTAAACGTACAAATATCGTTTTACTACAATTCTAAAAAAAAACTTTATAAATAAAATTCATTTTTTTCCAAATTCTAAGCCCAAGTACTAAGTTGTATTAAATTAACATTATTTATTGATTATACCATACTAACCAAAGGCTATATTTTATTTATAATGATGCATATTCTGTAAAAATAATTTGTGAATGGTGTTCAACTGAAAAATGTCTATTACAATTATTACAGGTAATTTTGGTTATCCATACATAAATATAAAGATTATATTGTTCAGATAAAACGATCTATTAAATATTAATATAGTGGTCATTAAAATTGCATTTAATATTGGTGGATTTTAAGTGGGATTTCATACGAAAATTATGTTGTATGTTAAACAGTTAATAATGTAATTTACATACATTCTTGATCCCCGGCTATCATATTTTCGACATTTTTTCAAGAATTTGTAAAACATTTATTATTTTATGTTGCTATAGTATTACAGTATTGATATGAATAATGATTGTACTAATTTTATGGTACACTTTAATTATTATGTAATATACGTTTCTTCAAATAGATTTTGCCTTAAACGCATATGATAAACCTTAGCATATGTTCACTATTTATGTTTTATTTTTGTTTATGAAGTTCTGAATAATTTGATGAGTTCTATGAAACTTCTATACATAAATAAACAAAACAATACCAACTCACTTCATTTATAAAGGGTGTATTACATGCAATGAAAGCAATTGTCTTGGAAAGGCCACTTAGTCATATGTTTTTGTCATTTTACAATAATTAATAACAATGATAAATCATTTAAATCACAAAATGATTCAGACAAGTGAATGTATCTCAATTAACGATGAATAGAAAGCCAAATTGAAATTGTATAATATCCAATCCTGTATATATTATAAATAATAGAAGAAAATGGGAGGAAAGAAGATATCCACAGCCATTGAGCAACTCACTGACGTGTATATTGTGTTGAATTTTAAATCAATAATAAATTATTGCTTATGAAAAACGATTCTGAGCAAAAACGGTTATTGGCCTATACTACCAAGTAAATTTCATGATATGGTTTTACTAATAGTGTTATGGTGAGCAAGTTTATTTTTATTTTATTAATATTTAAATATAACAATAGAATAATTCCTAGAGTCAAGCTCAAAAAGTGGTGACTCTATGTAGTAGAAGAGGATCTTAAATTTGGTAGTACAAGGTTTAAAGAGAATTTTTGACTTTGGAAGAAATGTAGGGATGTAGTGATGGCAATAACAATTTTAATAGAACTATAAACGCTAGTAATAATTTATTATTGTTATTAAATTTTAAGTGAATATCGTCTTTCTGAGTTATTTACATAAAAAATGATTAAAATTGTTATTTTTTGTCCTATATCGTCCAAATTTTAAAGCAATTTTTATACAATCGTATATGTATTTTTTTTTTTTTTTTTATTAGTTTCAGTATAAATTACTTGTGAAGAAATTTGTATACAATTTTTAGGAAATATATTTCATCAAAAACTTATTATGCATGAAAATTACTATTTTCCCATAATTATTTGTCTGTTTTCCCGCTCACTAAGAAAAGTATTGGATATATTTTACTTTTGACCCTCAATTACTAACTAAATTCATTTTTTTATTAAAAAAGGTATTTTAAGTGAAAATATAAATATTTGTATTTCTTTAAAAGGTGATAACAACAGGAACACAAAATAAATGTACATTCGTAATAAATTTTTCAAATTTCAAAAACTATTGCATTGTTTCAATATATCATAGCATTCATAAAAACTGTATAAAAATATATTTAAAGAGTATTTTCGTGATTATTTCATGAAATAATATATGTATAGTTTTATTTATTAGAAAATGTATTATATATTATACTTAATTATGTTAATACTTCATAATAAAAGGCCACTTTAAGCCAGGGGTAACTAAATATGGTCGGTGATTTAATTCCAACCCATGGAAGTATTGTGTATCTTACCACTTATTTTTATATTCATTAATATTTTAAATTTACGTTAAAAAAAAATTTAAAAAAAATGAAAAATGAATTTAATATGTAATATGTTCAAAAATATACAGCATTTTTAATGCATAAAGATAAAAAAAAAAAAAATGGTAGCCACTAATTTTGACCATAGTTATTTCATTTAAAATTTTTTAATAATATATCCGATATAAATAATTAAGAAATATTTGACTTTCTATAAAAAATGATTTACACATTTTATTTATACCATATTAATCATATCAAACGTATTACTTTATTGGAAAAATTGAAAAAAGAAAATAATTATCAGAAAAAAATAAATACTTTTTATTAACAATTCTGATTAAATTAATTTTTATTCAAAAATAATGAGTAATAGAAATAAAATTAAAAATATTAGTTATTTTTTAGAAATGAAAATAGATTCTATTAAGATTGTGTGTAAATCAATAATATAACGCATACATAAGTATGTATAAACAAATCAAATTTATTCATTATTTTTTTTATAAATAGTTTGTAAATATAAATTTAAATAAATACAAAAATGTATGATTAAACCAATATATAACAATAATATGTAATTTTAGATTGTGTGAAGAACAAGATATTTTTATATAACCATTTCTTTGAATATTAAAAAGAAATAATAAATTCTAGATGTTTTAACAAGTTTAGATTATAACCAAATACTATCGGAAACTGCTTATATACTACTCTATTTAAGCTGGCAGAATTAAAAAAGCATATTTTAGGGAATAAAATAAATATACTGCTAAAATTAACTAAAAACTTCTAAAATGTTTTTTTTTTTTAATAAACCTTTTTTAATTTACAATGAAACATAATCATTTAATGTATACATTTGATAATGATAATTAAATTATCGTACATATTAAAGCTGGTTTTGCTAAAGTACGGTTGACAGATTTAATTAAATTAACTATAAGTTATATTTTATCATAGTATATTTGTTTTGTAACTAATAATGTTTAAATTAATAATATAATACAAACAAATTACTTTTTCACTAAAATCAAATACATTAATTATAGTTTTCTAGAAAGAAAATAAGCAAACCCATATTAAAAATACTTCCCTAGTTTAACTTAGGATAGTTTAATCAAGGATATTTTTATATAGTGCCTATAAATTATTTAAAAGCAATATCATATAGATAATTTGAAAAATTAAATTAATAGTTAAAATACTGTTTTTAAAATTAATAGATTATATAGGTTTATAAACTCAATAGTATAGCAATATTGATCATTATTCATCCTATAATAAGTCAAAAACGAATATTTTTTGAGAATAAAATAAAACCATTTACTAAATATTTTTTTTCAAACCTCAATACCCAAAATTTTGCTCGTGTCCCTGATTGACAAACTTTAAGTTGTGAAACATCAATATTAATATGTTTTTCAATTCAAATCAAGTACATTTTTTCACCCTTTAACTGGCATTTGCAGCTTTAATTTCCATTTGTACATAAATGTGGAGCTTATTCGCGTGCGCACGGGGTATGCAGTCAAGCTTTTGCATACTCGGGGATAGACGTGTTTTTAGAAGGAATAATATGAACAATATCCTGAAAAACAACATTTTTAGGAAAAAAAAAAAAAATATTTTGTAGGTACGATCTACGTTTACGGCTTAATATTATATCACAAATATTATAAAATTATTATAGATATTATGCTTTTCGTTTTAAATTAACACGTCTTTATAAAAATATATTTTTAATTTTAAAAATAGAAAACAATATCCTATTATGTAATAGGTAATAAAAAACAGTGATGATAAAAATGGATCTCGTAAATATTTTAAAGCAATGCCATAAGCATTAATTATATTTTTAGGGAGCACATTTTATTAGCCACATACCTACCTTGTGAGTTGTGACCACAGTCTACTCGCACCTATAGTACAGTAACATATATTTAGGGTTATCTCTTAAACTAATTTTTAGAGTGGTAGCCCATCCCCTGCTGGTGAATTATAATTATATTTATAAATGTACAACAGTTTGACCGCTTAATGTTATTATTTAGTTCTTAATATTTAGCCTAATTGTTTTGTTGGACACAACACATATTATTATTCGATAACCTCTTCTGTAATTACTCACGTTTGAATGTATGTAGGTTCAAACTAAAATTATACCACATTAATATTTGTTACATACCTACTTTCATGTAAGAAAAGGTACTATTAACTATTATATTACTGTATTTTTTTTTTTCAGAATAAAAATTTTACGATTTTTTTAGATAATTGATTTACGAATCGTGTGCACACATACACTTAAATTATATACTACAAAGACAAAATAGAAGATTCAGAACTATTAGCATATTAAAAAATATTATTAAATAATAATTATTGGTACCTTTTCTGATTAGTACGTAAAAGTAAAACTTCTCGTGATACCAAAATATGGCATAGGTAAGTCGTAAGTACCTATGATTTATTTGGTGACCCGTTGACTATGGTATCATACACATTATTATACAATATTTATTATATTCAATTATAAACAATGTACATTATTTTGAATAGGACTCGAAATTCATTAAAGTAAATGAAAACGAAATATTTATAATTAAGATCTTAGAACCAAACAAGCTGCCAAATTTATTTTTGGTTATCTGCATAATAAATTATTCTTCAAATCCATTTTTTCTAATGAAAAAAAATAACACGGATATTAATCGGTATATAAGTTTTTTGTTGAAAAAATGTATGTTAAATATAATTTAAAATGTGAATTTTATTTGAATATTATCTTTTAGCTTGTCCTTGGCATCAACACTTGTATAATGCATAATTTAGAATTACCTATTCAAAGTTCACGAAAACAATTTCAGTTATGTTCCAAGTATTATAATATCATCGTCATTTTGATTTATTCTAACTTTATTTATTCAAACATTATCCTATAGTATATACTATTTACATATTCAAAATGGAGCATACGTTTTTAAAAACTAGATTTTTGTATTTATAATATTATTTTTTGATAATATTAACATAAAATATTTCAAATAGCTTCGTTTGTTTTAATCAAATAATATTATGGTTTATAAAAAGACAGATATGGCTCAAAAGTATAATATATTTATTCACGAAATATGCCTGTTTCAAAACCTTGGTTTTACAACTTATTGATTGAAAATGTGATTTTTAATAGTATCTAGCTTATTCAAGGAATCATATAAGTATATAACATTTGATATTGCTCCCAAAATTTGCTGGAAAATGGAAATTCCGTGGTAAGTATATTTATATTAGATTTTGAGTGCTTTGAATGTATTGAATTGCAATGATGTGTGTTTTTTTTTATTTATTTATGTATTTGAAGACACTTTTCATAACAGAAAAATGCTTTAGTTTTAAACTTTTGAAGGCGGTTTCTCGTGGAAAATTGTATGTATTTTATACTTTGAACACACAGTACTTTTTAAAATAACTATAAAAAACAACAAAACAATTGAAGAAAAATGGATTTTTTTTTTTTGTTGTAACTAAAAAAAATTACTTTATATATGTGTATACTAGTACAAAAGTGTCAATTATTATTTTTAACTAAACATTTTCAAATATTCTAATATTATAACGGAGAGTTCTGAATTGGCTAATACTATGGAGACTTAAATTTATACATACTGCTGATATTTTATTACGGAAATAGTTGACAAGATTTTTGTCAAAAACCATAAACATTATCATAAATTATTATCAATAAATGTTTTTTATAAATTTCATGAATATATATCTATACAAAAAAAAAAACATTAGTATTTAATATGAAACTAACTTGCTTAATACAATCATTAAATTTATTTTATTTTCGACATCCAGCCTTAACGCCAAACCAAGATTTCCTTCAATAATAATTAATCCATGTATAATTTGATACGGTTCGTCCGGTTGGACGACCCGTGTCGTAAATAAGTACAAATATTTATTTTATGTATTACATATTTCTATTTTCATAAAATAATTATTATATTTAACAATTTATGGGACTGCGTAAAGCGTCGATTTGTGCCGACCAGACTTGAATAAGTGGATCGGCACAATCGGGGGCGCTTGGTTTTTTAGCCGGGAACTTACCGGGCTCTAACTATTGAACGGGATATTTTTATATTACAATATATATATATATATAGGGAGTGGGATCCGGCCGATGTCGGTACAAACTTATTAAAGCGGTACTCCGACAACGAACCTGGATCGGGTAGGACAGCTTAAGTAAGCGCCTGGGGGGGTCGTGTGTTGGCTCTGACAAGGGCCGTTTATTGAATCGTCTTCGGTTTGAACGCCGACCCGGTTCTTGTATTGTTGAGCGGTAACGATGTGGACAGTTATCGCCGGGCGTCTGGGTATGGCACCGTCCGTGGATCGTCGTCGTCGGATTGTACACCACTACGGGTCTTAGACCGTTGAGCGATGGCCACGTGTAGAATCAACGCCGATTGTTGGGATACGGCACCGTCGGTGGATCGTCGTCGTCGGGTCTCACGTCAGCAGTGGTCCTGTACCGTTAAGCGATATCCACGCGGGTAACCAACGCCGGACGTCTGGGTACGGCACTGTCGGGGTATCGTCGTCGTCGGGTTTCACGTCAGCAGTGGTCTTGTATCGTTGAGCGATAGCCACGCGGAGAGTTAGCGTCGGTCGTCGGGTTACAGCACCGTCGGTGAATCGTCGTCGCCCGATTGTGCTGGCAGCCGTCGAGCAGTGCTTCGTTGTCGTCGGTCAGCGGTCTGGAAGTGGTCTTGGTCTTCTTCTGTTGGGTTTCTATGTTGACTGTTGATAGTTTGAAGATTTGAAAAAGACTGACTAGATGGTCAAAAGTGTCCGGTATTTATACCGTCTTCGGCCATCTAGTCCGTTATTCATTGGTCCGCGTGATTCGTACTGACAGATACAAATCACACCGTTGCTCTGCTGTTTATATTTACCAGGTGTGATTTTTATCTGTCAGTCTTCCTTGTTTTACCCAATCGATATTGTTGGTCTTGAAAAAGACCTTTTTACTCATATACATACAGTTTATTCCGTAACAAATTAGACATTTTTATTTACTTTACTTACCACAGGAATTCCATTTACATTTTTTAATGTATTGTCATTATCAAATATTGAATCCAATCGTCACGTTTGGCGTAGTTTGGTGAACATAGGTTCTTTTTGTTTTAATCATTATTTAAACAGGAGCTGGCTTGGGGGTAAAAAAAATATTTTTAACCCCTGATCAATGTGAATGATAACTGTTAAATTAAAATAGGTCAGTATTTTATTGTATATATTTTAAAGGAACTAAGTGACAACCTGTGTTTGTTATTCACAGTTCTGATGCGTAGGTGCACCAAAATAGTATTTACACAGACCACAGTCTGGCATATAATATAACTATGCAGTTCGAATTTACACTACAGTTGTACTGTACTTATATTTCTACTCGTAACTTTGTATATTGTACTGATCTCGTCACTTTTTAGTTGAAAACCAATAACTTGTGTGCGTGCAGATCGATTCGCATGGTCGATTTATAGTGGCGCAGCAGCATATACTGAATAATAATATAGATGTAGGAAAACGCCAAATGGCTGTAATTCGTGTTATGTGACAAAGTATAAAGCCTAACCTTTCTATGACAATTCGCGCTAGAAGGGTATTTATTGGAACATTTTGGCTATCTGCTGCAAGGATACTGCGCACTGCGAACTGACAATTCAGGATTTAAATATTAATATGACGATTCTGTTCGCTTTGACGCTCTACAGTTATATATATATAGAATTATAATCGGCTTTCCTCTATTAATAACACGGTCATATCGGAGAAAACCATTTTTTTCACTCTATAATTAAATCAAATTTTAAGCTATCTTTATATGATTAAATTAAATTTATTTTGATTGAAATTTACGATTAAATTGTTGAAATTTTATTTTAACAATCTAAATTAAATACACAGAATTTATTATTATTTAATGGTTTTTGATTTATCACCGACATTTATAAATAGTAGGTATTATATTACAATACTAATGGTTTTTTTTTTTTTTTTTGTATGTAGATTACTTAAAAGGTATTTAGTAAAAGGTTTTAAGTATTTATCATGACTTTTAAGACACTTAATTAAATTATCTTTTTAACCAAAATGTAAAATTACTCACTGACACAGTAAAATATTATAGGTAATTACGTTATTTTCATATGTTGTTAAAGCATAGATTCACGGAAGACCATTGTCTAGAGAAGTTGAATGTATGTCAAATTTTTATGTACATATATGTTTATATATTTGTTAATGTCAAACAGAGATCCATCTAAATGTGAAATTCGAAGAGAACATTAACAGGAAAATAACTACTAACAGTATATTTAAAGTACAATAAAGGTTAATTTTAAGTAAAATACTTAAAATTGTAGGTGCAGCTTTAGGGGATTTAAGTTTGAAAAAATTAATTTTTTTTTTTTAAATGTTATTATTTCCAATAACATAAAATTATATAATGAAATTTATAAGAAAAATCTAGTATGCATATTGTAACTAAAGTTTATTTTAGATAAAATAAAATAATATTTTTAATATAAAATATTAGCTTAGTGTTGGTGCATAAACATTAACATATTCAAATTAAGTATAATAGGATGATAATTTTGTTATGATTACTTTACTTAAAATACACATAAATTATAGTTGTAAGTTATTTAATTCGTGTTTATGATAATGTTATGTCCCGTAGTACATTTTCAGTCACGAGATTCTAGTATATTTTATATAATATAATTATATATTTACTGATTCTGAATAAAAAAAAAATAATGTGTAAGCGAATCGTAAGAAGAATGTTGACAGCTGCATACTATTTTGCTTCGTGAAATTCCATATTGAATGTATTGCGTATTCTTAATATTAGACGGTACCTATCATATATATATATATATGTTTATATGAACTATACAAAATGTGATAACTAAAGATTGGATTTATATGCATTTTAAATTGTAAAATATGTATGCAAACATGCACTAAAAAAAGTCAAAATATGCAAGAAAAAAATACATAACATGCAAAATAAAATTTAAATATTAAATTTTATATTTGATTTTAATTTTGCTGTGATTATTATTTATTATTTTTATTTAAATTTGCATAAACAAAAATATAAGATATAATATAGAAAATATACAAAACAAAACTGTAATTTTTTAAATTGTAATTTAATTTTTAATCTTTAGGTAATACATTGTAAAATGTATTTTATTAATATTAAATAATAGATACATTGGTGATATAAATAGGAAAGAAGTATGGTTTAATGATGTATGTTAATTGGATAAACAATAAGTTATCAAACGTTATTCTTTGAGACATAAAATATTTGATATTATATAAACATACCTATAATTTGTTTTTTTTTTTGCTGAACACCTTTTTGGATCGTTAGGTGTATATTTGTGCGGGTTTTTATTAAAATAAGCAAAAATATGTAAAATATGTACTAACGTCAAAATATACAAAAATATACTGTATAAAATGTTGATACTAAATCAATTAATTAATGATTTGTGGGTATTCATTGACTGCATGTATATTATTTTAAAAATAGCAACATGCATTTCATGTAAAATCCATTATACAGTGATAACTATAATAAAATTGTATATTCTGAGAAGACACACTGTTTGTGTTAACTAAAATAATTTAAATAATAAATTAGGGTGTTTTTTCACTGCCATAAACTATACCGTTATCTAATGATAAACAAATTGTTGCCTAGTTAAATTATTAAAGAAATTTCTTTGAAAAAAAATCGATAATTTATTCAGTGAAATAATTTAATAATATTATTATGTATATTTGGTGTGGCTCATTTCGGGAATAGGTTGTCAATGGTTTTGAAATGATTTTTTTTATTTTTAAAAACAGAATGTCCTTAATTTTTCTTATAGCTTGTGTGAACCACCCCTGTACTTAAATAAAACTGATTCGATTATGTTATTTATATTGTATAACTATTATGCTTATAAGGTGACCATACGTCTCGTTTTTAACGGGAAAGCTCCATTGCTCGTACCTTTGTCTCGTTGTCCCCTGGGGAATCTTCGGGATGTAAAAATTCCTAGCTTTTATAATGTAAATAAAAAAAAAAAAAAAAAAATCAATTGTGTACACGACAGAAAATCAGGTTTTTAATCAAAAAAAAAAAAAATATATATATATATAAAATTAACTATTACAAGGAAAAATGTATTAACATTGATTATATAAAAAAATAATTGCTGTGATAGGTTATGCGATGTTTACGTGATTCACACACCATCAAGTGTGCTACAGATTGCCTGTGCCATTTAAAATTGAATGTATAATATTATAATTGTTTTCATTTTTCTACATTTATACGATACTAGAAGAAGCATGTAAAAACTTTGTGAGGTTGCTGCTGAAACTGAGTACCAGAATTTATAGGACTATAATAAAACCAGATGGTTTGCACTAATGTTTGCTATCGAAAGAATAGTTTTACAGTTATATATACCACTAAAAGATTATTTTTTAAGAATAAAAAAAAATGCCCTGTATTCTTGAAACATTTCTTTGAGTATCGAACTTTTGAGTATTGCTTTTTTTTTTCGTACACAGTCAGTCGGTAACTTTTCATACAGCAGTGTTAAATATTTGAAAATCAGAATGTTTCAGTGATTAAAGCTACCAAAGTAATCGATAATTTATGAAAAAAAAATTGGGTTAAAAACTAAATTCTCCATTTCTCTCAAATTCTATCCGTCGATTACACTCTGTGTTACAAAATAAAAGGGAAGGTTTAAGAAGATTCGGTGAAATCAATTACTTTAGATTTTTATAAAATAAATAGTGATTACTTTCAGGAGAAGACTCCGTACAATCAGTCTAAATCGCAAATATTCTAATAAGCCGATTTTAAAACAATCCCAACGTGGGAAAAAGCACAGAAGTCAATAGATGTGCTAATCGAAAAGGGTTAAATCGACTTTGAGAAGGACTCTGAGGTATTTGACGAATTTACGCTAATATTATTGTATGTAACTGGACAGTGTAGGAGTGGAATTCAGATTTATCTGGCAAATATGCAAAGCATCGTTGGATACAAATGTTTCAGCATTTTTGTGGTAACGATGTATATCATTGTGTATTTTTTGGAAAACCGTTAAATATGTTCTATGCTTGCTTGACGCTTGTTACCAAACTTTTCGAATGAAAATTTTCATTGATGACCAAAAAAAAAAAACTCAGCTTCAAGACGTATCAGTTTTGAAAGTGATGCTATTAACAAAAATTAACTTTAAAATGTCCTCTCCAGAATTGTTACTTGTTTCTGAAGTAATCTCTCAACTCATTGAAGGAATTGTGTTATAATGATAAATATAACTACTATGTAATTTTATTTTTTTCGTTCCATAAAAATACTACTTTGCTTATGACTATTAAATAATAAAAAATTTTACTTATGATAAAAATAATGAATTTTTTTTTTTTTATTCCGTTTTTATCAAAAAAAATATATATGGCTATCTTAAATTATGTCCAAATTAATTAATTAGTAAATAAATAAATGTTATTTAATTTATAAAACTATACATAATACAGAGTATATATATATATAGAGAGAGAGAGGTGATTTTGATATTGATTACGTATTTATTTATTTATTTTAATTTACTGATTATAATAAATAATTACTTATCGATTATTGAACTTTGTTTTACAATTTTAATTATTGTTTCAGGAAACACGGCTGCAATAAGTAAGTACCTACATATTTATTATGAAATCTATTATTATAAGAAATTTAAGCTTATACTAACAAATATAAATTGTATTCTTTATTGTTTACTCCTGAAATAATAATGGATAGGAAAAAAAATGAATGCTTCGTAAATTACAACAGAATAAAACTCTTATAGGTAGGTATTTTTTCATAAACTAATAAGACGTGTTCATAGTTAATGATTCTTAACGAGGAACAATAAATAATTAAAATCGTTTTAGTTATAAACTGTATTTATTTATCATGTGATAAATGTTTAACTTTTAAGTGGAAATAAAATGAAATATTCACATTATTTCTTAAATATATTATTATGTTCAAAATTGTCAGTGTTTTTTTTTTTTCTTTTTGTCTATTTAAACTACCTTTAACTACTTTTATAGAAATAACAACAGTTTATTTTTTAAGCCGATGTAAAGTACAAAATTTAATTTCGCAACGATTTGGTTCATGTGACATAATAGTGGCTAAACCCTGCTGTCAAAACATGTTTCCGCATTTCATCATTTATGACTCGTAGAGACAGAATTATCTTTTTTTTATTTTAAATAGAATGATATGCATTTTATCTTCTTTTTTTTTAGAGAGCATATTTATCTTATTTTATATTTTGTTATTCACAATTTAGTATGTGATAATTTTTGTTTTAACATAAGTTATTCAGGACGTAGATTACATAAAAAAAAATTGTCAACAAATACGGATAACGTTTTATTACGGTTCTAGCTAGAAAATATTATGATTTATTTCTGTTTACGAGTCAGAATACCGTCAAACCCAAAAAAATATTATGGAAAATTATTTATTTATTTAATTCTTCAATTTTACAACAATTAAATATTAATAATGACTTAGGTTATGCTGTTATTCTATTTCTTTCACATAAGTATTAGCAAGAATTTTAAAAGGATAAAGTGGTATTTCACCGGTGCAGTATAGCGTTGCTAAACATATTATATACCAAACAGGTCACGACCTATAATTTTCAACAATATGTTTTAAGTGGTCTTAACGTCTCTATTCTATAATAGTATAACACTATTGTTTACATCGTAATTGACGCAGAATAATAATATACGCTTATTGCAAAAGTTAGTAAAATTTTAAGATCTTTTCATTATTTATTATATATTTGATGATATACCGTTTAACCTGAAACTTTATAGGGGCTGTGTGCGTACAAAATTGTATATCTGAAAGGCGTCAAAAGTTCTCTTTGTACGTACACTCGTAAGTAAGGGAAACACGTGATTAATTAATTAGTTCAAATGTGACGAAGAAAATAATAACAATATGAGACATCGCCATAGAGTACTTTCCTCTTACTCACATATAAAATATATGAGTAAAAATTGATAAGATTTTAACTTTTCAGTAACTCACACTGAAGAGTTGATCCCTATATAATGTGATAATAATTATAATATCTAGTTTTACGAATCATGTTCGTTGTTTGGTTTTAACTTTTAAAGCACCCATAAACTTTATTGCCACGTGACTGTACGACTGTTTTCTGTACTACGATTGAAATAAATTCCAAAAAAAATTCGCTAGTTCACAAGAAATTTATGTGACCGAGTTAAATCGATTATCCCGAACGTACATAAAAAAAAAAAAATAACGAAAAGCTGATTTCCGGACCGGCAGATATACAGGATGAACGCATTTATAAGCTGATATTAAACGTGTAAGTAAGTACACGTTTTCATATGTCACGCTGTGTTGTTAATTATTTACATGTCGCGAAGCACTCTAACTAGAGCGGTAGCTGGAAAGTAATTTTATAAACGAGATTTCGTTTTAGAATTTAGATACAAAGCGCTCACCTATAGTAGTCACCTATGCAAGATCGTACTGTACAGCTTTTATTTTTATTTATTTATTATTGTTTATTCCACTTCTGCCACTACACTCCACGTTATATATGTATCTGGAATAAGGGATAATCTGCGAATTTTACGAAAACTTTCATCCAAAGAATCGGCAGCGCGAATAAGGTAGAAAAAATACCGTGAATGGGATCGTGTGAAACAATGACAGTTGCTTGAACATTGTGCGGCGTAGTCGAAAACTCTAGAGAAACTATAAATTCGGGATAACATATTATATACACATTATTATCCTGAACATCAGCTGTCGTATAAAATAACTCATCGAGTTCACAATAATAGGCGTGTCTATAGCCTGATAACAGCAGTAATGAAAGGCGTATAATGCATGGATACGCAAACTACACCACTATTTTACTCATGTCATATTATTTATAACATGTCATTTGTATTAAGTTTATGGGCTATGTTTATCAATAGGAATCACAGATCGAAATGTTTATATATATTTATAATATCAGTATGCAATTTTAGAACTCAATATATAAAGAAACGACATATTATTCTATATAATTATGTCCCCGTGTTTTGTCGACACGTCAGCTGGAATTTTAAAAATTAAATATTTTTTATAAGACTTAATGATAGTTATGGACTTTACTTTTATAATATTTCCTTGTATAATTTGGATAAAAAACAAAAATAATCAATATATTTCATTGCTATCATAGTGTCATCTATTAAGGTACACTATTGGTATTATTATTTAAAATCGAATTTTGAAAATATTTATTGTACAAAAGTGTACTGGAATTTCATTCAAGTTACTCTTGCAACAGTTAAACCAGAAAAATTAAATTTACTCAATATTATTTTAATTTGTATTGTTTTTATAATAATCGAATTAATATTTATAACTTACTCTAGTCTAACTTTAATATTAAAACTGACTAGAACATTTAAATTTTATCAATATAATTTTAAACCTCAAAAATATTGCACTATATTTTATAACCTGGGTAAATTAAAAGAAAAAAAATACTTTGTAATTTAAGTTCTCTTTTAAACATAATTTTAAAAATGTACATTAATTGTGTTTTAATTTTTATAAATTCTTGATTTTATTACATCACATCAATATTTTTATTTTTTAAAACTATTGTAAACTCCCTTTTCCCTATATATATATATATATATATATTATATTTTTAATATTTTTAATAGTGGTATTAACTTTTAAATTTTTAAATATTAAATTATATAAAATATTTTCAAAAAAGAATAATTTTATGAAATTTGATGTGCCTCCGTATATTAATTATCAAACTATAACGATTCAATAATAATAATAGTTTAATATTCAGCCTGGGGGAGTTTAAGTTAAGTTCTGGGAAAATCGAGAGAAGTATAATATAATTTACCTGTACGTTTTAAACTACTTTCTCTAATTAATCAAAAAAAACTTAAAACAATTATTATTAAACTATTAATCTAAAATATTTAAATGAATGCACATCGACTTGATTATTTAAATATTTTCTTTGATCGTTTTAAATTCAAATAATATACCACAGCTCACAGGTTAGTGTTTAAAAGTTTAAAGTTATATTAATTGTTAAATTAGTTACACAGAAAGAAAATAAATATAATAAAAATTACATTAAAAATGTTTAATCATTTTTTTTTCTTTTTACTATGTCTAATTTTTGTTCCACTTAAACCTAACGATATGAACTTGTGTCTATTATATGATTATTTTTTATTTTACATAAGATTATTAAAGATAACAAACATGTCAAGGGTTATTTTAAAATACAAACTAAACCACTATAATTAACTTATATACACCATAAATTATATGAAATAAATTAAACTATGTACCTATAGTTTTAAGTTTACGATTAACTTTACACAATATGACATAATAATAAATTAGACCAATAATATTCTAAGGATGTCCCTGTAGCGCAATGCAGTAAAGTAAGTAGATGTTCTGCTACGTTACATAACATAATATAGAACAATCGTGCGTGGTAAAAATTAAGTTTATGTATAAGTATAAATACTATTACTATATGTTTTACTCAACTTTTTTTTTTATACAATATATTTTCATAAATTAAATTTATGAAAAGTTATACTTTCTAAACAACTTTGGTGTTTTTGTGATAGAGCAAACTTCATTAACTTACATTTGAAAGAAGAAAATAATGTTTGGTAAAACCATTGATTATAAATATAAATATTATTTTATATAGCCAACCGTAAAATGTATACTTAGTCTATAAAATTATAGTTTTTATTAATTTTAATAATTAATAATTATACGTATGGTGTTATAATTTATTATTAAAAGTATAAATGTAAGCATTTTAATTAAATTGGCAATTAATTATTAATCAACAATTATTTTACTTTCTCGTATGTGTTCTTTAAAATATATTTACAGTATTATTATATATTAATTAGATCAAAATTTATTTTTATGATAAATCCGACAAAAATTTGCACTTAAGTTTTAAAACTGTATTTCCTCTCATAACGATGTGTATATAAATACTGTATATGGTATTTTTAATAATTTTAATTATCATGAAATATTATAATATATAATTAATATAATTATTTTAGTGTTTATAATTTCTGTCATAATATTAGATGAGTTGCGAGGTCTGTAAATAATTTAATATACTTCTTATATTAGAAGTTTAAATTAGACTAGTATTATAAATATGTTAACATTTTAAAAGCCAATTGGTAAAAAAAAAAAAAAATAGTGTAAAACCGAGAATGAAAATACTGAACTATCACCGGACATACTAGTTTAACAATATTTTATAAATATAACTCAAGCAGCTATCATATTATTTTAACATTATAAATTTTTGACATGGAAAATTAATTTATTCATTGTTATTATGACATGTAATCAACAAAACTGATGAAGAAGGAAATTAATATTTATTGATAAAATTGATAAACGTTACCCGAGCAACGGGCGT
Source organism: Melanaphis sacchari (assembly GCF_002803265.2). NCBI lineage: Eukaryota > Metazoa > Arthropoda > Insecta > Hemiptera > Aphididae > Melanaphis > Melanaphis sacchari. The sequence goes on along the minus strand of NW_020271119.1, from coordinate 474,358 downwards.
GTTAGATCGCTATACTTTTACTCAGTTTTGTCAATGGCGGAGAGTAAAAGAACAAACTATCAAACAACAATTCACTATACGACTAAACGATTCTGTCCCTACGTAGAAATCGCTTTCAGAGTAGTATCTAGATGTTAAATAAAAAATAAAAATTCTGCTGTTATTCGGAATATATATTTTGACCGTTTACAAAAAAAATAAGGCTCGAGATTCGACGTTCCGTGTATTGAAAAATTACGTTTTTTTTTTCTTTTCGTCCGCAGAAACCTCAGTCATGTTTTTTTTTTCTCGACTTATGCCCACACCTCACCATCGTCACCACAACTATACATAGAAGCCAAACAAGTTGAATATCATTGGGTCGAAATTTCGGTTATTATTATTTATTACCAACATCTCTCCTGGGCGGCTTAAAACCTGCGCTCGTTTTTCTTACACTCGCCCTCGCCACACCCCTTGCACATCCCTTAACGGGAAAGCGTTACCCGACCACTCGCAATGCACCTGGCGCCATTGCTTTACTCCACCGACCGGTCGTCAACTAGTATCGCATTTGTCACAGTGTGGTAAGGAAGAGGGATTCTAGGCTTTTCCTACTTTTTTCCAACCTTCATCTCCGTCCTAATTTTCAAAACACAACCTTGACTGTCTAACAAAACTGCCTCAATTAAATGTCCTAATATATGCTTAATTTTTACTTACACGGTTGTGCCTTATAATATATTATGTACTTAAAAGCATATTCCATCAGAATTTGATACAAGGTTTATTTAGACATTTTACGCGTTAAAAGCTAGATATCTACGATACTATACATAGCCATATATCATTGTCTAACATCAACGACAATTTAAAATGGTTTAAACATATAATTCGTCATTTATCAATATTGATATTAAAACATATATAAAATATAACAACACTGTTTAAATATATACTCAAAAAGTTCGTGTGAATGTCCACGGTACTATTATTACAGTACAATAACACAATACTGATCTACGTCGTGTATGGCATGTAGATGGAATTACTACAATAAGCCCTCACGTACGTGCGTTGAAAAATAATCAAAAAATAACTTCGATGAACGGTACGAAAAAAAATAAATAACCTACAGCGAGCGTCAAAATATAATATAAAGTAGTGAAACTGTATGTGACAGAATTACAGTAAACAATGTAATTTTGGTTTGTATAATTTTTTTCGTTGATCTCTCTTAATGCAAATCTCTTAAAATAATTTGAATTTTTTTTATTAACTTGATTAAACAAAAATGTACGAAAGTCTTATTTCAACTGTTGATAATATTATCAATGAACACGATTCTTACTTTCATGAGTAATAAAACTTTGAATACATTTTCTCTTTTTAATATTTTTTACTACAGAGTATTTGCTTCAAAATATGTATTTGTATCTATTTTTTTGTTCATAGTTCATATATTAATGTATTCATATCATAAAATATTATAATACAATTAAATCGAATATTATGTCAAGTATTGTAATTCTTACTTCAATAATATTACTATGTTATTTTGAATTTTTTACTCCACATTTTGCGAAAACAGTACATTTTATTTTATTGCTAGGAAATAATATAATTTATAGGTATCCACTATCCATACGATGATGTTTTGGTATATTAAAATACAATTGTTTTTTATCCGTACTGATTAATACTTACGATGTTAAAAACGTTCTCTATTACTATAGGATTATTCGTCTATAAATTATTATAATCCATTTCAGACTATAAATGTATTACTCTTTTATATATATATATATACGTGTGTGTTATTAAAAATAAAACACAAATCAAGATGTGAAATTCATATAAGTTATAACCATCGCAATTTTATGTCATTATTGATTACATATTTATAGCCTAAAATCTAAATATTACTTTTGTTTGTTGAAATTAATTAATATTTGATTTATCTGGAGCCTGGTAGTACAGGTGAGATGACTATTTTATTTTCATATCCATACCCAATTTATTTCCTCTTTTTTTTACACTCCAAACAATTTTATATTTGTTAATTATTTTTTCCAATACAAAAAATAATGTCAATTTACTTTTAACCATTAACACGTTTTTTCTTTCCACAAAATATTTCCCGTTTAAAATAAAAACGCATTTAGTTTAGAGGATTATATAAACAATATTAACACGAAAATAAATTACGTTATGCTACGTATGTATGTTGTTTTGATTGTTTGTTTTTCAGTTGTTTTCGTTAAATTACTCCGTATTGAGAAAATACATTACAAGCTATTCATGTACACATTAACACTGTGACTTGTTTGACCCTAATCAGAATTCGTATGCATACGAATACACATGAATAACTTTAACAAACTATGTTGATTATCGATGGGTTGTTAGTTAATACAAATTTTATATAGCACTATAATATATTACATGAATTATAAGAAGGCCCTTGTCACATACTCGAATAATTACGATTCACATTTTATACATATTCACATAAAAAAAAAAAAAAATATATTTCTTATTTGTAAATTATTTAATCATACATATGATAATGGATCGTTCATATTTTTACTAAAAACAAAATGTTATTATTTATAATAATTAATATAACATTTTTACAAAAAACATGAATTTCAATTTATTTAATTGTTATATCCAATACTCATAATACAATAATGACTGTAATACGTAGTAGCCATAGTGTTTATTTTTTTTAAATTATTAAATATATAAAACTAATATCATCAACCGTAAAATATTGCTGTTGAACATAGGTTTTCAAATAAAAACCCATACGAGTTATGAGGTTTAAATTTTTTAAATTTTATACACATTTTTTATGAGATTTATTAAAAAAAAAAAATACGAGAATTCTTCTAAAAAACGTATTGGAATATTTCTGTGACACATTGTTTAAATAAATGGATTTTTTTTTTTTTTTGTATTACTAGCTAAAGGTATGTTTTAAATAACTCTGAACAAGTCCAAAATACGTTATTTATTTATTTATTTATTTATTTTTTTTTTTTTTTAATGTTGTGTCATTTTATTACTTTTATAGTATTTACTTAAGTTTTATACAATAAATATTTAAATGTAAGTCCAAAACTATAATATATTGAATTGTTTGTTGCTCCTAAATATTTATTTTATTTCAAATTAAAATTATTTAAAGTATTAAAATATATTTTGGAATTGATTTTAACAACCTATTGATGTTTTTATTTTTATTTTAAAAGTCATAAGTCTTAAAATTTTTGTTTATCGATACTAAAATTTTTTTATTATTTTAATTACAATTAAGAACGTATATATTCTTATAAGACATATTTTGTAAACTTAAAAATCAAAATTTAAAATTATTAACGTATAATTTGTTAATTTATAACAATTTACAATATTTACATAGAATTATTTTATTCTTTTAATGGCATCAATATATTTTTTTAACTTAATTGAGTGTTTAAAAATAAAACATTTGACTGAATTTTATATGGTCATGTGGATGTATATTTTTAGTTTGTATTAGTTTAAAATATTAAGTTATAACTTAAATTAATCAAATCTTACATTCAAATTACAAATTAATACAAGAGAATACATTAACTTCTATAAAATAAGATTTTAGATTTATAAAATATGATAATAATGATAGTTTTAAAATAATAAAAACTATTTAAACAAAATTAAGCTAAAATAAAATTTTAAAAGAAAACTCATACCTAGTAGCTTAATTATCTTTCTAATTAATTTATTTTAATTATATTGGCATAACAAATTATATACATTAATATATTTCAAATTAATTAATAAATATTTTATAATATTATGCATAGATATTATTGTTGGTGATTTAAAAAAAATATTTATTAATTATTTATTTATTTATGATCAATTTAAGTTTGTTAAATATAGAAATGAATAACATAACTAATAATTGATTTATATATAAACAAATCTATTTAAACGTATATTTATAAATTATACTGCGTGCAGAACAAAACGTGTTTAGGTTTTCATGAGTTGATCTTCTTGTAAGATAACTTAACTAGTTTTGTTAATAAAGAAATTATGTAAGACTTTAACAGCATTTCTTAGGAATCCCCTCTGGTGTTCTTGTTTTAGTTGTGATTTCTCTTGAGAAGTTCCAGACAGAATACGAGAGTTAAGAGGCGGTTAAGTATAAAATTTATAAAAAAAAAATATACATCTTAAATTATTTTTTATGGAAATTTGATGTTTAAATGTTGACTAATTATTTATTTTAATGATGAATAACAATGTTCGTTATATCGTTTTAATTAAAAAACACAATTGTGGAGACTTAAAACTTGTACATATATTATGAATTTACAGTGACATTTTCAAAATATTTATAATATTCATTATAATAAAATATTACCTATTTATTTTACACCGTGAATATGTGCATATTATTTTACGTTAAGATGGTAATAAATCAAAAGTCGATAATAATATAACATGGTATAAATATACATTTTTATAATAATTAAATACTTATAACAAAGTAAATGCAATTTTTGACGAAAATTAAATTAACATACCATAATACTAAAAGTAAAATTAACTACATTAGTTGATAATATCAAAACACATATCATGAAATGTACTTTTGATATAGACTGACAAATCGTCTCTGCTCAAAATCGTTTTACGTTTATGAGTAGAATGATGTATCATTAATATCAAATTTAACACATTTATTATAGTAACTCACTAGACACTTATTTAGTATATCCGCTTATATACCTTTTTTTTTTTTAATGTTATTTCTTATAATCATAAAATAAGTTGAGTTTTATAGACAAATTTTTATTCTTAAAAGTGTTCAATTTAAATTTGTGCAAATGTATATTACTGGTATGGCGTAAACATTTTATTGGGTCTTGTACTAATAGTTTAATATACTAATAGAAAGTACGTACTACTGTACTAGTTAAAATTTAAATACGAAACAGTAAATTAAATAATAAATTCAAGTACCTAATATACGATTAAAAAAAAAAAAATCACTATTTTTAAATTTTCAATTTTCAATTTAGTTTTGTATATCATTTTTAATATTTGGAGAACTTGAGACAAATCAAAATTTATGCTGTTATGTATAATCTTAGAATTTCAAAATATTAAATCTCGGAAGCCAAAATAATTGAATAAAATCTTAAACTATTATGTTATTTAATATATTCACCAATGCTTACTAAAATTAATTTGTATGCTAGTCCATCTTGTGTATTTTTTTTTCGGGAATTATCTCAACATTGTTTTTAAATTATTGTTTTATACAAAATCAGTCAAATTAATATAGACTACTATTTCACTTTCAGAAATTCTAAAACGCACTTGAACTATTCACAAGGTCAAATCATATTATAATCTACTCACACATCAGGAATAAATAGTATATAAATAATATTATTATAATATGGTCGTTTGATGCACTTATCCGAACCGTTCAAGTGTCAATCTGGGCAATATGCCAATAGAGCCGTTGCTTTTAACATGCTGACCGATGCAGATAAAATCACCATCTATTGGATCACTCTGTGTGTAATTACAACACTTAATCATTATTATTTTAAGTATCTATATTAAGATATAACGGAGTTTGGTATTTTGGACCTTTTAGTTACAAACCAGTTAAGGGATAACTGATCTGTGATTAAGTGATATTTCAAGTCAAATAAATAGAACCTATATATATATATTAAAGGGATTTTTTTTTATATATAAACAATATAATAATATGAGATATTATACTAATTTTAATTGATTATTCAGACTTGTTCGACGTTGGTCAAAAAAACGAATAAGTTGTAATGTTTATCGTTGTAATTTTAAAATCTATGATGTAACCACATCATTATCAATAGAATTTTTTAATTACATTAAAAAAAAAAAAAAAAAAATAAAAATAAATATTACACAAACACTAGATTTTATGGTGAATTTTTGTTAGTATTCGCAACGTCCGTGGTCAATGTAGGTTCATATGTGTAAATTGTAAAGTAAATGAAATTATACTAAAATATATAATGTATATTATATTATGTACACGAAAGACGACACGCCGCTGAAAATAATAGTACGAAAATAATAATAACAGAAACTACGAATTATTTTTGTAAGTTTTTGGAATAATAAAATCAAGTAACGTTACAATTTTTTGATAAACTAAGAAATATTTTTTTCTATATACTTACCTTCTTAAAAATATAATATAAATATTAATAAAACAAAAAAATTTGATCAAGTCAATAAATTTTCGAGTAGAAATGATATCGATTTTAAGGAAGTGAAATGCGTTACAAAAACAATTTACTGTAATATTTTTTTCAGAAAATACTTTTTAATCAGTGAAAAATCCAAAAAAGTTTCATGTATCCCTTGGGTTTGGTTGGGAATTGAATCGATTGGATACTTGGACCAGGTATTCTATAAACATTGTGAGTAGTTTCCCTACTTATGATGGAAATGCTTCAGAAATTTCTCACGAAAAATATTTTATACCTAAAACAGATTTTTTTTGAAGTTCCAATAAAATTGTACTTAATTATTATCTGTTTTCAGAATTCAATGTCTATTTGCCAAGATATATAATACGTGAAAGCTGTAAATAATCACCTGATAATTGTTTCTGTTCGATTTTTTATAAAATTGTATAACTGAGTTTTTCTGTTCTTAACTTACTTTCTAAAAAAAAAAAATTACCAAGAAAAAGTTACCATAATTTGTTTTTACGTTAGATATGATAATAATAAAGTTATTTTTATTTTATAGTTCAAAAGAATCATAAGTTTTTTAATAATTAAAAAGTTTATTATCGTTATTATTTTTTTAATTATAATAATACGTAATAAAGTTATATTGGATATTAAAACTAAAAAATAAATACTTTTATGTATAAAATACTTAATGATGATAAATTTGCAAAGAAAAATTATTTTATTTTTTTGCGAATATGGCAACCGTGATGAGTAACATTTAGAATTTGTGTTTGCTGCATCATACATTTCAAAATAAAAAAATTGTGTTTTTTCTAAACCGGTAAATATTTAAATACTAATTTAAAAAGTTGAAAATAATTTGTACTAACTATCAAACAAGATTTATTATGGGTTTGATATTTTAACAATTGGTATGCTTTCAATGGCTTTATTAAAACATAATATGCTGTTTGTGTCAAAAGCAGTACAATGTCTGTAAAAATAATTATTTACATAGACCACTTCGGTGTAAACATGCGCATTTATAAATTCAACAATAGTTGGGTTTTCTCTTAAGTTGGCGGATCATTGAACATACATTTGTGCCAGTATGGTGCATATAGTGTTTATCGAGTTCGAAATTGTTTTCTAGTGCAAAAAGTTCTGTTTAAAATCCGATTCCAGATTTTCTAACCACTTTCAAACGTTTTAGATTATTTTTACGAAAATGAGTATAATTTGTAAGCACTTTTCGGGTACCTGCACACACTTATAACGTTAAGTAGCACGAACAATGTTATTAGAACACGTTGTCGAGTCGCTAAATTCCAAGTTCTAACCATCCAATATTAGAACGACACTCAATGTGTTAAAACAAATTTAAAAAAAAATACAATTTTTGTTATTGCTTTTTTAACGTTAAAATATATGTTTGTGTATACGTAATATACGTTCAAAAAATATTTATGTATTCGTTTTGCCCATCAACCGTTTCATATTGTTGAAATCGTATTAACATTATTACGTTGATCTTCTGCAAATAACATAAATTGAAATGAATGTATTAATATTATTTTAACACAAAACCTGTGAAACTATATTTATATTTTATTGACAATTAGTTTTATCAGAATACTATACTGACAAAATAAAACAATCGATACAATATGATAATAATATTATAAGTCTATTCAATTATTTTTAAACATTTACTGAAATTAACATTTCAATTTGAATGTATTACGTGTATCATATTATGTACACAAAACAACATAACACCACATTTGGAATATCAGAAAATTGGTTCAATAAAAAAAAAAAAAAAAACATAACAAGAAAGTTTTAGTAAAAAGTAGAAGAAACTTTAAAATTAACTAATTGTGTTATCATTAAACCATAGTATAAATCGATCATTATAGCTTTCGAGTTCTTGGAAACCTAACACACACTGTCTTGTAGTTTTGAATAAAAGATGTTTTCTCATGGTGCAGCCGTTACTCAAGTACATAAATTATAGCCATGGATCAAGACTAAATGGAGAGAAAACAAGAAGTCTATGTATTCTAAGCCGTATATCACGACTGAATAATTTATAGGTATAGAAGAAAATATGTTGGAACAGAATTGCAATTAAATATCGTCATGAATATTAGTGAATAGTATTATATTGTAATGAAATTTACAACAGTTGTTCATATTCGGTTATTTCTTGCCAACTAAGTATTTCACATTACGTAATATTTAATATTCTTACGAGTACGATAAAAATAATCTATATTCTATAAGTATATAGGTAAGCATAATAATTTGTATAACTTTAATGATAATTCTAATTAGACATAATTACATTACATTTTGGTGAAATTAATTATTAGCATGTTTTTCAATATTATTTTAAAACTTTAATGTGTTAATCATAACATTCATAACACACATTTTAAAACTTCATCTTTTGACTAGATAATAATTACTTTTTATCAAAAAAGACAGAAAATCAAAATAAATTAAATAATTTAAGAGTTACAATTATTCTAATTAAGTAACATTTTTAATTTTTCGTGTAAAGAATTTTTAATACTATTTTTTCGTAAAAATAAATATAAGAATAATTTTACTCATTTAACATATTTACATTTAATAAATAGCTGTGGAACCTTCTTAAATGTAGAATACTTATGTTTTCTCAAGTAGATATTTATGAAAATATTACTCTACTACATTCAAATAAATATTTTGATAAAACAGTTTTTTTAATTTTTCTTTTTACTATATAAATTTGATCACTATACACATCTACGCTTAAAATATTAAATAAATAATTTAAAATATTTTTTTATCTCCTAAAATTTAAATGTTGAATACTAAAACAAATTCTTATTAAATTGAAAATATTGTAAATAAAACATTTAATTACCACAATATATTGACTTTTTATAAAACATTAACATGAAGTTATACCTTTATATTTATTTATCTTAAGAGTCAACAGTTATGGTATTTAGTATATTGTCTTGGAGGTTGATTTTTCATGAAATTTCTATGTGTAAGACGAGTGTAATCAATTCTTTGTTAGTTTATTATTATTTTTTATTTTTCTTGATGTTTTAAATCGTTGCCATATTATACACTTTATCATAATAAATAATAGTATTTAATAACTTAATAATAGAATATTTATGATACGTATATTAAAAGTTAAAATTAATATTAAAATTTATATTGCCTCTTGTACATCAAAACGTTTAACTTTAAATTACACTCATACGATACTCATATTATAAGGTTTAATATCCACGTACTATTTAAAAATGTGATAATATAAAACAAGACACATTACCTATATAATACATATATACTATATATGTTTATTTAATTAAAAAAAAAAAACTATGAACGTTTTTTTAAAGTTATAAAAATTCAATTTTTCCTACACTTATTACACAATAAATGTTATAAACAATATTATTTTTTCATGTACATAAAAACTTATATTTTATATTATATAGTTAGAAATTACATTAGACATAGTTGACAATGTACTCTATTTTTTTTGCTTTCAAACCATGACAATCATTTAATGCGTCTTAATTTAACGACAGACGATTACTTTTATTGCATTTTGTTTGAAATTATTTTCCACTGACAGATTTATATGCATTTTGGACAAAGGATTTTCGTGTATACTTGTACACATATATGTTAAGAGCCAAATAGGAAATTGGTTATTGTTATAAATACCGCCGGTTCAATGAGCACATTTTTTTTTTATAAATATGACGCACATCTAATAAGAAAATTTAAATTTAACTAACACATAAATTAAACGTATTTACCTCAATTATCTGTTGATGAATTGAATGTAAAAACTAAGTAGTTCACAATTTTACTCGTTCCATACAACTATTTTTGTATTGTATTTAATTACACATACAAGTGTATCGATGTGTAAATTTTATCGCATAATCATAAGGCTTTGATTATCAAATTCGAACAGCTATAATATTTTATATTTTTAAGGACCAACCTTTAAATAACTAACCAATTATTATATACTATCACATTATTATTATTGAATAGTTAAACATTAATTTTATAACTTAATTTTATAATATTTATTGTCATATTGTATCTATCTACTTATTAAATTATGAAGTATGACTGTATTATACATTCAAATAACCCTATACATACAATTAATCGAAGTAACCAATATTAAGAAGCAAAAATAATTTAGTTAGAATAATAGACATATCATACTAGTTTACACATCGTTTGTACGTATATTATGCAATATCATCATTTATGAAAAGCAATATAATTTTACCATAATTTATGGACAAAATTCGTTTTATTGAAGTCCTAAAACCAATTTCACCATAGTCCTTTTTTTTTTTGTGTGGTAATATCCTGTGTTCGCACTTTCTTCTTTTTTTTCCCTTTCTTTCTTTTGTTGCTATCCCATAGCTATGTCATGTATTTTATCCTTGGCCACTTAAATGAGCCTATTATAAACGATAATAGAAACAATAAATTTTCAGAAAGCTGACATTTTAACCGTTTACCGTTTTTGTTGTTTTCGCGATTAAGACTTACAAATATTAGCAAACTATAGTTATTTATATCTAACTATTTTAAAAAATTAACTTTTATCAAGGATTTTATCTTAACTTAAAAAATAATTTATATATTATGTAACAATTAAATTATGTATGATTCAAAAAAATAAGCCACATATAAAATATCTAAGTTTGGAATTTATTATACTTTATTTTTAATACCGTAATTTTAATTTTTTCTTAAATTGTGAATCGATTTATCAAGAAATCTTGTCTAATATTCCTGTTCAGATGACCTGATTACATTTTATAACATCTGTTATAATACGCATATGATATATCTAGGTAGGAGTAGAAATTAAAATGATAAAAATTATGTATCTCAGTGATTATCCTCTTTATGAGGTGTATATTTACGGGGTAATATACCACACAGAGCGCACTTTCATATTTTCACTTTCTGTACATTTTTAAAGGTTATGGCTAACTATGGAAAGGTTCGTGGTTGCGTGTCAGCATCCATATATTATTTTTTTGTTATGCAAAAAACCTACATAAAAATAAACGTTGATAGGTATTATTTATTTAAGTAAATTTATATAATATGGTGTCTAAGATATTTTGTAAACTTAATAACTATGATATGAGTATGGTTACAGCTTAAAAATTGTTAAATAATTAAATTTTAATATTTAAAAAGAATTGCCATTGGTTAAATATTCTTAAGATAATTTGACTAACACTAAAAATGTAGGTACTATATAGTAAAAGCATATTAAATATGACGTTTTTATAGTATCCTAAAATAGTATTTACATCATAATAATGTAGTAGGTACCATAAAGGTATTTTCACCGAATATGAAATTATTATGTAAAATTGTTTGTAATAAGAATCATAAGTTTAATTATTTAATAAAACGTTATAGGTTAGGTTAGGTTAGGTTAGGTCATACAATGTTGAAGCTTTATATCACTTGAATTTATACTTATAAAATAAGCCATCTTGTAAGAATTTCAAAAAAATAAAAATTAACAAATAATAAATACACAATTTTTATTTTAAAATTATAACTATGAATAATGCTGTGTTTTTAGATGTTTGATATTATAATATAATGCCAATTTGCTGTGAACTATTACATAATATTATATAAAATGATATATCCACATAAAATAAATATAAAAAAAACAAAAAAGTAATTTATATTCTTATTATACGTATATGATGTTGTTATGAAATAGAATATTTTGTCTTTTTACACGTCATTTATTTATTTATCACGTTACGAAAAATAACGTGTCTTTTGATTGTCATTAGGCTATTTAAAATAATTTTATGCATTGCAATTATTATTTTGTATACTTCGAAAACCTTAAGGTTATTTTTGATTTCTCATACATTAATATTAATTTTATTATTGAAAGCTCTGGTTCTTATTTTACTTCGTTATTCATTTAGTACATATTTTGTTTAAAATCAGATGTTTGATATTTTGACAAGACAGTTCTACTTTTTAAAGGCACTTATTTAATGCAAATAATCTATTTAATGAAAATTTAACAGCTTAAATTGAAAAAGTATTACGATATTACACCTTTGTGTGAATTTTTAAACCATTAATTATATGATTTTATACTGTAAGAAAAATAAAAATCGATATTTAAACGAAATAAGTCGAAATAATACTTCCTTTTTCAATTGTATACATTTACAATGAATATTTCGAGATTTTAATGTTCTTGATTGTTGTTTTCATTGTGGATACTCAAATGTAACCTAAAACTTTCTTCATACTTGCCGTCTATGTCGTTAGTAGATTAAGTTATTGCTTGAAAAGCCTTTATCAAAAACTTGTACAGAGTTTTATTTATAAGCGCAAATTTTGTGACAATTGTGCAGGGTGTCGGCAAGGGGCGTACTGGTAGAGGACCAGAATTAATAGATTGCTATCCCGCCAACAATATTATTTTAATATCATCGGTATTATTTAAATTGGGACGACATAACTGAACCCGATTTTTTTTCAAATCACTTGTTAATGACTCCAATGACCCAAACTAATTTTTTCCGTAGTATCGACACAGACTTTGTTGTGAGGTGACATTGAATCACGGTTATTTGATTTTAGTACAACGAATAAAAACGAATATTTATTACGTGCTGTAGATGGTTGATGATAAAAATATAATAATAATAAAATGCTGCTTATTTCGCTGACAAACGCAGAGAATAATATAATCGAAGTGTTACGGTTGACGTATACTACGTATAGGTTTCACGAATCGTGACAAATCGCGTGTGAACAGAGACTGTCAGTACGAATAACATACACTATGTACATTTCAATCTGTCGTTTTTACGCTATTTGGATCAGTGGCGCATACACGCTATCACTAGACCGTTATTTTGTGTAGAGCTTAAGAAGTTTAATTTTTGTAGATATTTCTTTGCACCCTACATGCACTACAACATGGTTAACAGTATGTTTTTTTTCAATGTTTGGGAGAGGTAGGGAAGGGAGACTATTCGAAATGGTAATAAAATCTTTCCATGCATAACGTGATTTGGTCACATTATCGCAGGGAAATGTGTTTAATAATATAATTCTAACTTTTTATGGATACCTGCCACCTGGTCATGCTGAAATTCTAGCCAATATACGATGTTAATATTCCAAGATTCTATATAGGCCCACCAACAATACACTTTTCACTATTCTTATTCTGCGTTAACATATAGATCTTAATGTTATCTTCTTATTCTTCAATATCCTATTCTCAAAGTATTGGAGCTTCAATTATCAATTGCCCCTATCTAATACAGAACTTTTAACAAGTGAATTCCCTACACAATTATACAGTCAAAAAATAACAGGAAGTATAAATTATGCTCTAAAATGAAGATAGGTCACAATTTATTACCCAATTACCTTTCAACTTTGAGATTTGATAACTGTCTTTATTTTACACTCCACAATATTATAGAATATGCAAATTCTGTGATTTCTCTATTACCTAACTCAAAATTTGTTCTATTATTGTATGTTGTCAAATAAAATTAAAAAAATCTAACCTCTTCTCCTCATAATAAGATCTCTCCTATTATTTCAAAACTAATAATAATAATTACAATAATTCTCTGTATAATATTCCTCGTTAATATCTCAATACTAAAAAAAAAATAAAACAATATTCATCTGTTAACACATTTACAAATAAGTATCCAGGTGAATTGGTGTTCAACCTCCCTCCTCCCACTGCCACCCATTTCATTTTTTTTTTTATATGTTTCTATATAGACTACTATACAATACACTCGGTATATTAAATACATCCGGTTCATCATAATTCGAATTATTTTACTGTAACAATTATTATTATAACCATTACAATAAATTATTAATATCGAACAACCATTAGTATAACACGAGGTAATGAGTATATTGCATGAAATATACGTACATTGTAAATTTAAGGAATATGATCTGGCATGTAGTATGAGTTATATTACATGCGGACTAGGGTACATACCAATAGTATATATACGTTATGCAAGAATGTCGGAACTGAATATACGCCCTTTCCGTGTGTCCTCGATCTATTATCTCGAACACTATCGGAATCAGCCGCGGTCGGCGGGAATAACTCGTGCTGTAACGCGGTCGTTGCGGTGTGTTTGAACACTCTCGTTGACAAATCCGTGTTGAAAGTTAACCCGAATGTATATGATAATACTTGGTGTACATATAATATGGTATAGTACGGCGTCCTTTAAAAAAATAAAGTTTTCTTCCGAATCACTGTTTGATGTAGTCTTATAATATACCTACGTAAAACATTATCCGAATCCACATTAAATTTAATCATCGATCCTGTTTGTAACCAAACTAGATTTTATATATTCGAAATAATGCCTATATACTACGTATTATCAATATTCATTACTATAACCAACACCCCATAGGGGTGTGCATTTTACGTATTTCGCCAATTTTCTATTAACTCCGTCAGTTATTGATTCTGCTGAAGCCTACAGTATAATATATTTTTTTTTAGAACAGGGTTTGTTGGCAGAATCGATGAATCTCCTCTATGCATAAAACTTAGAGCATGTTCTAGTATTCAGCTAATTTAATTGCATCGTGATGGCAAGTGATAAACATAATTAATGGGAAAGGGAACAAAAATCGTAGCAAAAATAACAGATTCCAATTTTCTTTGGCTATAAAAATTAAAACGATGTTTTTATTTTTTTTATCTAAAATAAAATTAAAGTATTCTTATGTTATTTGTGTTATTAGTATAAATAATGTATCGGCTGTAATATGATCGATTGCGCTGTACAAAATAACACATTTGCTGCGCCCCTTTTACCTTTTTACCTACAAAAAACGTAACACGATTGTGCTTCGTGAAATATAGATATTGTCCTTTCAACAATTTTTCTATACACTGTTTAAAAATATTAATACACGACAAAATCAATATAAATATGCTTTCCCATAATGCATAAGATAAAGCGGTATAACACTTTTGAATATATACATTTTTTAGCAACGCGATTAAGCATAACATATTTTATGAGACGTTGCCAGCCACAGTTTAGATGTCGAAATTATTTTAGAGTGTTTTCTGCACACTTATTATTAAGATAATAATTGATAGTCAACTTGCACGAACCACGAGCCGCATAAGCTGATCCCAGTTTAATCGACAATGTTATAATATTATATATTTATATGTTAAAATAGAATCTCTACTAATATATTTAAATCATATTTGAAACTGATACAAATTTTTAGCAATTAAATTTATTATTATTATTATTATAGAAAATTGTAATTTCGTGATATGCAGTAACCAGTGAGCATGGATATTATTATTATTTAACAAGTAAATTAACATATCGACAATATATTACATATAAACATAAAATTGTGTTATTTTTAACTCATACCATATATTTTGTATTACTGTATGTACTTAAGTTAATATTTTTTCTATGATATAGTTCAAAATTTTAATTGGCAACATCGCAAAGTTGTTCATGTTTAATCACGTAGGATTTCTTTTGTATTTATATACCATTTTTAGTTGATAATATTGCCCAATAGCCAAATAAAGACATAAAATCATCAAGACTGATATCCTATAATCTATAATATGATAACCGGATGTTTAATATGAAATACGTTAAATACGTATTTTATATATATTAATATTTTTTAACAGTGTGTTAAATGTATTAATATCGTAATATAAAACAATTCTTAACAAATCCAACTATTAACTTTTGTTGTCAAACCTAAGTTTGTAAAACTGAATAGGAAAATTGTTAATAGAATCAACACCGATGTTTCAAAGGGTGTATTCGTGTTGCGTTTTTTCAGGTAGGTAAAAAGGTAAAACTGGCGCAATCGTGTTGCAGTACAATTTTTCAATACTTATTTTCTTGATAATAATTATAATTATTACATTATACCATTTTGCTAAATAGCTAAGTAATAATAAATACAAAGTAATATACATTATAAAATATGAATGATATAAATATAAATATACATACGTATACGATTTATAGAATTCAGTTCTTACATATTGTAAAAATAATTTAGAAAACAGATCGATTTTCAATGTACATATTATATTCACAAGAAATAATAAACAGAAAATGCACACAAAAAGTTTCACGTGAATTTGAGTGATAGACTTTGAAAAGGTTATTTTTCTTTGTAAACATTGGTTTATCCTAAGGAATAACTACCTGCGACCGTCTGAAATTTTTGAAGAAATGCGAGTTGGGTCAGTTTTGAAATATTTTTAACAAATGCGATATTTTGAATTCAATGATTTATGCTGTCATTATAAACGTGAATATTTGAATCCTTTTTTATTGAGAATATGATGGATTCGATAACTTTAAGCAATGAACAAATTTTAAATTAAAACCATTCGACAGTTGTTACCGATATGACACTAAATTCTAATTTGTTTACATTTTTCGTTTAAATACGATAAAATATACTGTTATTTTAACTTAAGACGTATCTTCAATATCCATGTCCTTACTATATTTTTATATGGTCCTGAATCGCAGCTGTTTATAATCAAACATCATATTACCGACCAATATATACATTTTCTTCACATTCACCATTCTACGATATTCGATATCGACACAACCTTCAAAGATTCAGCACAATTATAATCAGCGGACAACGCAGACCTGACAGAAAGTTGTTTTCCGTCATTCGATACGCCGAATGATCAAGAAGTAAAAATAAAAAGGGATTTATTATTTAGATGTGTTCCGCTTTTTTTATACTGCATATAATTATAATTGATTTTACTCATTCCTGTAGGCATTAATATATTAGTGTGAACATATTTAAACAATGTTAAAACGTATGTGCATAATCGTATATTTCATTTATAAAGTAATACAATTATCGTTTCGTTTCGAGCACCTTTATCATGTCCACCGCAGAGGACAGACTGCATTCATTTAACAATATTACTATGAATTATTGGTGTTATGACTGATGAGACATAAATTTTATTTTTTTATTCGATAGTGTATCCTAATTTATAAATTTTACAACCAATGAGATGTTTTTAATATTACCACTATTAATACCTTATGTAAAAGTTATTTTTTGTTGATTTGTCTAATTTTTGTGCAATTGAATAATTGAATATGATTATAATTATTGGCGACTATATATAGATATTCATATTTATATTAAACTAATACAATTTATTAAATTTCCATGTATGTTTAAATGTTTAATTTATTTTTTCTTTATTTCGTTACTATTTCAATAAAAAAGTATATAGGTATGCTATATTAATATCTAAAGTATTTTATTAATTAAGTAATGAGAAATTATTCATAGCGATACATTCGTCATTCGAAGAAAAAAAATAATATACATTTGACATATAACATTCTCGATCTACAAATTTAATTAAATGTAATAATTTGATTTTCAATACACTTATATAATTATTTATTTACGAAATTCAAACGAGCATCATATTTTAAGCTCACATACGATGAAAGTTGAATCAAAGTATCCAGGATTCCGTTACAACCGTGGATTTTTATCGTCGTATTGTTATTATTAATAACAATATTTTGGCAGAAAAATATATCGTTACTGGGGCTCAATGCACGTGGACTATTATGCCGAGGAATTGCATTGCAGCGTGGTAAATCAAGTGTGTGTGTGTGTGTATTTGGTAAAACCAAAAAGTTCGAGAAAAATATAAAAAAAATAAATTTTCTGCTGGCCTTCCACCTGCACGGATCGCTGTAGTGGGGTGTTGCTGTTTTAAAAACACAACTCTTACAACACAAAACACGTACGCTAAACATCCAGCACCTCATACACTGCAGTACACCGTTAATATTGATTAAAATCCTGGGATTAAGAAAACCCGTTACCAAATACGGTCGGTACGCCAAAGGGTGGAGAGAGGGGCGCGTAGGAGAAGGCGAACTCGTTAGAGTTGTGTTATAGCCTTACGCGTTTCTGCACTGATACACACCTTTATACGACCAAACTTTGAAAAGTATGATTACTCCAGTTCATTCAGGTTAAAACAATAAAAATTAAAATAATATAATAATAAAAATTAACAAATTTATTAAAAAATATTAGATGTGACGTCAATGTGAATAAGTATATTATACGACGGTCTAATAGGGGAGCATGGAACACAATCTGATTATTACATAAGATAAACACTTATGTGATTTAAAAGTAATAACGTTTTTAAAAAACATTTTTTTTTTTTTTTTTTTTACAGAAAGAAATTTATTTCTTATATAAGATTTTGGATGGAAAATGAATATATTGATTTTACAATGATGTGTGTTATTTTCTGTGTGTATCTGTCATTATATTTTTTAGCAGTACATTTTTTTCAATTTTCTACTTTTGTGGGGGTAGTAAAAGGTAAAAATTCCCCAGTAATTAAAAAAAAAAAAAATTAAAAAACAAAATATTTTACGATAAACAAGGTTTTGATAAAATTGATTTCTGTATTTTGATATAATTCAAAAACGAATAACTCTAAATGCTTAAAAATTCTTTTCAAGTGTCTATACGACATCTATTATGTAGGCAATATTAAAGTGATTACTTTCTTAATGATTTCTTTTTCTTTAATATTTCACTTTTCAAATAACAATATACATTTTAAATGACAAATTGTAAGCAGACTATTTCTTTGAAGATCTAAATATAAAAAAATTAAATTTTAAACTTTTATACAGCTAATTAATTATAACTTATATGTATTTTGTATTTAAAATTTAAATTAGCGAAAGTACTGAACCAATATTTTATCTTATCTGCTATACTCATTTAAGCTTTAAATACTTATAAATAACTAATTCACTACTAGTCTAACTAGAATAATAATATTCGATTTTCAGACGTTTGCTTAAAAATAATATTTTTCATTGTAATTATATTAAGCTAATAACTTTACTGTCATTCAAAATAAAAATAATAATAAATAATACATATCGGCTTAATGTTATTATATTTTTTTCATAATTATATTTTTCTTACATAAAACTGTTTTATTTTATAATATTTATTATAAAAATGTTTCAGATATCAAAATAATAATAATTTAGTTTTTTACCATCAAAACGTGACTCTCAATTTTTTTATTCAAGACTCATTAATTAACGTTATCTATAAAGCTATACAGATAAACGAATTAATGGATCTTTGTTTTACAAACTTTTGTTATATGATTGATATAACTCGTTATGTCAAGCCTTCAAATATTTTTTTTCTCACAATATATTTTAATACGATATATCTATAGAACTAAGTATTCAGCTTGCACTTTTTAGTAAAACAAATAATGGATACACGTTAAAATTGTAGTAAAGTTTTAAATATATTATAATGAATATATTCAATATTTTAACATTTACTGAAGTTTTCTTAAGAATATTTTTAAAAGTATATGAACGTATAACGTTTTAGTGAAACATAACTTTAACGTTAACGTATTAAAAATTATGAAATTATATTTAAGTACAATTATTAAACGTAAAAAAAATATATTATTAGTACTTCACGTTGAGCCATAATTTTCTAAAACAAATCTTTTGTAATAAATCTATAACATATAGTACCTTGTTTAAATATTGAACTTTAGACATTTGTCAGAAATATTTTTAGAGGATTAAAAATTATCTAATATTAGTATTTTTGTTTCTATTATTGAGGTCACATGAAAATATCTTCATCTAAATTGATTTTCTAAAATGTACACAAATGTGAATAGTATACATTGTGTGCCTTAAGCATTTGAAATATCCAATGCTGTTGTGCCTAATAAACTTCCTACGAAAGAGTTTTATCATAAAAAAACGCTTGGTAAATTAATTAATAATTTCTCCGTGTCAATTTTTATTTTTAATACAAAATAATTTTACCTTTGTACCTCCGAAATAAGATATCAAAATTATTATTTAGTTTAATAAAATAACATTATTTTTATATAAAACTGTTTTTTAAATATTTTTTAAGGTGATTAGATTTCATTTTTTATTTTTTAGATTTCAAATTGATGTGTTTTAATATTTATTACATTTTTATCAAATAATAATTTAATATATATATATATATATATAAAATAACTTTTAACAATAATTTATCTATAATAATCTGATTTTGAAATTTTACCATATATATAAAAAAAAAAAAAAATTATCTACATTTTTATACTATTATTTACCTAAAAATTGATTTAATTAATTTTAAAACAGTGGTATATCATATAATTATTTCATAAATGATTTTAAATTAAATAAGTATGAATGACTGTGTTTCTGAAATTGTAGGTGATGTAACTTATTTATATTTTATTTATTTTATTTATTATTGTATGTAATTTTTATAATATAAATTAATTTAATTGTGATTAAAATCGTATAATAACTATAAAAGTATAATATTATCTAAGAAAATTTACATAATAAATATATTCTTGGGATTGATAAGCAAAATTATTTTTCATTTTGTGTGAAGGATTATGAAATAAATATTATAACATTTAAGTACGAGAATCAATTCATAATATACACATACTCGTATTTTTAAAACCTTAAGCAATGTTTTTGAATTATTTGAATTATGTATATTGTACAAACAAGATTAGATTACATATTTAAATTAATCACACCTATCTCATTATTAAAAACTGTATTATTTTATTTCTATAAATCATATCTCAACAATGTTATAACAATATAATATACTCAATCAATAGTGATGTGTAATAGTAATACAGTCAAATTCGCTTATAATGATCTTCAAAGGACTTAAAGAATCTAATCGTTACAACCGAATTTAATTATACCCGGATTATAAAAAATAACTACTCATAAGATAAAAAACTTACCAAATACATTGCTTGGAATCGTTTTACCAGGAATATCGTTTTATACGGCATCGTAATAAGTGAATTCGATTGTATTTATTTGCCATATTAATAGCTGTTACATCATGCAATGGTCGTATTTTTAATTTTTTTTATTTATATTTATGTAACACTTGAAAAACTTTTAATCATTGTTTTGGATAAAGCTTTAAACTACAAAATGATTATTTGATGAAAATATAAAACTATGATGAAAGTTCTGTGTCAAAATTAATGCTTATAAATTTCTGTACTTACTGAAAGGAAAAGTTTAAGTAACCAAAAATACATCGGAGTTGAAATAACCTCATTCAAGTTATAAGTAGCGTCTTAAAATTATAATATATTTATTATTTAAGAAGAGCGTTTAATATTGATTTTTACTTTATCTCTATAATATAACATTATCTATTATTTATACTTATCCGAATTTTATAGTATGCAAAGTCTTTTAATAGCCTATAAATCTTCATACCAATAATATTCATACAATTTGTTATTATTGTTATATAAATTCATAGTATCCAGAATTAAAAATGATTGAATTCCTTTCATATTTTATTACTATAAATAATAAATACGATTTTAAATTTTAGATTATGAATAGATAAATTAACTAATTTTTTTTCTCTGTCGTTACTTTTTGGTTAGTAATAATAATTAATTTTTTCACTTAAAAATTGGCCATATAAGTTTAAGCGATTTATATTCAAATTACTATGATGTTAGATATTCAAATGTATAAAGCATTTTTGTTTTCAAAATATATTAATAACAGTAACTTGGTATATCAAATTATCATATTCTATACTCAATATAATTTTAAAAAATCAAGGCTAATTTTGTGCTATTTATATTTTATAGGTATTTGAAATTATTGGTTTATTTTTTGTTATCATTTTGAGAAAACTTTTTGTGCAAAAAAAAAAGTGTAAATATTTAACACAATCTTCTACATTGGTATTTATAACAATTAAAGGTGATCGAAAATGCGAAATTTTTGTCAAATTTAAAACTAGTACTTGAAAATTCAGTTATTACAAGTTTAAGTTTTTCCTGCAGGAACATGATAAACATGATGTGGTTTTTAAATATTTTATTGAGGATCATTAATTTTAACATATTGCATTATCATAATATAGCAATAAATTACTATTTTACAGTATTATTTTTAGTATATTTATTAAAAGCATTACACTATCATTAAGTATAGTATGTAATTATACAGCTATAAACAATATTAAATGAACCTAAAAGAATATTACCTATATTTAATGTTAACACATTTTGTGTGTATTGAAATTTATGAAATATTCAAAATAAATTTCAACATTTTACTAATACAAGCATAATACATTTGTCAGAAGCTACGACGCGTAATCTAAACTCAAATTTAATTTACTACCTATTTATATTGCGATATTTTTCATTGTTTTTAAAGCATATATTAATTTTATGATTGGTCATAAATTACTATTTATCATCAATGATATTGTTATTGTTCGATAACAATTGTACCGTTTTAAAATATACATATTGCCAAGTACGACATACATAAATCTTTATTTTCAAAATGCATTTTTTAGAGACCTATTATTTTTAAACCATATTAATATATTATTGTGATTGTTTAAAACTTAACATCTGATCGATTATTCTCGAAATGTTTTATTTTTTTAGTTTTTACCCGACCATAACAAATCCGATAAACATATAATATATCGATAAATCATAACCCCCGCATTTAAACGAAATTCAGCTAGTGTTAACGGCGTTATTTTCGAGGATAAAAAGCTTAATAGCTTACTGTTTTCCTCTAGAGATGATTTTAATAGCATATAATTGTATTCAAATAATTATATTCATGGTGTGTAAAATAAAAATTACACCATTCGATGTTTTAACAAATTAAACTCATTTATTTATAATGAGAAAGAATTTTTTTACCACAATTTTAATAATCTGCAAAAAAATAAATTATTTAATACAGATTTTTATAAATAATAATAAATACCTAAAAAGCTAAACGAGCACTATAAATATGAAATTTTAATGTACATAATATAAACGTATTAAATAAAAATTTATTATGAATTTCAATGACAAATAATATAATAAGCGTCAGTTAAATACCAAACTACATAAATTATGTAGTTAGATCAATGAAGTATTGTTGAATAATCGCCCAAATTAATTTGCATCGTCAAGACCCTGTAATGCCTCAAAAAGTCGAAAATTATAAATCAATCATAAAACATTTGAAACGTTTAATTTTTTAGCATATTATAAATAATTAACGTATATTTTTTTTGACTATTTTTAAGCGCTTTTATTAATAAAAATATTTTATCATGATGAGCATTAACCACAAATTTAAATAGGTATGTGTAAAAGATAAAAAAATAAATAAATGAAATGAAATAAAATAAAAAGATACATTTTAAAATGTATTGCAATAAATAGTATTAATTATTAAATGTATCAGGTTTGAAATTCAATATTTTAGTATAAAACAATAAATGAAAACCTAATTTAAATATAGTATACTATAATATAGTACATTTATATTATAAGTTACATTCACATGTAAAACTATTGTCATTTTCTCAAGTACAGTTTCTTGTATTAATACCTAGTAATATAATAAAGTCAACGATAAAATTAATGACCTATGCACTCCATAATAACGACGTTTGGTTCTTGGTTGTTAAAATGCTATTTTTTAAAGACAGTTTGTGTGTTAAGTCTGTTTGTAACTTATAAAAAATCATATTATACATTTTTCAAGTATGAGGTACCTGACATAATAAAACCTGGTTGATACAAAATACAAATAAAATCTTAGATATGAATAATAAATAAGACAATTAATTTATTTGTCATTAAATAAATTTCATTTATTAAAGTTTATTTTATTTCGTTCATTCCATTTTAAACCTGATGTTCGATAAGAGTTCACCCTAAGACATTTTTCATCGAAGAACCATCGTCAAAATGTATTAAAGATATTGTGTGAGACTTTGTTAACTATATTATAATACAATTATTTTTTTTTTGTAATTTTTGTAAAATTATGTATAATATTAATAAGATAGTTTAAATATATAGATTATTGGTGTTAGTATCTTATTCGTTATACATTTAGTACATATTTCATATATTAAGTTACTATTCTTAAAAACGTAAACAAATACATAATCGAAATACTCCATTATACATTTAAATTCTATATTCAAATCATTAAAATTGTATCAATTAATTTAACTGATTAAAAATATGTTTTTTTTTTTTAAAGTTGGTACAACTCTTAGTTTTGTCCACTCATTATGACTATTAATATACCTAGCCATTGTAGATAATTCTGCTGAATTTATAATTATTTATAATAACAACAATATTAATTCACGCCAATATTTAATTATTTAACATTGAAAATTGAATACAAAAGAAAATTAAAACTATATAGGTAGGTGGTATTTAAAATTGTAATTATGATAAATTATGTATTAATTAAAGTGAGCAATGGTTAAAAATACTCAATGAAAATAATAAGAGAATAAATGAGAACAATTGTTTTTTTATTATTTTATTTTATAAAAGTTATAGTTATAAAGCAATGAATTATTCAATGACCTTATTTCAAGTTTTATATCATGTCAGTTTTGAGTCATACTATATTTTAGTTGTAAAACTTTAGATCAGACAAGAATTTAAAACTTCCACTTCAATTTACAATCCAAAAAAAAAAGAGATGGTAAAATGTTGATAGTTTTTCATATAATCACAAGAGAAAAGTCATAAATATAATTATTAAATTATGTATAATATATCCATTAGCTTATACATATTATACAGTTTTAAATTCAAAAAGTATTGTTACTAGTTTTAATAATAAATTTAATCAACTATAAGACCTTTATGTTTATTAAATATAACACCGTAGTTTTTTAACTATAATAAGTTTTTATATATTATTCTAAGTCAATATTACCATGAAAGTATTTATTATGATTCATTATTTTTTGTTCGTTTTTATATATAAATATAATATACTATGGTACACTGAGCAAAATAAATGTTTGGTCTGTTTTGGCAGGTAGGTAATAAATAATAAATGTTTACTTATACAAGTTTTAAATACAATTTTGTGAAAAGTTTTAAATTTTAAGTAATTATAAAAACATCGAATCCTTAATATTTAATAGCTATTAAACAAATATAATAATTATAAATTGCCGAGGAAAGAGAATATATATCATATAAACTCCATTAAACGGATTCGAGCCTGGTACCATACCAAAATCGTATAATACATTTTTAAATTGATATTATAATAAATATAATATGATAATATATAATAATGTAATAAAAAATATTATTTCAATTATTCATAAATAAATAAAAAAAATTATTTATTTTTTAATAGAAATATAATAGATTATCCTTAGAATATTTTAATAACTACCGTATAATTATTGTAATGTTAAAAAACTGGAAGGACTATGATATACATATTAAATTAGATTAATATCCGGTTCTTATATAATCACAAAACTGATCTTATTTTTGAACAAAGCAATATAAATACGTAAACAAAGTTAATCTGGTTGTTGATGTTTGTCACTAAGATGAAATAAAGCAATTCATGTTGGGTATAGTTGTAGAGGCCTAAGTTTAATCAAAAATGAGGCTATAAATTTAAGAGATGATTTACGATGTCGCATAATACAACACCCGTTGTAATAATTCATCGACATTGCCACATAATTACACTGTCTACGGTTTTAGACTTGTTCAGTTACACTACTGGTGTAATAAAATATAAAAATAACCGTTTAATAAGTATCAATAAAAATAATGTATTGTTAAAATATTCTTAGTAAACATAAAAAAATACGTAAAAAATTTAACTTACGATGCCTTTATAATTGAGTATAAATTGCTTGATCTGATATCAACAATCAATTAAAAATAAACGTGAACGCATTGTTAAAGTTTAACTCTTCAGTTTTAAATATGATAATGATTCATATTTTCTAAAAGTTAATATATATATATATACGTATAAATATATTTTTATTAGTAATTATCTTTTATAAATTTTCAAAATTTATAGATATTTCAAACATAAAAAAAACTTAAAATCTAATTTTACTAAACAAATTCTTATCGGTTTTAACAATATTTATATAAATTTAGTCCAATTCAAATATACTAATAAAAATAATAATATATTTCTTGAATATATTTCCTGACTACCATTGAAAGAAATTTTTAATTAAATGTATAGCCAAATTGAAACAAACTATAAATGCTAATTTTTTTTAAATCTATTTTATTCATTTATACATATTTTTTTTATTTTCTTTGTCTCTTAATTCGTTTTATGTACTTAATAAAATATGTTATTTTGAAGTCAATATGTAATTGAAAAAAATTAGTTAAGATGTTATTATAATGCTAACTGTAAAAAATATGAATATAATCTCATAATTACATAATATATAACATACATAATTTACTACAGTGGCTTATTAAGAATTTTTTTTGAAGCGAGGGATATAACTAAAATTGTCGATACCAAACATTCTAGCATTTTATTACCTACTGATAAAGAGAATAGAGATGAAAGGATTAAGATAAATGGAAAAAACACAACTTTAACCATATAAATATAAGGTCAAGAGGAAGATATATCTCCCTTATCTCCCCCGTAAATAAACCACTGACTTACTACTTAGATTAAATAATATAAATATTGTGACTATAACAGGAGAAGGGTAAAACAATAACTATTTTGTTATTTTAATATTCAAATTATATTGTACCTAATAGATACCTGCAGACCACTGATTATATCAACAATTTTCAATAGTATTAATACATCTATATGCTCATTAAAATAAAATTTAAAGAAAACATTACAATAATGTTAGTTGATAAATGTAATGTAAAAGTTAATAGGTTAGAAATTATTTTATTTTTTTTTTTTTTTTAAAGCACTAATTTAAAGATAAATTCTACTAAACTATACATTTCATAATAGTTGAAGACAATGATTTAGTACAAATTTAGTATTTTAAATTGTTTTAAGTTGCTTTTAAAAATTAAATTATGTAACTTGTTTTATTATTAAAGGTGCGTAACTATTATTTTTTATCTATTTAAAATATATACATGCATTTATAATTATTTTTACATAAGTAATGAAATTGTAGATTTTTTTAAAAATATTTATTACATATTTTCCCCAGTGTTCAAGCAAACTGTTTTTATATAAACTCAAGCTATACACCAGATGATAGTAAATTTTTATGAAAACATTAATTGGACTAAAGTACACGGCTCAATAAAATATTATGTATTTTTATTTTATTTTTTCTTATGGATAATATAAATTATAAATTGAGTTTAGAGTTTGGTAAAATTTTACATATAATTATGAATCAATCAGAAATTATGGTCATAATTTAAATCAATAAAAAATATTAAATATATTTAATAAAATATCTATTAGTTCGTATAATTTATTAAGTATTTTAAAACAATTAATTACAATTTTAATTTAAGAAATGTAAATAATATATTTATGTATAATATATATATATCATATCTTACATGTATTTATTTTTTAGATTACCGAAGCTTAAATCAAATTTTCATTAATACAATGTACAACAATCACTTTAAAATTGTATAGACTATTGACTATAAAACTGAGCGTTTATATTATAATTAAATATAATATTGATAGGTGTAATAACACATTAAAATTCTAATATAATGTTATTTTTACTGAGCTAAATAATTATCACATAAATTATTAATATTTTAATAAGCAACTTCATTTTTTTTATAGCTGTTACATATTATACACATTTTTTTCATTATAAATCTATCATATTTTCTCACTGAGGATTTAAGTTTTTATGTTTTACCATTTAATTATTTTGGGAGCACTGTTAATACATATTTTTTTTTACGTTACCTACATCATAAAAATTATAAACATAGTAATTTTGAATTAGTTATATTAATTTTTCATAAAACGTTTAAACATTATTTAGAATTAAAAAACAACTTTAGCTTGTTAGCAAAATCCATAAGTTTAAACAATTTCTCACGGGTAACAATAATTAGCATATATTTTAATAGGAATACGCGTAAGAGTGAGTGCCATTTAAAGAGAGACCGTTGTTGTTAACTTTGTATAAAATTATGGTAATATATAAGCATACACTTAACGTTTAACGATTCACGTAGTCTTTTATGTGATTTTAAATCGTGAGTTGTTAAACAAAAAAAAAACAAAAAAAAAGTCGACAACAACAATAACAGCAATAACGCAATGACGATAAAATCAAATTTTGAGGCGTCGAAAAGTCAGTCGAGTGCTGAGTGTACGCCTATATCGTTGAGCAATAATTGTAACGACAATATAACGACCTAAAACGCGCGATCGACATGACCAGAAAATAGGTAGGTACAAGCCGCCGACACCGTCGCGACGTTTGTAAAACACCGTGTCCTATCCGTTTTTTCTCGCTCTGCACTCCGTAGCCCCAAGCCGTCGGTGAGCAACACGTCGTCTCTCTCTTGCTCTTCGCCACCACCAGACTTGCTTCGCTCGGTGACCGCGATGTGCCGCCGGCTCCGACGACCTCGCAACTAGTCTCTGCCTATCGGAAAAAGAAACAAACGAAAAAAAAAAAAAAAAAAAAACAAAAAACCACCCAAGAAGAGAATACTATTTTTATACTCGCGCCGTATTATTATTGTACACATGGCATATACAGTGAGAGTTCGGTAACGATAATGGCTAACAACGGCTGTTGATAGCGAAAGGAAAAAGTGGTGGCGGGTCCTTCCCCCCCTCCCCCCACCAATCCGCCCCGACGATCGACACGCCGAACACACTTGCGTTTATATTATATAAGTACACGATGGTGTGGGTGTGTGTGTGTGTGTGTGTGTGTGCGAGTGAGTGAGAACCTTAGTGGTGGTTTATAATACATATAGTGGTCGCGTAGATACAACATAAAAGCTTTTAAAGATAATACGGGCGAGAAAATAACATCGTGCTGAGAATGTCGGAGACGACGACGGGCACATCGAGTTCATTGTTGGTGGCCATTGTTAAGTATGACGGCGGCGGCGGCGGCGGCGAGTCGGTCAACGGCGGCGGAGAAGGGGTCGGTTGCAGAAACGGCCGAACCGTTTATACTGTTTATCTCGTCGTCGTCATCGCAGTCGTCGTCCGGACGGGGGGGAGACGGTCGCGCCGATTTTGCTTTCGCGCGGGCGCACACCCCTTTGCCGCGTCGCCGCCGACTTGAGCGTGTCCGGTTGTTCGCGCGGCAAACGTCCCGTACGGCGTGGGCACTTAAATATTCCATGCCTGCACAAAACGATATCAGTTAATAAATTCTTCTCGTTCGGAGTATTCGGACCGTAGCTCGCAGCAACGCTACGAGAACGCTGTCGACCAGCTATATAATAATATTATTATGCAGACGCTGCAGCGTTCAGTGTTTATTCTCCAGACTTACAAGAGGTATCGGACGTTTTAAAGGGGGTACGACGAGACGAGAGCAAATAACGGAGGGGGAAACGAAAATAAATTTTAATTGCGCACACGAAATTATTATCTTCGTAGTTTCTGTTCTTCACACAAGACGTGCCCGTTACATTAGTAATATTAGTATACTAACACTCGACGACAGTGCCTACATTTTAAACATTAGACCTACACACAATATATAGTAATAATAATAATAATAATAATAAAGCGCGGTAGTCGATTAACGTCTTCACACGATGGGTATAACAAGATGAGTGCAATACGATTGCGAACGTTTTATAGGCTACGTTGCCAATATTATTATTTCTGAATATTATGTTTTAATTTGTTCGGGAGTTTAATTAAAAATTGTTTTAAATAAAAACCATCCGTTATTAATCACACAATGTTTTGACTTATATTATATAGCTACGTTACAAACTAAAATAAAATTATATAAAATAATTCGAAGTGTTTAAAATGTCGATTAATTAAAATAATTTCGGAGTATAAATAATACTGTAAGGTAAATAATGAATAAACAGAAAAAAAATAATAGCTTTTAAAATGTTTTTCTACATTTTTTTTTTTTTTTTAATTTTTTCTTAGTTAGGAATTTCCATTTTCTTGTAAATATAAAATTAGATCCTTGTGGATTTTATAAATTATAATTATTATAATTTTTTTAATTTTGATTCAAATTTAAATTTGTCTTTTATTTTCCATAGATTTATGTAAATTGTTTTGATAACGTAAAAGCAGAAAATCCTTATACCTACTATTTAATTATTTTAAAAATTATTATTTAAAAATTTGTAATTGACTAACGCCAAAACACCGCACGATTAAAGGTAAGTAAAAATGTTCGTAATCGTGTTACGGGAAAAGATCCGTTCGCAATCGTATATCACCCAACAAGATACGTTAGATTATTATTAGTACACAATAATTGGCTAATAATTGACATAAGAAAAGGCAGTGAAACAAGTTATTTATAACATATTCAATCTTCTGTCGTTATATTTATTTTATTTTCTTGTTGGTTAACGTAGTAAGTCTTACATTTTTCTCCGGGAGCGGGGGATACTCCCCCGGTTACCCCTGAAATAAACACTTGCTATACGTTAAAGGTGTCACCAACCACGGGGCAGACGAGAAACGAATTTTTGACCAACGAACCCCGAACATTTTATCGGGACTGAATGTGCATTTTATACCAAACAGACGACGAAATAGGTCCACCCTGAAGATCGATACGAGGCGCTTTGACCAGCTGAGGCTCTGCGCTGAACAGACGACCAGACGCGTCTATTCGTGATTGATATAATAATGTCCAAGGACGTTTTTTCACCGTCCATTTCCGCCCGTACCTTATTTACTAGTGAAATTATCGGATTTATACGGAACTGTTTCTTCCATTATTTACCCGACTCAGGTTTTCTCGACGGCCAAGTCACTGACGTTTTCGATTTAAGCGGTCCAATCAAGCAAGTGACTCTGTGTCTGTCTACTCGTCGATATGGTATCTGTAGCTCTAAATGCTACAAACAATAACTCTCCCCGGCACCCAATCTGTAAAGTGAGAAAAACATCCAAATATCGAGAGTTAATGCATTTCATATGAAATTCAATTTGACGTTAAAATGTTTACCGTTCATGAAAATGTCTAGTATAATATTTAATGCTTGTGTCAACTTATAAGAAAAAGCCTGGCCATTCGACAGAAAATATTCCATTTACCATCCTCGCCATGTCCAGTAACCTATGTTCTGAATATCAGTTTAGACGGTGTAAAAATTCAATATATTATATTACCGTAATTTTTGTTGAAAAATGATCGTCATTCCAAAAGTAACAAGGTGTTATAATATACGTCACCTCCAATTGACCCAGTTTTAGACACGCGAGCGCATTGTTCTATACGCCATCCTCGCTGCATTATTATAAACATTTATACGTACCAGACGCAACATTTAATTGAATTAACAAAATCGAATTCAAACCTTGTCAATAACTCATACTGGTCCATCGGTGAAGACAATTTTATCGTTTATAAAGATTAAAGAGTAGAATATACAAGATTATATCTCTCCTATTTTCTTATTATGATATTATCCCGAATCACCGTAATATTTGACGATATTTGACAAAACTTGGACATGCGTGTGCCAACTAACTATCGATTGAACACTACGTGGTTTGATGCAATAAATTATCATATCATAACCTATATTAATATTTTATTTTTTTATATTTACTTCCAAACGTTCCATATAAAACGCGCTTCGATCGTTTTTTTTTATAATCCAAATAACGTTAACTCTTTTGTTAGATATTTTATGTATAATATAAAGGCGTATTTATATAATATTTTATAAAATGAAATAATAATTTTATATTAGATTATTTGGAGAATCGAACTTTTTATAATTTAAAATATATTTTTTTATGGTAATATTTTATCAGAAAAAAATTATCCGCGATAAAAATAAAATTAAACTACATAGATTTAGAGTATAGCACGCCATGTAGTAAAATTAAGTATTGAATCTTAAGTATATTTTATAAGTCTCCAAGAAGTTTAGCAGAACCTAGTTGCACCAATATAATTTTAAATTATAATTTTTTTTTTTAAATATATTATACAATCTGTATTATGTTATTCTATAAGAAATATGGTTAATAATTTACAAGACTGGACGGCTTGATAAAAGGAGGTGTCCAAACAACACTACTTCAATTCTAAGTTAAATTATAATTTATACGTATTAATAAAATTATACATTTTATATCACATTATTATTTAAATTGTAACATTCAAAGAATTATTATTTATAATAATTATAATTTCACGACAAAGTGAAATTTGTATAAGACTTTATTTCAGTGAAATTAATTTTTATAAAAGTACTCTGCTTATAATTTTTACAAGGGATGTAGTTATTAAAATAAATAATTATTGCGTTAGTTCTTTAAAAAATATTTAACATAAATAATTTAATACAAGATAAATTGTACATTTAGCTCGGATATTATTTATTTTTAATCAAGTACATTTATTAAACAAATATTCTAACTGAATAGCACAGCGCTGCATTAAATTATTGAACATGATTTTTTTATTTCAAAGTTATACAAAATTCCATCTTTTAAATCAAATTAACTAATGTCCAAAAAATAATTTTACATTAAGCCAGATCTCTTTATAGCCATTTAAAAACCTACTAGGTATCAATATAATTGCATTTATATAAAATATGTTTAATATATATTGAGCACTAGTATTATTTTCGTTTAACCATTGATTAAACTGAAAATGTTATCTTCAATAAAGCTGTTTAAAGTACATAAATAAAATTCACCAATTGTTTATAATAATGAGTTTTGGATCACTTGAAGTTTAATTTTAAATTAAATTTATTTAGTTTCAGATTATAGATATCTATATTTTTTTTTTTAACTATAAAATAATATGCATATCAGTTCAAATTTTTATACCATAAATATATGTAATGCATGTATTTTTTTAATACGAGTACATACACCTAAAAAATTCCAGTTTTTATAGGATTATATTGGTAACACAAAGCTAACCGCGGGATATTATTAATAATTAAGTTTTAGCGAAACATTCTTGTTAGTCACGTGCGTCTTTAAAAGCCCAAATTTTATTCACTTATTCACAACCCCTACAACGTATATAGTCGGAAATAGTCTCTTAAAAACGTCTAATATGAGTGTAGTAAGAGAATAATTAATGTGCTCAGCAAAAACTTCTAGATTAAAACTATACATGCCTAGTTTTGATCAAGTTCATAAAATTAAGAAGTATAGACGTCGTCAGAAACGTACGCTTTACATACATCAACATGTCACGTCTGACTAGTGACTACATTGGTAAGTCGTTAGAGGGGAAACAAATACGTAAGGCAAATATTTCATGCCGCAACACACACGTCTTATGCGATTACAATTCTATCCTTATGTAGCAATTGTTGTTATTATCTTTATTGTTATCGAATATACGATAAAGCAATAATTTTATTTCCTTACCGGTACAATATTTGAAAAATTTCGTAAAAATACACTTAAATATCTACCCAATTGACACAAATAGATTTTAAATAAACAACGAAATTTACGTTTCTTAATTCATCCCAAAACAATAAACTTCTGGATTATTACATTATGGCTCGTGCTCATTACTTTCACAATTTTCGAATGACAGACCAAAAGATTGATTACTACTAAAATAATGACTATATTAATATTATTATTATTTTTGTTGTTATTCTTATTACTAATATTAATATAATATTCATTTTTTATGTAAATTATATTTATACGATTGAAAAGACTTTAGATTAAACATAATAGTTTTTTCAAAATATACCACATTTACTGATTTAAAAATGAAACTAAATTATTATTTTAACACAGATTTATGTTTTTTTTTAATTTCCATAAACACAAAAATGTCCATATTTTCAAAATATGCAAAGTTTTGATTTAAAATTTTAATTTAGAACCTTTTTCTGAGAATTGTATAATACGATATATTATAAAATTATAATACTTATTTGAAATGTAAATACAAAATAAGAGAATGGTAGCAATTCAATCTTACATTTCTCCGAGAATTTTTACCATACCATTTGTTTTTATCTACCTTTTGCTATTGTACCTTTTTTTGTCAAGTTTATTGAAAACTTATTTTGTTTATAAACATATTTAATAAACGTTTTAAATAGTTACATTTTTCATCTAAGCATTCTGTCTAAATTGTTTGTTAAACTTCTTGAACCGAAAATAGTTGTAGTTTTCAAAAATGTCATATCTATTAACCAACAAGTTTCAAAACCCCAGCTGCAACTAAAGATATAATTGTCTAATATAACGATCTTATGTGTCATTGATTATATGATAATATTGTTCAGGTTTATATTTAATACTTTAATAGCATGTTTATTGTATAATATATAATGTGAACATTAAGCAAATATAATAAGTTTATTTTTTTACTATCATAATTTTTTTTATTGGCATCAACTAAACAGTCACTGTATGAGAACATAGTATTATAATAATACAAATACTATCGTTAAAATTATAGTATTGCATGTATAAATATCTAAATGGAATTTAAAATTATAAATAGAAAATTGTTTGTATCTCGATAGACATATACGTAAGTAGGCAATGGTAGCTATTTAATTTAAATCATTAAAAAAAATTGATTTTTAAGAGGTATAATTCTCAGAAATTCCATAACCTTACAAATATGTAGTCATACAAAATTACTAAGTATATTTATAAAATATAATTTTTTACTTGATAAACTAATTAGAACTTGGGAACATAAGTTTAGTACTTATATCTATAAATGTAAACTTTATGCAAGATCTCGTTAAAATTCATGTATAATATTTATATGATTATGAAATAAAATTATTTTTAAACGATATTTTAATAATGAAAAACAATGAACCAGTGACTAGCATTTAGAAAAAAAATAAAACGTTTTAAAGTGATTTAATCAGTTTCCTAAAATAGAATTACATTTTTATTAGTTATATAATGATTTATGTCTATAAAAAAGTAATATTAATCTGACATTATTTATAGTTCCAAGTCGTATTTACAACTTTGCTTCATTTGAACTTTTAATAAATTAAACGATTTATATATGAATTAAAAATTCGTGATTAAATCTCGAAGAGATTTAATTATTATCTTAAGATAATAATGAAATAGATCATTTTTATCAAAATTGATTTCACATTATGAAAAAAAAAAAAAAAAATGAGTAAGTTTTTAGCTTGATGCGTTCATCAGATAAATAAATAAATAAAGTAACGTATTTTACGCGAACAATACGATTATAATGGAAAATATGAGGGTAGGTACGAATTAGTTTGGAGGTTTGAAGTATTCATTAAAATTCAGGCAATTCTTTATTACACAAGACGTATCTACTGAATTTCAATTATGATTCAGCATTAATAATAATTTCCAGTTTCATTATACGTCATCACCCTTACCAACATCGTTTCGACATTCCTGAGTGATTGGAAAAAATATCGACAACCCTCTGGTTTTTACACGGGTTCCGTTTACCGTTCATTCAGGAATGCGTGTCGCCACCATAGCAATATTTTCAAGCAGTCCGAAGTAATGGTATTTAAATAGTTTGGAATTCAGTAAAAGTGAACCATATCGTTCGGTGTCAACTAAAAGTAAAGAATAGTAGCAGATAGAAAACAAAAGTGAGATGAATTCACATACATGTTTTTTTTTTTTCAAATGTTGTCGGAAAGACAAGATTTTGTTTTAAATTGAGGAAAATCTAAGTTCGTTCAAAATAATAACTATAGATATGAAGTTAGATTTTAAAATTAATAATTCAAACCCAGGTCTAAAAACTATATTATATAATTATAATTAAAATCTATAATGACTATAATATGATACAGTATTTGTCATTTTAATGAATAATAAATTATTTCTAATATTTCTTTTAAACTGAAATTATATACAAATAATACTATATATTCTTTGAAGTTTTTTTTATGGTGATAAACATAGTTTATAAATTGTGGACTCGTACTTAAGCTCATAATAGCTGATAACTTTCTAACACATATGTAAGTAATTACAATAAAGTATATTATACTGTTGTATTTAAAAAAAATTATTTAAACAAAACTTTATAAAGATAATATTATATAATGTAATATAATAGATTTAAAAGTAATAATTTAATTTGACCAAACTATAAATTAATAATTGATTAAAAAAAGTTAATATATAAATATAAAAAGACAATTTCGATTTTATTATAAAAGTATCGAAAGATTTAATTAACACTTAGTCAAATCTTCTTGAAAATAATATTTAAAAAAATTATAGTCGAAATTCAATATTCATGGAACTTTTGTAGAATAGATCGATTATTAGTATAAATAGGCGTATAATAATATATAAGGCATAATAATTATAACCGTTGACAAAAGAACACTTCGCGCATTATTGGATAATATAAAATGCGTTTAGTTTTATATGTTGGAAATCGCTAGATATAGGTTTGAACTGTCTAAAAATTTCGTGTGGTTGACCTCCATCAACTACCATTCTAGAAAACAGCGTGTCGTGAGATGGACGTGTCTTAAAACCGCAACTATAATGTCAAACTTACAAACAAACACTGTCACAACCATATTATAGAGAAACTGTTGGCATAGTACACGAATTGGTTACTTAAGATGTTCAAACATTTTTTTGGTCGTTTAATGTGCGCAACTATAATACACAAAAAAAATATTATTAATGTTATAACAACAATTTTCGTTATTTTAACTTTTGTTTTTCGGTAAAATCGAATTGAAATACTTTTGATTTATAATACAACGACGTACTTCAAAAACATGATATATGTTCAACAACATTTAACGAAATGCAATTCCATTGTCTACAATATTTAAGTTATCATGTTGGATAGACATTTTACCATCGTACATTCTGTGGACACATATAATAATGTACTAAAGTGAGTTAAGAAACATTTTGTGTATGTGAAATGTGAGCAATTTTTAAGATTTCATTTGAAAAGTAAACACCTCGTATAAAGTGAATTCCGTAAATTTAACTTATAGTACGCGACCTAAGATTTCTCTAAAATGTCTACATACTTTAAATTTCAAAATAAACACAAACAGTTTAATTCCTGGAAATATATTATTTTTCTTAAATTCATAAAATTATGATGTGACAACAACGACACTTATCAATCAACTTGTTTTAAATATTTACTGCGTTTGATCCCTTGATTATGATTCCAAAAATTTTAAAAACCCTGTTTGTTTTCATAATTTTCAATTATTTCATGAAGTTTAATATTAATATTTTATTTATAATGTATAATTAAACATGTATTAATTTATTTTGTACATTATATATATGTGTGTGTGTGTGTGTGTGTGTGTATATATTATAAGTTGTAAAATTACTAAATATTAATTTATTATACTTTAAAATATTCAATAAATATTCTAATTAGTTCTATTTTAATGTTTGATTCTAAATAATTGTACTACATGATTTTTTTCAAAAAAAAACACAAATCTTTCTTATTACTCTTATAAATAATGAATTAATGGTTTATTTATTTTCTCAAAAATATTATAAAGACTAGTGCTACTAAATACGTTAATAATGAAAAACATTTAAGCTTCTGTTTTTCTTTTTATCGTTTTTTCTTTCATACTATTCCTGACTTCAATTGATAGCCTTTCAAATGTCAGTCAAAGATTCAATCTTGAGTTACTAAGAAACAAATTTTCTCATTGAAACTCAATTCAATGATTATGAACCGAAACGGTATATCAACAGTAACAGAGTAGGAACACGCAGTTATTTACTTCAAAAGAAAACCTATCAAGGAGCGTTTCTATTTTATTTTGTCAGGCATGAATATTAACGATTCTATACAAACTTAAGACCAAAACAGATCAGCAATACTAAGTAAATCGTGGCTTAGAATACTTCCACCAATGAATTCTTAGTTTCATTTTGTAGTTTAAGTAATTTTATTTTTTTTTTTTTTCATTAGAAAGTCCCGATGTTTATAATGGTATTATTATTAACATTAAGCTTAAGATTATTTATCTGAATTAAATGAGCTTTCAGTGTACATTTTTTTTTTTTTTTTTTTTTAGAAATTGTAAATGATCTTGCGTCTTAACAATGGAACATTGTCAAACTATTATTAACGATATTCAGAGGTACATCTCCACAAAAGCCGTTTGTCGGAATAGACCATTTGATAGAATTGTAAACTGTAAAATAATCGATAATAAAATATTTTAAATTTTCTATTTGAGTACAATATAATTCATCATATAGAACATTTAAAAACATTCTGAATAAATCATTTTTTATGTAATATAAAAACATTATTTCTAAGTTATTATATGCTTGATATAACAATAAAATTAAAAATACACATTATACTATACTCATATCGCTTTAACAAATGATAATCTTTTTTAAATATTTTAGGTAAAAGATAAATCTACATTATTTTTTATCTTAAATATAAATAATAAGGTTTTTACTTGCTTATGATACAATTAAATTCAAAAAAAATATATTTAAATATAAGTTATATTATTATTTAAAATTATATCCACAGATGTTCAATATTTTTACTTTTTTTTTTTTTTTACATTATCTTCATTTTATGCTTTTAATAAGATATTATTATTAAGTTTAATATTAGCGGTTTATTTTAGAAACACTAAATACTGCATTAGAATTCCAAAGTTACATTTTATGAAGTAAAACTTACATATTGTTTAGTTGTCTGTTTTGGATGTTTTCCAACACTTTAATAAATATTCACCCAAACAATTATACAAAACTTAGTATAAATTTAACATATTATATCTTCTAAATGCTGGTTCACATTAACTTAGTATATATGTCTCGATGGTTCATTAATGTGTTCAAAGGATCGTTGCCACTAAGCGGTTTAAAGGGTTCTTTAAACCCTCAGGTAACCTTTAATATGCTCATTGCTCATTAACATTGATAATTCACGGATATCATTATTACACTTTAATATATTTAATGTCACTACCTATCTAAGATCGACATTAATATTACATTAAAATCAGAAAACATAATATAAATAAATAGATAACAATAATTTTTCTACGCATCGGCCAAACTAAAAAAAAAAAAAATTAAATAATTGTTGAATACCTACGCATATATTGTTTTTACAATTCAAAAATTAAAATTAAATTTATTATTTTTTTAAATTATTATACTTTTTTTTATTAATTTTTTTTTCCGTTAAATTAATAACAACCTTTAAAAATGTATGTAATATATTACATATTTCATTGAATACTTTATTAGAAAGGTACAAATTTAATATATGTGGTGTATATGTTTGATTATTAAAGCGCACTACGTTTTTTTGCATACAATAACAAATTCATTATATAACATTAAAGCCTAATTTATAAAATTATTAAAATATTACTAATTTAAGATAATGATAATAACAATAATATTGATATTTATTCAACATTTCAATATTTATAGTTGAAATTAATTAATGTGTTGTCTGGTAAATAAATAAACGAATCTATCCAACTGTTAAAATTATAAATGGATATTTTTTAATGATTAATGTGGTATTTCTAGTTAAATTATATTTCATCGACATGCCTTGTACAAACACATTTTGTGGTGTTTATTTAAACATGATTATACAGTGTTATATTATGTGTAGTATTGGGTTTAAGTTGTCATAAATAATTTAAAAATATGTCAAAAAAAAAAATAATATAAAATGAATACTTGCACAGAAAAATGATACAAAATATAATTTACTGATTTGATTGTATTATACTAAAATAATAATTAGATCAAAAATAAAGTACTGATAGTAAGAACTAGAGTTAACTTTTCATAACAATATGATAACGATTAATGGTTATATAGTGTTGATGAACAATATTTAAGGATTCTATGACTTATATTTACATACATTTTAGTAAACAATTATTTAGCTATTTAATGAGATGAATTAAAATCTCAAACATAAAATTTCAATAAATAATATACTTTTGTAAAGTACAGTTTAATAAAATCACAAATGTAAGTAAATTTTAACCACATTTAATGAAACTCTTTATGGTATATAATGCACTAATTAAATATTTCATCTTGGTGAATTTTTTATCAATACGACCAAAATGTTAAAGGATTTTAAATTAAATTAATGGCATAGACGTGGTGTAATATTGAATGCAGATAAC
This sequence comes from Melanaphis sacchari, assembly GCF_002803265.2. NCBI lineage: Eukaryota > Metazoa > Arthropoda > Insecta > Hemiptera > Aphididae > Melanaphis > Melanaphis sacchari. The sequence continues at coordinate 433,735 of NW_020271119.1, read as the reverse complement.
AAAATTATGTAATTTTATATAAAGTGTTTACGTCTTTTAATAAAGATAAAATTTCAGAAATTAAATGAGTTTTACTGTTTTAGAAACTATATATTAACAACATATACAATGAGTGTGGATAAATTAAATATTTGTTTATTTATAATAATTTAAAAATAAATTGTCATTAAAATTTATTTATCATTTAAAGGTTTCTTATTTATGTATAAATTAAAAAAAATAATATTACTATTTTAATAATAAGAGCAACTTAAGAATTTCAAACATCCTTAATATGTATCAAAAAAATATATAGACGAAAATTGTTCTTGAAAATACCAACATTTAAAAAAAAAAATAAAATGATTATTGCAATCCAAACTAAAAATCATGTATTGAAAACTATAAGATTAAAGATTTGGTAGACGAGTGGGGCTTTTAAACAATTTTACAGTTTTCTTTTACGCAACATTATATAGTGACTTTTTCAAGGAACGGGACAAAATATTTCATTCTTTGTATCTTGTATCATGGTAATGTTTTACAAATAAATATTATTTTATATGAAAAATAAAAACTTTCAATTACTTATTTTATTTTCAAAAAAAAAAAAAAATAAAAATCCGAATTCCATAAATAATAATATTTATATATTGTCTTAGCTAAAAATATTTTAGTTCATACTAAGATTATAAAAAATATAAATAAAAAAAAAATAAAAACGTGTTTTTCTGGTATATGCATCTATTATTGGATAAAAATATTTTTTTGATTTTTATACTTTGTATTTTGAGTTTTTAATTTTTAATTTAAATTCATGCACTCGTTATACACGTACTGAACAAATAATTAATTTTAAATGTAATCCAACGTTTAATTAATTTTAAATAGCGCTATGTTTAAAGTTAATATTTGGTAGATATTAAGAAAACTAACAAGTAATAGTAGTACACCTTTCAATTTTAAATAATTATTTTAGCTAATGCAAAACTTAATATTATTATCATGTGCAATTGTATTAAAAATAAAAAAATTAATAAAAATGCATATAAACAAATAGTTTATTTAATTAAGTACATAAGTTAATCAAGTGTATATTTCTTGTACAAAATGACCTCAGATAACTGAGTCAAAACTTAATAGTCCACTAATTTAATTTATGTATAAAAATATGAAAGTAAGTACATTAAATATTTAGCCTATCGGTTTATTGTATTATGCTAAAATATAAATATTATTAGAAAAAAAAAATATTTGAAATCGTACGAAAGTTAATTACAAAATATAGGTAAGTTTATACTTTATATAGTATGGGTATATTTATATTACATTTACAATATAATTATTAATTTTAAATACATAATTATACTAGATTTAATTTTAATTTTTTAATTTATTATATCTTGATTTGTCTTAATGTATCATTATTGTACATATAGTTAATTAAGACACTAAGAAGAATAAATAAAATATAAATCACGTGTTTGCTATTTTGACTTAGGTACCTTAATTTATTTTAGTACTTTGTCAGTGTCAACTTCTAAGATTTTTTTTTTTCTAAAATCTTTAAAAAATAAAAGTAATTTATAAATTAAGCTTAACTTTAACCTCACGTCAACATTGTAAGATCTTATTTTAAAATTAAGACTTAAGTATTTTATTATATTGTAAATTAAATAATAATCATAGAGTAAATTTAAAAAATGTATTCATGCTAAAAAAAAATTAAAAATTATTTCAACATTTTTGTAAGAATATGTAACATTAAGATGAGCAATGTTTTATAATTTGTATATTAAATTTGTATTTATCTATTCCGTTACTTAATTTGGATTAAAAAAATTTACAAGTCACCCAAAACGTTAAAACTTGTGTTTCGTATGATTTTGATTTTATTATTTAATAAGTGTATTTTCTCTAGATAAATTTTTATCGGTTTATGCTTATTATTATTTCATTTTATTTCAATGTCATAATGAAATTATTATACTCTTTTATTTATTTTTCTCCATCTGTTATTAAAATTTTTTTTCACATAAACAATACCTTATCGTAAATGGTATAGCTCGTATATAACTCGTACATCAAATGAATGCCCAATACTGTTTTATTAGTAATCAGTAAAAAAAGAAATGAATTGTATTGGGTACCATTTACCTTAAATCTAAATTAACTGTTATTGTTTTTAAAGATAATTTAAAAAAGTATTTGTTTTATTTACCACAATTTTTCAAGCATAATATTCTCAATCTTGTATACTTTCTATATTAAACCCCAATCCATTAAATATAAATTATAGTGATTATTGAATAATTTTTTTTAAATCCATTTTCAGAGTAGGAAATATTGTTGAGCCTTTTGACTTTGAGAGAAATAAAAAGTGAATACTTGCATTTTTAATGCATTTTTGGTACTAAAACTTTTATTTTTTAGTTACCATATCATTTGATATCTATGCGAAAAGTGTATACTGAATATGATATGAAGTATTTATAAAAATGTATAAATATGGTATGTGTAACAATGCGAAAAGTGTATACTGAGTATGATATGAAGTATTTATTAAAATTTATAAATATGATATGTGTAACAATATATATAAATGTTCTTAAAGCTTTAATCAAACAAGACAGAAGACATTCTTTCGCTTTCTTAAGAAGATTTAATTTAATGTAAAGAAAAACTAATAACAGGTTATAAATTACATAAAATACATTTTAACCCAGGAGTAAAGAGTACCAATATGAACTTGCATTTTTTTTTTTGAATTTATAGAAACAATAACAATAATTCCCTATTACTTACTATTTAACATCAGTTGGTCAACAAATTTAGTAAGTCAATTGCATCAAGTAATATCTGGTCGTCTCCATATTCTGTCCAAATGTTTACGCATTTAACCGAAAACAACGAATAAGACTGGAACGATACAGTATTTTTTTATCGTCTTTAACCATCCCCATAATCACATATTCTATCCTAAACGCGTACAATTTGTTGTACCGTACTGTAAATATTACTGCACGTTCGACCTTTTATTATTATTATTACTATTATTATTTATTTTTTTTTTAGAATGTCAGATTTTTTTATGTACTACATTCTGCAGCATCCGGACTATAATTTAAACTCCTGCGAGGATGAACGAAACGTATTAATGAGAACATAAATCACAACGGTTTCCTAGCGCGTTCGTCTTCGTAAATCAGATGTAGTAATCATTCGCGCAGCTCTAATAAATGGCCATAGTCCGCACATTTAGAAACGTCTGGGCAAAATAAGGTGAAGTCGTTCCATTATGGATTTTCAAAACGATTACTATTATTTGATTCTGAGCTATAGCAAGGTTTTTAATTGATAATTTTTAATTTTGTTCACGAAACGATGTTATGTGTATAGCTGGAAATTTGCAAAGAGATACATATTTGCATCAGTAATTAATAGTTACTAGAATTATATGATTAAAATCTAACAGTGAATGTGGGCTGTTCTTAAACAAGATAGAAGAATGTTTTTTTCTAAGTAAACTTGTGCATATCATATTATGTAACGTAATATTTGTTGTAATGGTGGATCTAGGATTTTTGTTTCTTTTTTTTTAAGTAGGTGTGGAGAAAGGAGAGAACTAAATAATTCTTAAAATTATATACACTTTTTCTAGTCTAAACGTTAAAATATTAGTTATAGTTAAGAAGATATTTATGTACTCATATTTATTTTATTACGTCATATTATTAAATAAAACTACCTAAATAATTAACCTAGATGTTAGCTAGACAATAATAGATTGTAGGCCTGTTCTTTTTTAAATCAACTATTGATTATTTAAATTTTATACTCAATTGATTAAAAATATACACGAATATTAATTCAATTTATAGCATTGCTAAATTATTGAAAACATAATCTTTTTATATCAGTAATAAATTTACATTACAGTTATAATGCAATTTTAAATTAGATGCTTTTACAGAGATTTTAAATTAAAAGGAAAGTGGAATCCACAAAAATACAGATACAATAGTGAGGCGACTTACGTATTCTTATGAAAAAAAGACGTTATTTGATTAATATTAGTGATATAAAGTTTCGCTTCGGTACATATTACATTGAGAATATTTTCTACTATAACAACATGTATATCGTACCAATAGTGTTTTATAAATGTATAAACTTAATCAATTTAAAAATAATATTCAAATGTTTAAGAAATTGTTCACATAATTTTGAAGGATAATATGTGTACATAATATAGTAAAATGCAAAAGGAAAATGTGTACATAAATTCATTATAATTGAAAATATTGATGTGCAAATAAAACAAAAAAAATATGCTAATTATATATTATATATATATATATATATATATTTATATATATTTATGGAATATAAAGTAATAAATGTTACGTCATGAGCAATGAAATTAAAATATAAGCAAATTATGAATCCAAAAAAACAGTGCAATTTTCAATTATATATATAATTTGTATAAACAATTTATAAATTCAAAGTTATACAAAATGTATCTACATCAATATCGTTGGTGTAATGATGGTATACTATCTATACATTATAAATATAATTTAACCAATTAAATTAATACAATGCTATAATATCAATATTCAAAAGAGCATAAACAACAATTTATAAATTGTTTAGATACACAATAAAACGCTTTAAAAGCTTAATATTTGATGAGTATCAATGGCAGTTCTTTAAAACTTTGTATATCTATAAGTTTTAGCACAACAATTTTATTTATGGAACATCGTATATATAGTAAATGGACATTAGTCATTGACACGTTGAATGTGTTTCCAATTGAAAAATTTTATAAAATTGAACGCAATTAGAAATAATTTCGTTATATTGTATTTATAATATCATAAGACAGTTAAAACTGTGTAATGCTGACCCTGAATAAAACGGAAAACTATCCAACACGGATAGTCTTAGGTCCCGACATTTTTCTATAATTTTATATATACGTTGAATCTTAATAAAATGGAACCTACCTAACGTGGAAACGGAACGGTTTTGTAGGTCCAATGAAAGTAAAAACCTTGCATAAGCCGGAAATATGACAAGTGTCATGTTACGTTGATATGAATATGTAGGTTCATCGTTAAGCGATAACCAAGATAAAACTGCACTATATATATATATATATTAGCTAAGTAATCTTTTGTATTTTTTAGTTATCGTATCTGGGATACAAACTTATCCCGTATGTACAATATATAACTGTGAAACAGTTATGCACCAATAACATTCTTATACTGAACAGTTTGCTTGTACATACTAAGTGATGTTCATTAAAATACATATAAAATATTGGAAAAATAGCAACAATAGTAATAAAACAAAAAACTCTACATGATTTTTGGAAAAGCTAAATTTTTAAATTTAATTCCCAATCTTCATAGTTATGTTATATGTATAAATTTTTAATAATTTTGTATGAAAACAAGTCTATAATTAATTTAAAATAAGTTACCTATATATAAAGTAAAGTAATAAATTAAGTTTATAATGAGTCTCTAACTCAAAAAATAAAAATATTAATGTTGTAAACTAATTTTTTAATGTGAAAAACTGATACGAATTTATAACCCAGAATTTTTTCGTTCTCAATAAAGCGGAAAACTGCTTAAAGCGGAATTTTTTGATTAGTCCCATGCTATTCCGCATTAAACAGTTTTCACTGTAATACCTATCGTGTATAATAGGTAATTGTATTTGTTTTCTTTAAACTTAATTATTTTATATTTCTTTTATAAATACTAAATAATAATTTTTAGACTCGTAAATACGAGTATATTAATACAATTACCTGTCGGTGAGTTCAGGTTAACTGTAAGTAAAATTGATTTAACTTAACTTTAGTAAAATACGCATAAAACTGACTTATATAATTATATAGAATTAGAAAATAAAATCAAATAAATAGACAATACCTTAAAAATATAGTTCCCTTTCTCAATTAAAAAAAAAATAAAATAAAAATAAAACTAAAAATAATTTTGAAAATCACAACCATTTTATTTGAATTAATAAATAAAAGTATAAACGTTTTTACCTATATAATTTGGTAGTACAATATTTTATGTCAATGTTGTTTAGTAGCTCTAACTAGTTAGGATAAATTAATTTGAATTGAATAAATAAAATCATTATGAAAATTTATTAAATTTGTTTTAGTTGTAATTAGTAATATTTTTATTTAAAAATGTGTACTTAAAAAAAAATAACTAATATATTTCGTTTAAAAAACGAAAAAAAATATGTTAATAATTGTTATGAAATATGTTATAAATCTATGTGATTTCTATTGATTAATCGAAATATGATACGTTATACTATTTTAATTAAGTATAAAATACTCACATATGTATAATACGAAATGGACTTCTGAGATATTCGACTTATTCAACGGATGTAAAGTGAACGTGATTCTAAAATATTGCTGTTTCCGACAAATTAGAACTAGGAGCTAGGAGTACAAGATACAACATAAATTATTCCACAGATTGCTAACGGTAACATTTTAACCACAATCCGATTAAAGAGATTATTTTCCGGAAATGCCAGTTATCTTTCCTTGAATCAACAAACTACATTATCAATATGCAGACATCATAAATGATATAAATACGATAATATCACGGAGCGACAAGATTATCATAACAGAAAACATCATTAAAATTGGTAGTTTTGAACATAACTAAAATCGTTATGAGTTTGGTTTAGTCGGCATACAGCATTTTCACGCTTTTTATAAACATTAATATTAGGAAAAACCACTTTGCTATTAAAATGATAAATCAAGATCCGTCTAAAGCATAAAATCATACTTGGACCAGTAATATATTTATTTTACACGGATTTTCGTTTTGTTCGGTAAACTAGAAAATATTCCCTCGAAAAAAAACTATTCAATTCTGTCTTGCATGTTATTATTATTCCTGTGGAAAGCTGATTTAAACATTACATATTAAACAATTTTAATTTTTAATCGCTTACACTAAGCGATTGAATAATCATTTGTCAATTAGCAATTCGCACTGAATTATAATTGTTAAATTTAATTGTATCTTATTATTCACAAAAACAATTTAACTGTAATCCATTGTGTAAATAAGAAAGATATTTATATTAAAATAAATGTAATCAACAAAGAGTTAATTAAATTTCCTAATGGATAATCTTTCATGGCAACATTTTTCTTATTGTATTATTATTTATAAAACACGTAATATTAAAAACATCTATATACACTTAAAAATATAATATCATTATTTTTAACAATAAGTTATTATTTTTCACGAGTTTAAATTTAACTGAGTGAAAACACTAATAATTAAAACTTTTTTTCCAAATATTATGTCGATAAAATATCAGATTTTAATACTGATGAAGAATTTTATTTTAAAAGTACAATATACCTATTAAATAACTTTATATACAATTGCAATAATATATTGTATTGAAATAATCGACAACCCATGACATCTACAAATATTATTTTTTTCAATTAATAGTTTTAAAATCACAATTATTCTCGATAAGAACTTTAATATAACAGAATACACCTCTTATTTTTTTTTTTTATCTCAGGATTAGCAAATTTATAGGACATTAAAAAAAAAAAAATTCAATGCAGCTGATAGTACACTATAACTCTCATAAATTAACACAATGTGACTAAAATGTGTAATAGATGACGTGGTTCTTAAATAATATATGTTATTACTCGTATATATTATTCCATATTAAAAATTAGTTATTTTAAATAATTATCGATTTATTTGAAGTAATTAAAAATCATAAATAAATATTTTTATTGTATGCGAAATTTATTGTGTGTTAATATAAATTCATTGAATTACGATTTTTTTTTTATCAATACTTAAAACACATTTAAATAAATTACAGTGTATTTTGAAAACTATATACTACCATAAGTGTGTGAATTTGTAAAATGTTTGTAGAGTAAAATAAGATATACCACAGAAAAAGTTATACTCATTCTAAAATTCATCTGACATAAATATTGTGTTGATCAAAATTTTTGACAGAAGTAACATTAAAAGTCCATCGGTGACACTTGTATTAAATACATGCGAAGACCAAAGTCGAAGTGAAAAATCCGACCAACATGTATTCACATTGTTCAGTTGCTCACGGAAAATCCATTATTTAATTTTCCTGTCTGTGCAGTTTCCATTATTCTTCTGTTCGATACACAGTCGAAATGTTATCGGGAAAAGCCACAAGAATGTCACGTGTTAGTATTTTATTTTACTTTTATCCGAAACGCTTATGCCGCAGTTTTCAATTTTATTAAAGTGCTCAGCAATAAATTTTTAATTTGTATTTCTAGTAGCGATAAAAAGCGTGTGGAAAAAAAAATTAATCTTACCTTCGCTTTCTACACCTGACAAAAATATTGCAAACAAGCTAATACAAATAAATGTCAATTTTATTACAATGATTTAATACCTAATAAATTTATTACCAATATTCTTATACACTTATTAAATGCAAAAAATTAATTGATACTTATAGAACTAAAACAAACATACCTAAATAGATATTGTTCAAAATATTTAAAAACTATGATTATCACATACTTTGACAAAAATCTCAAATATTCACAATGTTAAATCACGATGATTATATAAAATAAGTACAATATTATTGTAGAACTATTTACGTATATTTATATACAAATAAATAAACTCAAACTTCTTTCCAAACTTAAAACATTTAGATAGTATTAAGTACATGAACAAAATATATACATATACGTATGATGTACTTCGAAAACACTACCAAACGTCATTAACTGAAAAAAAATCAACATTTCGTATTTATTTTTTCTGTTCTTACAATTTTGAGTAATTGGAGTACGACACATTATGAGTATATTTTCATGAAAAACAATTGCACAAAAAAGTACAATAAACTAGAAATGTAAATAAAAATAACACTATGACGAACACCGGTAGTAAATTAGTAATCAATGCATACAATAAAGACATTTTTTTTTTTTTTTTTTATAAAACATGATAAAAATAAAAACATTTTTGATTAAACAAGTTTTAATAACTCACTCTGAGTATATAATATGGGGCCTGCAATTTTTTAACATAAAATTAAATAAAAATGACGTCATTTCAGCATATTATATAATTGATTTACAATTAATAGAGACAGTGATTCATATTCATAAAAGTTTCACGTGGATTCTTACTATCCCAGGAAAAACGCTTAAAAGAAAATGGTTAACGTAACCACGATAGATTATAGGTTTGGATACTATGATTAATAACTTATACGTGAGCATTTCATAAAGTGTATCATTATATTAAAATAACGAATTCATTTTTATATTATTACTTCCGATTCCTGGTGTATCACGAACGGTACGTGAGTCACGTTCAGATATACCAATCAAATCATTATTCTTTCTCAGAACGAGAAAAATATGTAATAACTTTAACCTACGAGCATAATAATAATATAAGTATATTTTAATATATATTCCTCGAAATATAAATGTCTTTATCTTAATCATAGCACGAAATGCAAATAAATATATCAAGACTATTATCATGCATTTTATAGAAATAATGATATAATAAGATATTTTGTTACTTAAAATAATTTTTGCATAAAAACTGTAGAAACACTAGAAACGTAAAAAGTATTATTTGAAATATTACAAATTTAGAAGAAACTTAAAATATCAAATATTAAGTACTTTATGAAGGAGAAAAAAACATAAATACACTAAAGGTATGGAAATAACAAAAACGTATATACTGCGTTATTATTATATGATACCATTTTAGATACATTTTTCGCAGTTCGATGACTTTATTGATAACGTGTTATTATAAATTATAATATTATTGTCAGCTATATTGTTCGATTAAATCAAACTGGTGCATTGTAAGATATTATTTTAAAACTCAACTATTAAGTACTGAAAATATAACCGTATGTAATTATTGCGACAATGGCGCATAACATTAAATATTGCGCAATAATTCTTCAGATTTAATGTGGTGTTAAAATACAACGTTGAAAATAATAATAATATTAATGTTAGTGGTTATTGTGCGGTAACATAATGCAGTCAGATTAGTAGGCCGTTCGATGATACACTGCTTTGGTGGAGATTTCCTTACCACGGTAGTCTGTGTAATATTATAAACACAAGTCACTTAAATTAAAATTTACTTAATTTTTTATCGTTGATTTTTATTTTATTTTTAATAGCTATCATTCCTTCAAAAATATATGTTTGTTATTTTCTAGAATATTAAAAAGATACCATAAATGTTTTACACAAAGTAAAACGTTGGTTCTATATTTGAATGATAACTATCCTACTCATGTAATTTCAATTTTATATTGTCTTATACTTTGAACTCCAGTTTTATGTAAATTTAATGATTAAAATAGTTTCGTATAGAAAAGATGAGTAACATTTAATCTGACTACAAAAGTTGTAAGTTGACTATCAAAAACTGAATCTGGTCGACTAATTTTCGATTTTTTTTGAAAAAATTTTCAAATTTAAAATTGTAAATAAAAATAATATAATATATATATAATTGTATTGATACCGGCAGTAAAATATTTTTTAAGAAATTAAAGCAAGTTACCAATATATTTGTAATTTTTACGGAATTCTGCTCACAATTATTATTTAATACGATTATTTATCATTGATTTGAAATGTGTTATCACAATTCAATGACATGTCATCACTTATTATTATTCTGCTAAAAAAATTAAGGAAAGTGAAACAAGTGTCTAGATTAAAATCGGTAATCGGTTAGTATTTTTACTTTTAAATTAAAATTATAACGAAAAAAATATTACATGTATTTCAATATTATAATATAACACACATATAATATTTAGTACTTTTATTTATATTTAAAGTATGATCAATTTAAGTTTCTACACTAATTATTTAAAAAAAGTAACTTTTTTTGAAAATATTGTTTTTACATTATTTGATATTATATCATTTTTTAATTTTTTTAATTTAAACTTTTTTTGAATGACAACGTACATTTTTTATTTTATATTTTAAATAATAATATTTTTAGACTACTTAAATACATAAAAGTCAAATTTTAAATTATTAGTTAATTAGTTATAAATGGATAAATGTTATAGAGTGGAGTAGTGGATCAACATTTTGAGGGGTACTCTTTGCACTGTACTCTTAGTTAAATACTATTTATTGTTTTATAAACTGGTTGATCTCATTTTTTTTCTTATATATTCCAACTATTCTTAAGTTAAGGTAAAAAAGTAATATTTGTTTTTTTTTTTTTATTATTATATATTATACGTACATATACGGTAATTTAAGAACTAAATAAGCCAAACATTAAAACTAAAAAAAATTTCAAGCTTAATGGCTTTATGTTTTAAGAAGATTATTTTTATAATTTAAAAAATAAATGAACATTTTTTTATGTATTTTGTTATTTAAATAATAAAGTCATATAATATTTGTATATTATAAATTCATTGTATTTTGTATGTGCGTGATGTGTATTAAAACCGACTGACTCAGTGATTTTATTATTCGTCATTAAAAATGTATATTGTCACATACCTTTCGAATTTATTTAAATCATTAATTATGACTAAATAAGTACCACGAAAAATACTTTCAATCACTTTTACCATTGATTGATATTTTTAATGTTATTAACTTAAGTAAATAACATAACAAGTGATAGTTTATACTTATTATAAATATCATCTTTCTAACATATTTTATTTTTTTTATGATGTACGAATATTGGTTTAAAATTAATTTTGTATTTTAAATTAATCAATATATTTGATTATGAAAGAGATTAATCCTGCTATATTTATAATATTACATATATTATTTAATTTATTAAAATGTTTGTATTTCTTAAAAATAAGTAAATTAATATAATACCTATATAATTCAAGTATACTTTTCCCATTAGAAAAAATGTTTTATGTGCTTTACTGTAAAAGACTGTAATGATTTAAATTGTACTTATAAGTTAAAAAAAGAGCAAACAAAAAAGATTATCAAAAATGTTGCATTTAACGATGTAAAAAATCATATGTCATGTTTTCTTGTTCTTCGTTTTTCCTATAAGTGAGATAATCCCATCTTAAAAAAAAAAAAAAACTCAAGTCAGATTCTCATTCTACACATGTCACAATATGATTTTCAGTTACCTTTAAACGTCATGTATTAGACTTTTATTTTATTTTTATTTTTGAACGTTTATAAAATCAAATATTTTTAAAAAAAAATCAATTCTTATATTAAAATTGTATGGTATTAAAAAACTAAGCTATAATAGATTATCAAATACATTCAAAAAATTTAAATAGCTCATTTGTGATATATGCTTAATTAATTTAAAAATAAAATTATTTGACGTACTTACCGCATAGTATTATGCATCACTTTTATGATCAATTAAATTAATTATAACTCAGAACACAATAACCATAAATTATTTTTATCAATAAGTATATCATCAAATTCCTATATTTTGTTCATCATAAAATTTTCTAAAAAATATATATATTTTTTTTTAGATAATTAATATTAGTAAATTATTTTCTTCACATTAGTAGTAATTTTAATAATTTCAAAATAGTATAAAAACAAATTACCGTAGTTCTAAAAACACGTATTAACTTTTAACCACTGAAATCATTGTTTAATAATGCAGTTAATAAACAGAGTACTTTTACCATACACCAATCAAATACTATAATAAAAGTTAATGAGTTATCATTTCATTTTTTTTTGAATAATTACTAACTCAATTATAAAATTGATCGAAAAATTATAAATAGTTTTGCTTTTCACAAACTGAATCAATATTATAAAATAATATATGATACAACAATTTGTTATGTTAAAGGTCTTCGAGTGTTTTTGAGTGTTAGAAACTAAAAAAAAAAAATGTTTATAATAATTTAAAAAATAATCGTTTCTCAAAAATATTATTTCATTTGAAATAGTATGGTTTTCCTGCTTAAAAAATAATCCTGAAATAGCTGTTCACCTTTTTAAGTTATTAACGTCGTACTTTAACCCCAGAGGTGTGATTCATATGATTAATCCAAACTTTTTTTAATCGTTGACCCATTTCTAAAATAAAAAAAGAAATGTTAATGATAAAATATCCAAAAATAAAGTAAATTAAGCTAGTTTAGATAAAAAAAAAAAAAAATGCAGTTATTTTAGTGAAGCAAGATATAAGTAATATTTAGTATTATTTATCTGAAGCTGAAAAGTGTTAATAAGACAAATTAATTGAATAATTTTTTTTAGTATAATTTTATTTTTCCTATAGACTCTTTCATAATTTATTTAATTATTTATTCTTGTTAATTTAATTTATTGATTTTAACTTTTAAAATATATAAACATGAAATACAGTTACTTTTTACCGACATACCCATTGAACTTTTTTTAAATAATATCTTAAAAATAATTTTAAAAGAAAAAAACAATGTCCTTATAAATTATTAAAAAGCACGAGATCTGCATTCGCAATGTACTAAATAAAAAATATGTCTTTTCAAATATTTCATGTTTAATTAAAAAAAATAAATATTTTATTATTTTTTAATTTTCTAATTATACACTTTCTAAACAAACATGAGTAATTTTAATAATCCAATTTCAATTCTATATACGAGTACAATACTATTGTTACTAAACTGTTTTATTTTTATTATTATATTCATATAATTATGCTATCTGTTTTATTCCAACAAAGTTATATAAAAAACGGTTTTCTATTTCTGATTATTCAAAATGCAATACACATTTTGATTATTTTTTATACACATACATATATTTTAATTTCTATAGAATATATAACTTAGTTCAAGCATAAATAAATTAAAATATTTTTATTGATCTTGGTTCACTAAGCATTTATTACAAATTGCTCAATTCTTATAATCAAAATATTTTAAGTATTGAAGTTATTATAATAAATAAGCATAATTATTATTTCAAATGGTCGTATACTACATAATAAATAAATAAAATAATTAACGATATTTTCGATCCTTATAAAAATTAATTTTTCATCAAAACTATTAATTATTCATTTCACAAACAACGACAATTGCTGGGAAATCACACCTTCCATACGATTAAAATTGACTTCAAAATTATTATTAAAATGATCTGAATTATAGACGCCATGCGAACTACGAGAATTCGGGATTTATTCCCGATAGCTTGTTAAAGGGATAAAATGAATAATTTAATTCTGGGATAAGCCAAATCAAAATTATAACTATGTCCTACCATTCCATTTTCAAAGCACCAAACATGTTATTCATTATTGTTAATCTCGATAAATATGATCTGGCGTTTGTAAATACACTCGGGAAATATAACTCTAGCTTAGAACTAACCACCGTTTCACAAAAATACACAACTGGTTAATACTAGTAAAATGCACAGAAAGAGGCAAACAATATGAGCTAAAATTTAAATTCATACATACTATGTATTAACCGTTTTTAAAGAGACATATTTTGTTTATATTTATTTTTAAATTTTAACATTAATTATTTACAATTTGTAAAATTATGGTTATTATTATTTTATTTTATTTTAATTCTGATTAATTTACTTCTAAAACACACTTGTATTTAAATTATTCAATTAAATACTTGAGCACTCAGTGTTAAAAAAAAAAAAAAAAAAAAATACAATACAATACAATTTAAAATCGATTAATGTCAATGTTCCATGAATAATTATTATTCAATTTAAACAACAACTAAAAAAAAAAAAACAATAAGACTTAAGTCTTAAATTACGTTTATGATTGATAATTAATAAAATATTGAATTGTTAATATTTATTTTAGTAGCCGAGTATCATTTATCTTAAAGTTTAATAATCTTCAATAAATAAAAACAAAGACATTTTATACAATATAATAATATACTGGCTGAGTGAGACTATTGTAATTTGTAACCATATTTGACTATGCGTCATTTAATTTTATTGGATTTAAAATTAAAGCCCACTCCATAATCATTTATATTTTATTCGTAAATAATACTCGTTACGAACGGTTCATTAAATAAAATGTAGAGTTTTGTAAGGTCAACTTAAAGCAATAACAGAATGATTCATATTCTATGAACGTTTTGTGGAACTCTGTGAGCAAATATAATTCTTTGAGAAAATAGAATAGTTGAAAGCACGTGTGTGATGTTTTCCCTCAACTCTACCACGTAGTAAAGGCCAAATGGTGGTTATATGTTCAAAGTTCACGATGGTTTGGAAATATAAAAATACATTTTTTCCCTAGTGTTTTCCTATGAAGCGTAAGTTTCTTCAATTTTTAAAGTCCAGAGTTTAATCTGAATGCATATTTGTATTTTCTTACGCGCAATTCAATACATATAATTCGAATATAAAATTCTACACGTGGCAAACTCTGAACTCATAATTTTGTTTAAGTTTTTTCCTCAAGACATAATCAAACAAATAATTCATATAAGAAACAGAGCTAAAAATCTGAAAAAAACATTTGAATACAAAATTCCAGACATATTACACACTTTTTGTAATTAACAACAGCAGCAGTAAGTTTATAAATAATATTAATTAAACAACAATAGAATATTATCATATGACATAGAAATTTCAACAAGAGACTAGGAGTTTATCGATGATCGGATAAAATATCAAATTACTATGTTATACGTAACTGAAAATATTTTTATTTTTTTTTTTTTCATCCTACGAATGGCATGTATATCGTTGATTAAATTTCATGTTTATTTATACATGTACAATTTACAACGAACATTTATTCAAAAGTTAGACGGAGTACGAAGAGATTGCGCCGAATTGCGTTTAAATGCACTGAAAAATGGCACACGTGCGTATGAAAAAATAAGTGTAAATAAACTGCGAGTTACATTATGTGTCTTCTGCCTACAATCTATTATACGCGTATAATAATCATAATATATTACACGAGAAGATTTTACGCATAACATAATACTGTAGATGATGTAGACAAATTAGGTATTCGTTATGTGGTATATATTTTAGGAACTTAGTTGTGTTGAAAATTCGTGGACTCTGTGTTTGTATTAAAACTATATTACAGTACAGTATACTAAGCCTGTAAAATATCGTAGAATACACATTTTATTTCCACGACAATTCGTAAAACTCCACCTAGACCTCGTGCATTGCAACCAACAAATATATTATTGATATCATATGATAATGACATTACAAAAAGCCTATACGGAAAGGGCAAAATATACTGTTTCATATGAATAATGTAATAATCTATGAACATATGAGATTACGTTACGAAATTTACACAAAATATCATTCTGCAACATCGATTACAGAGAACCCAACACTTAATCCCGTACGTGGATCGATAGAACTCTTACGCAATATCCATTGTGTCCATTTATCCGGGCAAGATACACCGAACGAGAGCGTTGTTTATAGAAGTATTTCATTGGGGTCGGAAAACGCCTTCGCGTCGACAATCTTCATCATAATTATATTGGAAAATGATGACTTCTAATATTTGTAACAAACGCATTCATTTTAACGTTTTTACTATTCGTAAATAAATATTTAAATCTATTGAAGAGTGTCGTTTTATCGTCATTATCGGATCGTGCGTCGTGTCGACGTCACCACTATCATCGATGGGTATTATTCGTAATATCATATTTTCGTTAAACGTCTCGCAGATACGGGATGATTAGTATGAACGAAATCGTAATAACGACGCGATATACAATAATGTAATCGTCCTGCAGATTTGTCGTCACGAGTCGGTCACGACATCAGGCAAACCGGGTTCTCGGTCGATTTATAACCTCACATTTAGAGACCTGGCCCCGGTGATTTTCCGCCGTTTTGAAGGGGACGAAAAGACGGATGTTCCAGGGTAGAGCACATTACTCCAGCGGTCGGAGGGTGCCGGATAGACGCCGTTCGGTAAATACGGTTTCATCTATATTCCGTATATTATATCGTACGGAGAGTGACACTTTTTTCCCAAACAAGATTGCCGCCGCTCGGTCCGAACACACGCACACGGAAACGCAGTTGATGATTATATTGTTAGACCATACGCACGTACACGCATTAACGTTTTCCATCCCACCCACTCACTCTCTCTCTCACTCTCTATTTCTCTTTCGCTCTATATCTATACCACACACACGCACAGATATATATATATATATATGTGTATACATACATACCAATCGACTGTGTACATGCAAACACACATGTACACTCTCTAGATATGGGCGTATATTATACAGGTACACGTACTTGTCGCACGCGCGGGCGAGTCCCCAGAGGATCGAGACCGTTCTCGTTTCGTTCCGTCACGACGCTATACATAATTTAATATATGTATATATATATATATATATATTACAGTAGGTTTATATATGTATGCGTTTACGTAAACATAATAATAATGATAATAATAATACTCCATAGTCTATACGTACCCGCGCGTATATGTATGCATATTACACATAATACAGTTTGGAAACCGGCCCGACCCGACAGCTCCTGTCGCGACGAAAGTTTCAGCACTAAATCCCGTCGCGTCCGATGCACGAGCGCCCATATACCCCCACGTACAGTAATTAGTCGCTTGCACGTATATTTCGTCGTCTGCGTCGTCCATCGCATAAGATATGCTTACGGTGCATGCTATATTATT
This sequence comes from Melanaphis sacchari, assembly GCF_002803265.2. Taxonomy (NCBI): domain Eukaryota; kingdom Metazoa; phylum Arthropoda; class Insecta; order Hemiptera; family Aphididae; genus Melanaphis; species Melanaphis sacchari. The sequence goes on along the minus strand of NW_020271119.1, from coordinate 415,958 downwards.
ATTACCATTATTACTGTAATAATATTAATATGATATTATCATAGCAAATTCCGTGGCGCGTTGTGCCATGATATGATAATATTATCATAGCCGCGGCCACAGTGTGTCGACCGTTCAATAGTCATCATTATTACTATAACTTACCATCACGATACCATTGAAATCGACTCGCTACTACTATTACTCTAAAATGTGTACAGTGAACATAACATAGGTGTCCTACAAAATAATCAAATTAAATTATACATCGATTCGAGTTAAAACTTAATGAGTGTGTAGATACTCAAGTTCCTATCATCTTAAAGTCTAATATCAATTTGATTTTTGAATAATATTGATTTTAATATTAAATGTTTAGGAGGTACTGTTGCTGAACTGTTCCCTCCCAGTTCAAGTCATTCAGGCCAACTTCATATTGTAATTTTATAACATTTTCTTACCATGTCATATTTTAGATAGATTGTAAATTAAGGCTTTTCAATGATAAATTATATATTTATATATATATATTAAATGTTGCTCTGTAATTATTGGTCTTTTTGCATATTATTATTATTATCATTAAAAAAAAAAAAATACTAACATTTTTAGATACCTTAAAATGGACCAGTGATACTCTGATGCAGTGACGTAGCTAAATTACCTTTAAAAAAAAACTATGAGGTTTTATTATTATTTTATTGAAACGTATATAAAAATATATTAATGATATAACATATTGAAATACCGGAAAAATTGTATCAACGATAGTACCAATGCCAGAATAGAAAAAAAGAGGAAGCTAATTTCTGGATTAAGATTTGCATCGAATTATATTTTACTGGATAAAATTTCAAAAGTCGATAAATATAAGTGGAAGATACGTTTCTCACAAATGTGAAATACATGTGCAGATATTTCAATCCATGAACACATGTGTTTATAGTATCTACTGTTTACATCACGATAATTCCTAAAACTCTAAATTGAGTTAAGTAATTGAAAAAAAAAACAAATATTTTTAATCAGCAGAATACTAATAACATTTTCACATAATAAAAATAATTCAATTTTGTACAAAGTACAAGAAATTAGACTTACTTAAAAAGTCAAAAACATTTTTAAATTACATGCATGATTTAATGCAATTTTCAAAATACTTTTTATTTAGAAAAACGCGCATAACTGTTGTCTAATAATGTTTATTAGATACATTTATCGGATTACTTTTAAGTTTTAACCGTTTTACAGTCGATGATCCGAGAAGAACCGTAAACGAATGTAATATTGCAATGTAACTGCTGTAGATACGCTTCTAGTAAAGAATACTTTATTACTATAAGATGAGAAATAAAGAAAATTATTTAGAAAATTAAAAAAAAAAAAATGATAATATAACCGAATCGAGATAATTTCATGTAGTGGTTTTTCACTGTTGATAAGATTTTAAAATAATTTTGAAATATTGTATTTTTTGCTGTCATATCACTAGTGCACACTAAAAATAATACATGTGTATTATATTCGTTCAATAGAATTCCAGAAAACCCAAAAAGAATTACAACATTTGGAATTATTATGAGGAAATAAAATTTTTATACGTTCACGAAAACAACAAACGGATCTAACGCTTTCATTAGACTAATTTATTTAAACATATTATTATTAGCAACTATAAATGCGCATAAAATTATACTTTGTTGGAATCAAAACAATAATACTAGAAGGTATGCATAAGTAGAACAACTCTTGGATTATATCTTCAATAAATTTATCGTTTTAATTTACGTTCATCGATAACCTTAATATAGAAATACCCGGATTTCAAACGGTAAAATAACGTTATTTATAATTTTAGCATGAAATTAAGTGCAAATATCTTCTGATCATTTTTAAATTGTATTTTATTTATTTATTATTTATATATATATACATTGTAATAATAATTTAAAAATAATTTTTGAAACCGCGTAATTATCATTTTTTCTGTAAAGTATCAAAATATATTTACATGTCGTCCCATTATACTATAAATATTAAAAGATATGATAACAAATCGTGAGTTAATGATCAATAAATATTTTAGACATAATGACGGCGTGTGTATACGAACGAACGTTGTTTCATTGACATATTTCTCGAATACACAAATCAATTATTAACACTGTCATAATATTACGCCTAATTATATATTATTGAAATTTGTTAGGTTCGATATCTGCTGTGAGACACTGATTTTTGGTATCAATGCATGCGTGACATTAATATTATTTACGCATACTAATTTTACATTACATAGAATCGCTGCTGGTTTGTTAAGCAATGCAAGCTTTGCGTATTATGACGGAGAAACAAAATGAAATACTAAAACACAGTAATATTAACGCTGAAAATTATTTTTTCTATTATCATCAAGGTGATCATCGTCATCAGTATTGTATAATATGCGTCGTCATACAGGTAAAACTTGGCAAAAACTTACGACCGTCACAAATATGCAGGTTATAAACTTGTGAAGCCACTCACACACTTTCGTATTATTAAACTTTCTCGTGCACTTTTTTTTTTTTTTTTTAAATACAAAACTTTTACGATTTGTAAAAAAATATGCAGTGCGTACAATAAGTATATTTTAGGGAAATAATTAGATAGCGTGAGTGATGAACTTATAATAATAATATTTATTCACATCCATAGTGTATGTTTTAGGTGTACTATTACATTCTAAATTCTATCATATTCATATTTTTAATACAATTTAACGATGAATAACACTCATACAATCATTATTAATATTAATATTATTGTTTTTTTTTTTCTTGAAGGGGTCGAATGGTGATGATTTACTTTCACGCTCTCTTCAATACTATTCCCCGAATCTCCTGACAGCTATAAATAGCGATGTTCAAACATATTATGACATAATATTTCGTCGATAACACGGGTGCATAGATACCTATTAAAATAATAATAATGATATGTTCCGTGTCACGGGTGTGTGTGTAGTATGCATGTACATACATATATTATATAAATCTGTATAATAGCCGTGTGTTCTGCGGTAATCCTTTGGATAGACGCGCTGTCGTCAGCGTTTTATTTTCCATTCGACTCTCACATATTACTATGCGTAGGGCGCGAAATCCCCGACGGCGACGCCGCTGACATGTGAGATTAGGAATGATGCAGCGGTGACGAGGCTCTGACAATATAATAATGTGGTTGTTCTGTTTTGTGTATTCGATCACTTATATACGATATTAGTAAACAATAATATAAGAGGCAAAGCGCGTGTTAAATAAGCGAATATTTAGTTAAAATTTAGGGTGGTGAATGTATTATTTTATTTATTTTTTTTTTAATAAAAGAAACTTAAAGTTAAATTGATAAACGAAATATTTATATGGTTATTATTTAAACTTTAAATTCAGTTCTCTAATATTTTTTTCACTCTATACCATATTATTACAATATACTATTTATAATTATGAAAATAAAATATTTATATAACAACTCAAAATCAAAAATATATTTAATTTTTTTAATTGTTATTTAACAAACCTATCAAACTTGGAAATGTGAAATTTTGCAACTAGGAATTATTATTCAAAGGGACTAAGGAATCTTAAAAAATGTATGTCAACACCTGAAATAATACGTATTTTATATACAGAATATAAAAAAATAATCGCTCTAAATTATAACGATATAAAATTACGCTATATATATATATTAAATTACAAGAGCGTAAAGCGGAAGATAACTTGAAGACTAGACATAGATTGATAAAATTATGAATTTCGCAGAACTTCTAAATTGATAGTTGCCTGTCAACGAAAGATGTTCACAGACAGACCAAAATTAGATTAATAGGTTCACACAAAAACAAGGGGTTAGTATTGTCATTTAATACATGGTCAAACTCTGAACTTTCTCCTGCGAGTAATATTTTCATTTTTTCAACTATATAGTTTAAACCATATTTTTCATCAATCTTAATAATATTATATTTATATATTAACCGTCTGAAGCAGCAGTTTTCAATCGCCGAAAATCCATGCGCTTCAACATGTAGACAAGTGTCGATGGTGAATTTAAGATCAGCTCGTTTTTTCTCAACCGTGTAATTACATGACAATTGTCTTTTGAATGGTAGTTTGTTTGTTGTGCTCTTTCCGGAAGTTTTCCTATTTTACTGAACGACTTCATCACACTGCGCACCCTTCCACTGCCACGACCGATAATACCTATTCCAACCCATCGTTGCCGGCAAATCGAGTGCAATACTAAAGTGTTGGTAGAGCAGTTATCGTTAAAGTTTTCTTGTTTTTACTTTCGTAACAGCGATTATGCGGCCAAAAGCGTGGTAATTCAATGGCGGATCCAAGCAGTTTTCGTTTAGCTCTTAACGTTAATTATTATTACGGTGATGAAAAAATATATATATATATTATTATTAATGCGTAAAGGTTCATGGTGAAATAAAACTTTGAAAAAAATAACGTGAAGTAACCATGAGCTTAGATAAGAAATTAAAAAAAAATCATTTCAGATATTATTCTTTCTCATTCACAAATAAATACATTTATATACGAGATACTAAAAAATTAACCATTAAATCGGCACCAAGTTTTTCTAAAACATTAATTTAATAGTACTATAATAATATGGCTATGACTATAATAATTCAAAACACATCTCAACAGTTTGATAACAAATACAAATCTTATAAATAATTAATCTAAAAAGTGTTATAGCAAATATCTAACTATATATTTTTAAGTTGTAAATAAAATTATTTTATTATTTAAAGAATTTATTGTATAATATACAAAATAAAATAGTAATCGAAATACTTAGTTTTATAAAAATATGCTTTGATACCTATGTAATTAAATTATTAGGTACTAATAACTTCCTAACTAATATTGTGAAAATTATTCAAAAGTATATTTAATAAGGAAACCAATATTAAATTATGTAATTTAAATCAATTTAACAAGTCATACTTATACAAATACATTAATAACGTTTTGTTATATTTAAAAACGTTTTCATTAAAGACAAAAATGCTGATTTTATAAAATTGAAATTGTCAACGCAATTTTGTATAGCATCTAACTTTTTATTACTTTTTTTGAATATAGGTAAGTACTATATAATTTTAATTTAACATTTTAATATGAAACAAACCAATTCTTATAAATCCTAACCCTAGTTTTTTTTAATGAAAAAATGCGAATATTAACCAGTTAGAATTGAAACATGCAGACATATTTAAAGATAAAATGCAACACATTATCGCAATACATTAAGAACATAAAAAAAAATAAACGTGGCCATACACTGGAGTAAAATATTAAATTAGAATATTACTATTATTCTTAATATATATTGTAATGGCCTACTTTCTAGGTCACGTGAATAAATAAGCCACAACAACTTGAAGTAATATAGAAAAAAAGATGGAAAACAAGTAATTTAAAATAGGTTTTAGAACTTTTCAAAGTTATTTTTTTTAATTAAAAGCTTTTTTGATATTTTTAAAAACTTTTTATACTTGAATACAAAAGGATCATCAAGAATTAAAACGTCTCTACGATATTTTACTTCCTTTAATTTTTAAAAAAATATTATAAATCTTTATTTAATCATAAAAAAAACAGTAACAGTTTATTAATCTATAGTATTTAATATGAGGTAATTTTTTTATTAAAAAGGTATAATTTCCATAATATTAATATACTAAGTTCTATTGTTAATCAGTTTATGAGTGATGATAGAGTCCTGAAATAATTTCCAAACATATTTTTCTATAATGTTATTGAGTAAATAGGTACAAAATGTTTTTGTATTTGGGGTTTTATCAAACAACTTATAAATTGCGTGTTACTTTAGATATTGTACAAAATATATTGGTATTGCAAGACAAACTTTTTGTGACACATTCAGACTTAGAATGTTTATTTATTTTAGATCTTTATTTTTTTTTTTCTAAGCTCCAATATCATAAATTGATATTGTTCCAAAATTGTACGTTTCAAACCATTGCCGAAATTTAAAGGATTTATTGCACACAATATATTTTCATTGTATTACTTATTGTTCAGCACTAAAAACATAGGTTTTATGTGTCATATAGTGGAAGGATGATAATCGCGCAAAGATAATATCTCTATCTTTATACGATATTTATTTATTAAATCAGTGTTAGAGTTTCAATGGCTAAACTGTACACATATTATATTATATATATTTTTATTTTTTTCAAATAGCACTTCAAATGTATAAAGCTCAACTAAAATATGTATATTGATCAGTTATAAATATACATAAATATGATTTGATTCATCGCTGTAAATATTTTGAATGCTCAGTTAATCTATTTATAATATAATACATAATCATATAAAATGTATTTAATATATCTTCCTAGTCACAAAATTTGTTTTATGAACTTATTGCAATAACCTAAGTGTTTTTTTTCTAGTGTTATTCTCCAAATAAAAAAACCTTTAATCTACTAAAAAAAAATGTGTGACTTACACTAATGTTTCTTCAGTCACTGATAACACATACAAGCATCCTTACTTAAACGTTAGACGATAAAGAAGTTAATGGTAGCTGCATTTAACCTTCCCATTGCTGTTAAAAAAAGCTATAATACTAATATTTATGGTTCTAAAACTCTCAAATACAAAGCGTTTACTTAAATAGTTAATAAATAAATAAATATATTGTAGGAGGCGTTACTTTTACGCCAACCCATTATTAATAAAAATGAAAACACATAAATTTAAGAAACAAATGATAATACTTTAATATTTTAAGATAAATAAATACAATTGATTTTATATTGATACTACAAAATAATAATAAAAATAATAGTAACTACTAAAATCATAATGATAAAACGTCATAATTGAACGGACACACACATCTTTATTGTATGCGGTAACAGAGAGGAGGGATGGCAATGTGACTAACCTCCTATCCTATAAGATAAATATATCTTTAAATTTGAGCATACGTGAATTATGTCTTTTACTAAAACACATTCATTCGTAAAATCATTAGCCTTAAATGTATTTATTGATAACTCATTTGAAAGTTCAAATTTATTCAATATTATAAAATACAATTAATTTTACATTAATTTGTGCATATAAATAATCCATAATTGTAAAAATGTTTAGTTTTAATTATACAAAAAAAAAATAAATAAATAAAAATAGAATAATATTAATAACAATAAATAATTGTTAAGATAAGGTAATTTATTAACTAGATGTATTTTTATCTATTGACATATAAAACTATATTCAACAACATAAAAAAAATATTTTACACCGAATTATCTATTAACCTACAGTTTCAAATATTTTTAGATGCCACAAACAGTGCTATAATGAACAAAAAAAAGTTTGATTTATATTTTTTTTTCAATCCAGATTGTTTTAGACTTTAGTGTATATGGTATAGTTTAAAGCATATTATACTTATTAATATTTTAATGATCAAAGCACTCATTGACAACACTCATTATACGGTAAAATCAATTTTAACAAAAGCTCTCAATTAATATTTCAGACAATGTAATATCATTAAAAAGTACACGTCAAAGAAATAAGATAAATGTATTTTCACATCGTTATCATTATTATTTTTTTTTACACTCTTATTTGTTTAACACGTGTTTCTTTTTAATATCTTTGCACGAAATCTTAAAAATATTTTATTTTTCTTTAAGGATATGAAAATAAATAAACAAAATAATTATTTCAATTTCCGATTAATTTAAGTTTATACTATTTTTTATTTTAAAAAAAAAACCGAGTAAACAAAATAATAGATGTAAGTTATAATACACAAATATAAGGCATCGCCAATTATTCTTATACCATGTTTATATTTATATTCTTTGGAAATATGTTAATTTTAGCTAACATACCGAAAAGTAAAATATTATTTTTTGATGCTTGTTGCATATCAGGGTTTAAAGTAAATTAAAGATTCAGTTAATTGTATTTGTATATCTGAAGCTGAAGCTATACATTATGCAAGTTTTCGGGTAAATACAGAATTCATTTTTTCAATCCCACAATGCCTATCTGTCAAATAATTATGTAACTGACTTAATTTGTTATTTGTCTTATACACACTACAACGAAACAACTAGAAAACGAATCGTCTTAACAGAACTATACGTTTATATTACTAGAATGAAATATTTGAAAATATTTTATGAAATAAATTATATAAATGTGACATTATATTTCGAATCTATAGAATTAAAACAACACATTATTTACAGGCCGCTAACTAGTTGCTTTAAATAGGTAACAAGAAAACAAAATCATATATCTGATTTAGGTTTCAATTTTTTAATAATAATATTTGAAATATATATATTATGTATACTATACGAATATACGAGTATTATATGTCAAATATGTTAATATAAAATAATCTTCTTTTGGAAAATCTGCCTTAGTAAATGTGCATATTCTAGTGTATAGAAAACGCTATTCTATAAATATTTGATTTATGTTATACTGAATATAATTACATTAAATTTGTATTTACCGAGTAAACAGTTCTTTAAATAAGGTTCAACGTGACATTTTGCACATTGAATACAAATCTCGATAGAATTTACCTAGTCACTCTTCAACAAAACAGTTCATCGGTAAATACAAGCACTATACTCACTGATTACACTATATCGAATTTGCATCCAATCTTTCTCGCGGGAGCATTTTAGGATGCGTGTTGTATGCACTCTACACAGTAAAAAATTCAACTACTAAGAAAACCAATGACCTATTTAATTTTAGAAAAAAAAATTGAAAATAAACGTTTGCCAAACGACCGGTCCATCCCGAGGGAATTAGGGAAAACAACCTAACGAAATAGGATTACGCAATGTCTTAGGTGAACCATTCGATTTTCTCAAACACGAAAAAGGTTGATATGGGACACACTTTACATACAATTTAAAGTGATGGACTTAAATATTCAAGATAGAAGGAAACTGAATTTATATTTTTATTCCTAATTTTATTCTTTCGAATGAAGTTTTCTGTTCAACAAACATAATATATTACAAGACCTAAAATACAATGATTCCAATATTTTTTCATAAAATCTGTCAACAAACCTCACACCAATTTAAACAAATATTTTTATTTTTTATCATTATCATTATTTTCGCTTTGGTTACATTATCATCATTATTGTGTAAAATATTAAAGCCAACAAATAATTCTTAAAATGTGTAAGTAAATTATTTGATCAATCAAAAGTTTATAAATGTATAAAAAGGTACTCGCGTATAATATTTCATTTTTTTATCAATTAACAAATCAAATTAAGACATATTTTTTTTTCTCCTAATAGAGAACTTCCAATCAAAAATTTTCGTGATTTTCAAAAATAATCAGAACGGTAAAATTTTAAAAGTTTATTTAAATATAAGATTATAAGTAAAAACAAAAAAGAGCAAACTTAGTATAGTGTTTTTATTAAAAATAATTTCTAATAATTTTTACTTAAATTGATGTAATAATGAATAAAATATAACAAATATTTTTATTTTAAATTTAAAATTTAAACATTCATCAATAAAATTATTGTTGTACGTTTATATATTTCAATACTTTTTAGTAAATATTAAAATTATTATTACTGATAGTTTTTAAGCTGTTTGATTTTAAATAAAAATATTCAATCATATTATATGATAAAAAAATTAAAAAAATGTTATAAATGTTTTATGATATATAATTATTTAATATTGACAAGTTTCTGACATAGGCGCAGTTATTGTAAGGAACTGGGATAAGTGAGTTTAAGTCCTTAAGCCAAAGGATTGAAGCACCTCCACGGGAATAATATGTAATTACCTCATTGCCTATATCTAAGCCTCATTCAGCCGCACTGCAGATGTGACTAATATATCTATTGGCGATTACAAGTCGATAACATTTTCAGATATCAACTTATCGTACCTAAATAACCCACAAACATAATACATTTCACAGTGACTAAATTACCTCAACCAATAAAATTGTTATGCGTGCACTAAGTTTAAATGACCAGTTTCGGAGAGTTTACATAAAATATCCGACAGTCCTATCCATTAAATTATATTGTAACTAAGTGACAATCATTATGATAACTAATACAAAAAATACTTTGTTAAATGATCTATAGATCATTGTCATAGTAGGTATTATAGAACTAGAGCATCTTTAAAAGTTTCCAATACCTTGTCAAACGTCAAAACTTTTACATGTAACAATAACTATGTTTATTATAATTACGTTTAATACCAAGTGTATAACTTATTTAATAATTCACGTCTTCACTCGCCATTGCATATTATATAACATCGGTTATTATATATAACATTTATTTCACTTTACATCACTATCACTTCCACTACAGTTGAGTTTCAGACATTTAGTCACGTTAAAATGTCTGGTATTAATACGTTAAGTCATTTATGTTGAAATTTCATATTATAGTTGTAATGATGATCATCATCTGCAATTGTCATTTAATTGGACGTACTATAAATTATTATATATTATCTTGTATAATATTACGATGCGACGCTTTCGAGTTTGTTTTTGACCAATTGTTGATGCAAACATTCATAGTCTGTTGAACTAATATAGCAGAGAAGACAAATGTATAAACTAACAAAACTGCATGATACTCATTCACGAAATGATTAAATTACGTATGACTATTATAATACTCTGAAGATCACGCAAATTTTGGCTATATATTTCCGTACTACAAAAATCAAAAACTTGGCCATATTATAAAAAACCTTTGGGAAATGTCGTTTATAAATATTATTATGCTACGCTTGTCCTCTACTCAATTTTATTAAACATTTTTTTTTTTTTTTTTTTAAGGAATATAAGGGATATTGAAAACTAAATTTTCTAATTCTAACATCCACAGGTGTACCAAACATATTATCTAGTTTAACAGCTCGGAATACGGGATACTAGTTGAATTCCGTATCATTTATTTTTTGTACGAAATTAATAGTTCGATAGAACGAATAAAAAATACACAATCACTTATAACAGTTACATGCTCCCAATGCTCCCAAAGGTAATATTTAAAATATGACAAATATGTATCGTTTATTGTTAAATACATGATATTATAATGTCATTCTTAATAAAACATTTACATTGTTGTAACTTTATACTAAACACATATTTATAAACATATAATATGAAAATACATAATATACTAGTTGAGCAATTATAAATAAAATTTATCAAAAGCCAAATTTAAATAATTTTTTTTTCGCTTTCTCTTTTAAATGTCATTAATTATTTTGAACACATAATATTAAGTTGTAGATCAAAATATATAAAGTGAAGTATTCAAACTATTTTATAATTATTAAAATGTGAAATCAAACAATAAATGATTCTTTCAATTAAATTTATATTAATACACATTATAAATGGACACAAAAAAAAGTTTGAATTAGCAAATTCTTACGTAGCTTTGTATACTTTATAGTATAGGCTATAAATAAAAAAAACCATTGTGCATTTGATGGAAAATTATTTATTCGTTTCAAAACTGAAGTATTTTTTTTTTTTTTTTTTTTTAATTTACCAATGATATTTGAACAATGGTATCATAATATAATGTAATCATGAAACAAAATTGTTTTCGATTTCTGTAAAATAGATTAATTTAAGTGCATAGTTACTACAATAAAATTACTGAAATGTATTCAATTTGAATTTAAAATCCAAACAAAGTATTTGAGTATTTTAACACACCGGTTTTTTTCCTGCAAAATTGAAATAAAGAATATTTTTAAATTTTAAATAACACAAATTTGATTAATAAAAAATAGATAGTTAAACTTAATCTTTTTTTCAAATAGTAGTCTTGATTTATTGAATCGCTTTTTTTTAACAAACTATTTCTCATTAAATTTGTTTTTTTTTTTACTATGTTTAGCATAGTTACTTTACATTACTATTAATATCAAACGTTGAGTAAAAATAAAATAAAATGAGATATTATTCCATTACAAAAATCAATAGTCTTCAAGTTGTTAGTAACTCACCACATTAAATAAAAGCTATAGTATATCATTAATTCATTTAATTTCAATTTACTACATAAAGTGTTTTTAAAACATTAGACCAATAGTTAATAAGTAATAAGTAATAAATAAAAACTTAGAATAATATTACTGGATTTTTATAAAAATATGTTAACGTTTGTTAACATTTTAAATCCAAAATATTTTTTTTTTTTTTTTGCAATAAATCTAAGAATATAATTTGACCCATACGTGACAAAAAATAATATCACAAATAATACCTTTTATAATGGTTATTATTATTATTCTTTTTTCTATTTTCTGAGTAATGAACCATTTAACTAATATTGATTTTGTTTTAAGCTAGCTACTCTAAATTTCAACAATTTTGTTGTTGTTTTAACAATTTTTCTTCAAATTCTTTGCATGTAAAATTATACTGTAAAAACCATCTCTATTACCGACTTCATATAAAAAGTTTTTCAGTGAAACTTCAAAAAACTATTTCCAACCGAAAAATGGACACACGCTCGCCTGACTGACTGAAATAAAACACGCTGCCATTTTTAAAGCCAATAAATTCTTCTATCCACTTTGAATCTTACCTTAAAAGGTTTTACAAACTATTGGTCAGTAGAAAATGTATTTTCGGTAGTGGTGACTATTCAAACGTTCGCTATAATACTCGGTGGCAACAATTTTAAGTTCAACGTGGAATAAATCGTAATCGCGCCTGTAAGTCCGTGGTATTATAATAAATCATATTTTATACGCGCTGTGATAACACCTATTTATCGACGTATATTATTATTATGCGTATAATAGATGAGGTTACAGCTGCGGCTGCGATGGCACCGACGATGATCGGTATATTAATAGGCACCTTTAACCCTAAACTGCCGCAAATTTACATGTTTATAATGTTATTATAATAAAATAATATTTAGTGGCACACGAAGAATTTTTAATAGGGTCGAGCAAAAGTTTTGTATAAAACATCGCACAGAAAGTCACAGCCGACGTATGCATATCAAAATAAACAATAATTAACGCACACGTCCCCCTCTCCGCCACCGACAACACAATCTCTTACCATTACCCTTTTACCACAAACCCCTTACACACACACACACACACACATATATATATAAACCATAATTATACAATAATAATAATAATAATAATAATAATGATGTTAATGATAATATATAAGTAATAAGTAAAAGGTGCACCGAGCCGTGGGCCATCTCTTTTTAATATTCAACGTACACGCGGCGAGATAACTTCTGCGTCAAAAATTAATGGAATTATCAACTTTGCTGCATGTATATATAAGCTAGCGTTTGTCGCGTCGAGTAGAACTTTTCGGTGCCCAATACGCGATTATGAATTCCGTTCGCATCGCGCTGGCCGTCCCGGTTTGGTAAATCTCGTTACACGTATAGACAAGTACCGTATAGGTATAGAACTCGGTCGAGTTCGGTTCCGGACTACCGGGCGTCTCGACGTAACTGAAGTTCCTATAGGTTTCCGTCACCTTAACAACGTATCAGCTATTTTTTTTATTTTTTTTTTTTTACAACATCCCTATCCGCTGGTTAATCACAACTTATTGTCTGATGTATAAATTATATAATAATATAGATATTAAGTTAATATTACAAGACGGTTATCGATTTCGAGCGAATAATGTCGGACGAAAAATATAACCATTTTGTCGTTTATGTAAAGTAAAGCGGAAAAATTGTACATGTATAAGCAACGCCTTCGCGATGCATTAGTTCTAAGTGTTTTAATACGTTTATAAATACAGAATTAAATACAATAGCATCATATTATTTTCACGTTTACTGATCATAATTTCCATTTTATAATTTTAGTTTTTTAATAATAAAAACGCAAAATGTTTCTGACATGCTACATTTAACGTTATTATATCCTACACAGCTATAATCAGTTTTTAAATTGATCTTAAGATCAAACTAAGTAAACTATTAATTTTGAGGAGAAAAATAAGCAATTTGACCAATTTTTTTTTTTTTTTATAGAAACTATTAACATATATTGTGGATAATAATACATCTTAATCGTCACTAAATTTATTATAATAATATGAGTAAATAGAACAAAAGTTAATATGAATTACTTGATCGATATTTTACTGTAGTACGATAATAATAACATATCGCAGACCGTTTTAGTGATTTTATCTATGTTTTTATAATACCAAATATTTTATCTATAAATTGGCAGAAAAATTACATTTTTTTTATAGACTAGAAAAAACTTTATTACCTCATTTTCATTGTGTACACTGTCGATATTATGTGATCCTTCCAAACAATATTACAATATTATGTTTAAAAATATTTACAGAGTTTAGTTCTTATATTGTTCATTTACAAAAACTATTTCAAAAATAATGAACACATATCTAACAGATATTAACTAATTTATATATTTTATAAAATTGTATTTTTTTTTCTTATAATATATTCACGTACGATGGAAATACTTGATTCACTACTGTCCGAAAAAAGACAACAAATTACACGCCAAGTTTTTAGAATTTTTCATTTCTGGAGCAATAAATTATTTTTACGTCTAAAAAATTGAAAAAACGTTAATACAAATAAAGAAAACAATAAAATACAATTATACCTTACACTTAACAAAATTACGTTAGCTTAGCCTGTCAAATTCTAGAAGGTTTTGTTGTAAATATCTTTGGCAGTTCGTTTATTTTGATCATGGTCGATCGCTTAATAATTAGTGATGCCCCATATATTTCAAGAAAATTAAAAATAATAATAAATAAATAATTATCATTACAACAATGATAATAATTGTTATTAACTTATATTTTTGTCTGTTTACAGATACCACTGCTTCAAGAAAGTTCTTGCAGGAATTTCTACAGGATATCCCTCCACCAATTATTGGCCCAGTGTTCGATAAAACTGTGCCAAATAACGTGACTGGGTTAGTTGGTAGAACCGCGTACTTACATTGCAGAGTCAAGAACTTGGGCAATCGAACCGTAAGTATTTGATACTCGAATATCTCTAAATAATATTTACCAAGAATCGTCTAAAGCGATCGACGAAATCCCTTTAGTGTGTTTTAAGTAGAAGGGCATAGCGACATTGTAATAATATTATAATATTTTAACAATCAATTATTACGGAAAGCATATACTTTCTCGTTTAAATATTTATTTTGTATCAAGCTCAAACTATAATATAGAAACCGTTTGCAATAGCGATGAAAACTTACAATACTAAAATTAACTACGAAGCTAGATTTTTTTTTTTAGTAATAGTAGTAGTAGTGGTAATAGTAGTATAGAAATAATTAACAATACGAATGTAATAAAATAAAAAATAAAACATTTTATTTTATATCCAAGCAACAATTTATACTTGTTGAAACTGTTTTGAAATTGCGAGGACAATAAAATTTTTCTAAAAACATCTGTAGCGATTGTTTCTGAATTTACTGTGTATTTTATATCTTTCAACATCTGGTATATTATACTTATTTTTTTTAAGTATTAAAGTTTGATAAAAAAAAAATTTTAAATCCAATTATAATCTTTATGTGATTTTTATAAACATTTAAATAAGACGTTTTAGTAACGACCATTTCGACTATGTAAATTTAATTGTTAATCGGATACAATAGTTGATATAAAAAACAAAGATAACTAATTAGTATTTCATAAGATTAGATTTTTCAACGAATAAATCGACTTCTGTAACTTTAATATTACTTTACAATAAATAATATTTTTTCCATAATTTTTTAATCCTGTTTAATTTCATGGTAAAATCTTCAGGCATTTATACAGATAGGTTAGATTTTTAACTGAATATAATTACCTACATAATGTATGTCTGCATAATCTTATATAATATAACTTTTTGACAACTTAAATCATATATTTGTATTAATTTATTTTTAAATTAAATTAAAGTACGCCACAATGATAATAAAAACAACTGCAAAGCGGTTATGTTCATATCATATATTTTTATTCTAAGAAGAAACAATTATATTTTTTAAATTTCAAGCAACTTAAAGCATTGGAGTTGGATAATTGAAAACTTTATAAAATATAACCGTCTTATAGTTATTATTTTATTTTTTTATGTGATATGGAAACATCTGTTTCAAATCGTTCATGAACGTTATTATGGTTGTGACCAGTAATTTTGTCTTTTTGTAGTGACCAGGTGTTGCCGTTGGATAAAAACGATTTTGCTTATAATTATTGATGTCGATAAAAAAATTAAACTGTTAAAAAGTTAAATACCACTATAAAAATAACAATTACTTTTCATCTAAGTTCTACATATTTTAGGTTAAAATAGCATACTGTAAGACCATACAATAAACCAAATTAACAATCTATAAAATACGTAAATTTTAATTTGTGCAACTTCTTAATCCAATATTAACTAATTTATTTAATGTAAATATATTATTATTATTATTATTATTGTTATTATTATTATTTTATTAATAATATCACATATAACTACTGAAAGTTATTTAAAAAGTATATTTTTTACAGTGATAAGTTTTAAGTAAACTATAGTTGAATTTATATTATTCTAAATGATATACTGAAATGATGAACTTTTCTGTTTGATTATTTAATATCAAGGTTAAATATCTTTTGTTAAACTATTATTTACAAATAATATGCCGTTAAAGCTATTTGAAATCACGAAAGTAAATAAATTATATAACATTATGAGTATTCAAGTTATAGATACCTATAAACACTATAAACTAGTAGGTAGTCAATAATTGTGCTGTTTAATCATATTGTATACAAAGTAACAATTTAAAAAACGAATATTCTATGTTTCTATAACGTTACTAAAATTTAGAAGTAGTAACGGTAAATATAATGGAATATATTTGGGACTTAGAGGTAATAATATGGTAAAAAGCGCAATGGACTTAAAACTATTTCATTAAGTGTAAATATTTAACATGGAGTAACCTATATAAATTAAATTTTATTATGTAAATACGTGAATCAACAATTTTACAGGAATTAATAAATATTTATTTATTATTTTGCAATAATTAATATCGTATAATTACTTTTTTTTTTCTACGTATTCATTTTATTTCTTCAATGAATTCAAATTATAGAAATATATCATTTGTCATTAAAAAATTATCATATCAATAGAAGTAGGTAAATTTTGATTAAATTGATTTGATGTCATTGTTTATATTGTATACTAATTTAAAAATGATTATAATTTCATAATCAGATTTATATATTAAAAGTATATACTGTATTATCATATTATTTAAAAAATATTTATTCCATTTTTTTTTTTATCATACTTATTTTTTTTTTTTGGCAATATACCTATATACTAGGCTTATGAATATTCAAATATTTGTGTATGATTTCATACTCAGAAATATTAAAATTACAATATTAAAACATGTGTATTTAAGTAATTGTGTTTACTTTTATGTTTAAAGTAATGAATAAAATTAATTTATAATTGAAACTAATGCATTTCCAATGTACAATTAATTATTTTAAATTAAATGCATTTTAAATACATTTATTTCTCGATCTTAAAAAAAAAAAAAATACACTAAATCAAAAAATAATACTAAGTTTTTAAATTACTCTATATTATATTCAAATGTGGTTAGTTATTAGTTTTTACGGATTTTATGCACCTCATTACATATTATTAAAATATTCCTATTACGCTTGTGAACAATTAAAAAAAATAAATTAAAAAAATATTTTAATGAATAAAATCTATAATGGCAAATTATTTTTATCTAGCATACAAATCCAAATAAGTAAAATTGGAATATTAAAAAGCAAAAAAAAATTGAAACTACAAATGGATTGGATCAAAGTATTTCCTAATGTAATCGCAAACGTGGTTTTTGGAAAAGTTTAATAATAATTGAAATATTTGATTAATATTATAGCAATATAACAATAGTAAATAAACATAATTTACTCGCCAAGTTCATAGATTGACAAATACCAGAGTCAATAGGAAATGGGGAGGAAATAATATTGCGTTGTTCAAATATTCAACATAATATTATTACGATTTGCAATAAACAGTTACAGTGTGCGTTGAAATTTTATTTTCGTACACAAACGATAGACAACGGCATGCGACTAATTTCCCTGAGCACAACTATAGTATTATAATATTATGATATTCCATGGTGATACGATGTACCATTTGTTCGAGTTATTGTGCAGAACACAAACTGGATAGTAGTCATAATCCTCCCATCAGCAAAAGAAAAATGTCTTGTGAAATTGTTTTTATGATCATTTTAAAAAAAAAAAAAAACGTACAACAAAGAGCCACAATCCCGTTCTGCCACAGTTGCACCACATTGAATAAAAAACTGTGGAATCTATGTTTCGAGGGTTTCAACACCGATGCGGTCAGCACACTGGCGGCCACCACCTTTTATGTACCATTTAGTATTTACGCTCAATTTATTTCAAACTACATATGTATACATAAAAAAGTAAGTGCCATTCGTGGTCAAATATAACACGAGTAGAAAAAATGTGTTGCACATAGAAACATACGGATAGCATGTTTTAAAGTTTATTATTGTTTATTACTGTTGGATGCATCGATCATTTTTAGTCAATATAAATGCCTACCACGACACATTCTCATTGATTAATAAATATAAATATCTTAATTCAGAAGTCGATAACGTGTTAAAACCTTTCTTGTGGATATAACTTCTGTATTATTCACTACCGGCAAAATATATTGATTGATCAATGAATTGCAGTTATAAACTTATAATGGTTTTAAACTTTTAAATACGCCATTGTATCAGTACATAATACTGCCGATTATAATTCTTCGTACGCCTCTAAATAATGTAAAGGGCAATTTAAACAATAATAAACTATTTTTCTGAATAAAGCACTTTTTTTTTTTTTTTTAACACTTACGTTAGATCAAAAATGGCGATTAAAAAATCTTATACTCTGATATTTCACGAAATAAACCTAAGATACCAGCAAAAATACGTTAATTATAAATTAACGCCCCCAAATATAGACTTATTGAGTGCTAAGATTCACCTCGTATTTATGTGTGTGTGTGTGTGTGTGTTTTGAGATAATAGTGATAATAAATAGAACTTGTACGTAAAGTCTGTCCAACGCTCAAACTTTGAATTTCTTCTATTCTTGTTGAAATATATCTGAATACCGTAAAATCATTTTGTGGTTTCTAATGAAAACATTAGGTTAGGTAATAATTTGTATTTAGTTTATCGTGGCTGGTACAGTCATAATCTTACACCTTAAAATTGATTTACTATACGTATTTCATACGTCTTAAGGTTAGTAATTTTGAATTCTGAGCGGAGCGATGATTGTATTGATTTTTTAATAATTTGTGTTTTTTTCCTGTATCTATTATCAACTTTTACACGTTTTGTTTATTATTATACTAATCTAAAATGCACTAATTTATTGTCGTTTTAATAAAATGTATTGGAAATTTGTAATAATAATTTATTATTTAAATATTTAATACACAACCATTAGGAAAAAATTCATATTTTATTTTTAATTCTTGATGAAACGTAGGTTTTTAGCAAAAAAACACACTAAAGAGTTTAAACATATACCTATGATGTTTTTTTATTATAATATATTTAAGCTATTGACTTATTTAATAATAGCTTACATTTTAATCTTATATTCTGAAACAGAATATTTTTTTGAGAATTTAAATGTATAAACATTGCATTTTTACATGTAATTAATTAGTTAAAAGTATTTACAATTTTTATGAGAAGTTCGGGATAGTATAGGAATACTTCGCAAAAAGTTAGTTTAATTTTCCGCTTTTGATTAGATAAATGCTTTTTATTAATTAGTTACTCGTTTAAAATTTTATCTGTAAGTTTTTAAAATTGAATATTGATAAAAATAATTTTAGCTTATAATATAGATTAATTTAACTATAAATATAGTTTATTAAATTATTTACATTGAATATTATTTTTAATTTTAGTTGAATAACTGTATGTTTACATGAAATAAAATAAAATAAGATTTCATTAAAAATATTATAACGATAAAAAAAATATAACTATTTTTTTTTTTTAATGTTACTTATTATTGACAAAATTATGTGAAAAAAATAGATATTTGAAGTGTGAATAATTTATACAAATTAGTAATTCTTTTAGAATCACCTTTTGGAATCTTAAATCAATTTGTAAGAAGTACGTTCAAGTTTTTGTGCTACTAACCAATAATATTACAAGATTTATTTTTATTAAGTTATAATTTTGATTTTTAGTATTAAAAAATTATTTTTGTAAATAAATCTTATTGCTTGTTTTGCTTAAATTTTTAATATTAAGAACTCTTAACATTTTAAACAGTTCACAAGAAGGAAATTTTTCTGTTTGATTTTTATTAGGGCTTTGGTCTAATTCACAAATTATATACAACGAACGTTGATACTTTTCCAGAAAATTAATGTTTACCTTTAAGAGATTCTCCATAAATACACATTACACATCCTTCTGAGCTTTGTGCATTATATACTTTGTGACGTTTTATGTAAAGATAGCGATCATACTCTTTTCAGTAATGATGTAGCTGTACAAAAACGTGTACCTAGCGCATTAGAAATGTATGTTTAAATTACGCTTTGAGATTATTTAAATTGTAAATTACAAATCATCAAACTAAAAAAAAAAAAAAGATCCATTGTAGAATACGTATAAATAACGAATTATTCTGTCACGTGATATTACTTACTATAATGTTATCTCAGTTTTAAAATAATTTATAAAAACTGAACGCCGTAACTTTAAAACGTGCAGGTAATGTTAATTGACGGATGTAAATATTTAATTATTCAAACAGAAAAGAGATGTTTAAGAAGGAGATTTATGTGGATGCTATCATACGCTTACATTTAGGTTATAATGATCGAAATTTGTCGTTTTCTGTGTTAAGAAAAACTAAGCAATACAATCGCCGAGACAAATTATTGCTCTATGTAAAACTCCGAATAATCATTTTTCGACATTCCATGATAAAACTATTACATTACTAAGTCACGATTCATTAATTTATATAATAGTCCTTTATACTACTCGATAACAAAGACAATTTATGATTATTATTACGTATTCAAAATGAGCATAGGTACGAAATATATAATAAAGTTATAAAATATGTGAAAAGAAAATGCTAAATAATCGTTTATTTTTTTTTTTTTTTTTTGAGAATAAGAATAAAATAAATAGAACCTACAGGATTATTATACTGTAATAACTTATAAGTCTTTATTGCTACAATGAAATGCATAAATATATATATAGTATGCACTAGTATTAATGTTTTATTCTCATAAAGACTTATATTAACCTAACGTTTAGTAAATTATTATTATTATTATTTTTTTTTTTCATTCTAAAGAATGTGTGTTAGTGCATTTTTTAACACCAAAACAGTCATACATTTTATTATATATATATATATATTTTTTACATGTATTCTTCACCTAATGAAAATATATTGTTCTAAAGTGATAAATTTTCCCACAAAACACTGGTGCTATCTTATATTATTTTCAATTTATAGTCAGATGGCCAATGGAGAACAAACATGTGCTATAAGTAACAGGGTCGTTTTATCCGTTGTACGTGTTTTGTCTTCGAAGCTTATATTTACTAGCCACAATAAGATCGCCTGCCAGACGCAATATTCAACCGCACAAGACAAATAATAGCATTCGACGTGTATCAATACCGATCGCACAAATACGTTGTCTATACGGTTAATCGTTGCGCAGTGTTCGAAAACGCCTAACTAAATACAATGAGGATTTTCTTCAAGCTGTGCTGCATAAATAACCACATGAGTTTATTATTATTATTATTTTTTAAATCACAAGTAGAGTGGCTATACTGGTGGGTCATCGATTGATATCGCATCGGGATTATCAGAGATTTGTCGACGTAGGAAAATAATGCATACGGTTTCGTAGAATAAACCGATGGCACTTAGTGGATTTTCTTGAATTCTCATCGAATTATTAAACGCGAGTAAACTGCAGACAGGATAACAATAGCGAGTACTTGTCGATTGTCTCAGCACACGTCACCACGGGTGTTGTGTAATAATTAGTGTCTTAAAAGTGTACGGTTTTCTGAAAGACGTAAATGTAATTTTTTAAATTGTGTTAGTTTATGTCCAACGTCTACCGCTCTGTATTATAGAAAGACAGATGTACTAATTCACATAAAATGTTTTTTTTTTTTCAAAACGAATGAAATGTTATATTGTAATAAAATCAATATATAATATATATATATAGCTGTATAGCTGTAGGTAATCCACCACATTGCACACTAATAATATTTAATTATCCGTAGATATATAATTAAATCACTCAAAACTTTTATCACCGTTGACATCGTTATTCGTTTCCGTTATTATAACTTATTGTATAAAATAGTTATAATATTATTCATTCTATAGTCCACTCAAATAAAAACATTTTTTTTTTTTTTTTTTGTTAAATTCATAATTCGTAACCCTACTATACCGCCTATTTTAACAGCAGCAAAAAAAAAAGTTGATAGTAGCTTAATAAAATACAACCACCCTCAGAGGTCCACAGCATAATTATATATTATTTAATTTAATATAGACCCCGTCATCGTTTGACTGACGAATTAAGTGTAGTTTAATAAAGTATGTTTTTGCATGTATGTGCGCGTCTGTATGTATATCTGTATTTGAAAACTATGTGTGATAGTGACTGTATTATCCCGTCATGTGGGTGCGTTATAGTAATTTATGCACACCAGTAGAACAATTAGACGTTGAACCGGATGCGGATATACATATATGTACACACAACCCATATTATAATATGACACATTAAGATTATTTACTTAATAAGCAGTTGCTACGACCCGAGGAGCGTTTAATACACTATTATTTACACGAACGCGTCAACACACGCTACTATTATGTAGTTATAACGTGATGTAATGAGAATTTGGGACCCAAGTATGGTACTTATATTGAGTTCACATTTCAAATGACATAAACGCGTCTCGCAAAACAGTTTAGTTACTTAAGTTAGCGGTTGTAATTTTTTCGAGAATAATATTCGTTCATTCTTATGTAGCAGGTGATTTACCATTTTTTTTTTTTTTTTTACCAGCATTCATCCAATTGGTATTTTGTTTCAGTCTTTGAATCTTTGAGTGGAGTCAGCAAATCATCGGCAGATGTTTTTTTTTTTTTGGATATTTCGTCTGGTTTTACCTACAAATAGGTAGTCTGCTATTACAGAAATAAAATTATCAGCAATTTATTATTTTAACAATATTTTTACTGATTTCGGCAATAAAAAATACTTTATTTTTAATGATAGTTCCCTGTGCCCTAATTAGTAGTTGTCAACTGGCACACGACAACGATGTAACATTTACAAAAAATACACACATTACGTTGCTTAAATTTTACCTAACACACTCACTAAATTCTACATCAACGGCTAGTCACGATAATTTTTTTAAAGTTTTTATTTGAAACGGTCAATAATTGACGGTACCGCATAACCGCTATCCATTCCCAATCGCATGCGACACTGCCAAAGTACAATATCTATACGGGTTAAACCTATACATATAATATATATATATATACGAAGAAATTCTATCCGGTTAAGTATCTACTAATGAAAAAATGTTCATCTTATTGTTGCTCTGCCGACAACGACCACCGTTAATTAAATATTGGTAACGTTGTTTGTTACGTGATTCGCGAGCAAGGATGTGCGTATTATTTATGTAACACACATTACACTCTTGTTTGCAACCAGAGACAAAGAAAATTAATCTCTTTTTCTCGTTCACTTTCACAATACATGTAAGTACGCGAATGCGTGTGCGTGTGTGTGTATGCTATTTTGAAACAAAGCTGTGCAGGCGATGAGAGCAAGACAATTCTTTGGGCTTATACAAGACGACGTGCGTCTATCCACATCGTTGGTGTTTTTCAACACTCGAATTATAAGATTTACTTCGCATAATCGCGTTTAGAAGTCATGTTGTCATTTGCTAATAGCCAAGGGTGTGAAGCCCCGGCCCCTTATTCGCAGTATCAATCATGCCGTCTATGCGCTAATATCCTGTGTTCTCTGTGTTTGTAAATTTAGTATTATTTTATTTTTTACCAGTTGAAAACATGATTTGCGACAGATTTTCCGACGATGCAAAATGAATAAATGACTACTTAATTTGACAACATTTAAATTTAATAAAGTAATTAAGTATATATTATAATATAATTACATCGAGGTAAATCGAATTCAATGATATTAATATACTTACCTACTGTTTTTTATGGTACAACTATATGGTCTACTCTTCACGAATATGGAACAATTATAACAAATTACATTATTGTAATTTTTTGTTTTCTCACTCTTTCTTTAAACAGATTAAAATTCAAGTCATTATTGACATATCATACAATTTAATTATAGATTGATTTAAATTAGTCTAAATATATTTAGAATACTTCATTATTGTGTATAGAACATAATATACGCAATGAAAACATAGCATTGATATTTTTATAGAAATTTTTAAAATATAATCTTCCTTAAAATAATTCTATCGACAATGAAAAACCATTCATTTATAAACTATTCAAATAAAGGCAATTAATGAAAATATGATAGTTCTCAAAAAAACAATAGATCTATGTACAAATAATGCAACAAGTCTTATATTTGCAAATGAAACATCTATTTTTACGTTGTTTTATATACTGATAGATAAAAAAATTAGTCATAATATTAACTTTGAGTAACGTGCAGCGTGCTTACGTCACACGATTTTAAAACGATTAATATATAAGTTATTAAACTTCGATTTTAATACACATATTTTCAGATATGTACATATATTATATAAAATCATCTTTTCATTTTTAAATCATATTGTTAAAAAATAGGAAATATGATCTTTTTCTCACATAAGATATTATTTATAAAAAGTTTAGATTAAAAAAAATAATTTACATCATATTATGCATTGGTGAAAATTTTGAATAATAGGTACACATCAGTGGAAAAGAATATTAAAACTAAACATTTAGTTTTGTAACAAATCCTTAACTTTTTATAGATTTTATATTATTTTATACAAACAAAAATATAACGTTTTACTACATCTTAGTAGTTTTCATACAGTTTCTGGTTTTTTCTTGTTAATTCTCCAAGCAAAATATACAAATAGAACGTATAATCTATACAATTTGTATAGTGTGGTGTTCAGTGATAAAAAAAAAAAAAAAAGTTGTTTTTTGTTTTTATTGTTTATGATATATATAAAAGTAATTTAGTAAAATATAAGTCCAAAATTAAATTTCTTGATTCGAAACTGTCTGCCGACGATAGTTACGTCTTATAAAGAAAAGAAAAATCATAAAAAAACTAGGGTAATTTCAGAGTTTGCACAAAGAAAAAACTTAGTTTCTCACGCTTTATGTAACTATTCAGTATACAGTATAATATAATATTATAATATAAAATCTATTTCTATCTACAAAATACGTGTCTTTTTAAACGGTTTCGTAAATAAATATTGTCGTTAGTAGTTAGGTACGTAAATTTAGTAAAATATATTGTCATCGTTCATCGGAATATCAAATATATATTAGTAACAATATGATAGATTTGACAGTCGTTTTAGTCAGTCAATGCCAGCAAAACTCATGTATCATATTTTTCTTTTTCTTTTTTTTCTTCTAAATTAAACAAAAAAACTTTTTAATAAATCGGTTTTTCATGGACAATTTTTGTACAAGTCCCTCTTTGTTTTGCCATTTATCTGCTATAATGTCAATCTTAAATTTGGCACTGTATATGCAGAAGTGATCCTATCATAAACACGAATCAGTAAATAAATGTGTATTTCACACATTATTATGGTAATATGTAGTTACTATCAGTTCGATTTTTCACAAACTATTAATTTAATATTATTTTTTCATTTAAATAGATTATTTATTAGATTAGGAATCGATTTAACAGTTTTAATTGTGGTTTTGATTTTAAATTATAAACTTTTTTTTTTTTGAAGAGGGAAGAAATAAATATTATTCTTTTACAACAACATCCAAAATGTTTATTATTACATTTCAATTAAAATTAACCAGACTTAATTTCGTTTTTTTTTTCTTTGAGCAGATGATTTTTTTTTTTGCTTTAATAATATGTTGTGCTTAATTTTGTATTGATAAATTATTATACCACCATATGAAAAATTAACTGCGTTAAAAATTATTTCTATCAATAATATAGTTCTATTTAAAAAAATATGACGAAAAATAAAACGGATCATTAACCAACCAACTATTAAATATAGAATAGTCAGACATAAAATTAAACTTGATGATTAAGATACTCGTAATCTAACTTAAATTATAACCTGACGAAATTTTAATTATTTTTATATTTAATTTATAGGATAAGGACGACCATAAAGTGCCTTTATCTAATGTATGTGTTTATTTATTATTTGCATTTTTAAACATACCTACTGTTTTGCGGTTTACTTCGACTACTAAAATGTTCACTTTAAATCAATACATAATATTATATAATATATAGATATAGTTTATAAAAATGCCTTAAATTTCTTTCATCGGTATTTCAATATCTGTGACTAGAATAAAACATAACATCCTGTATACCACTAGTGATTGTGTGGGCGTGTGTAGACTTTTAAATATATCACCCTACCAATGGCAATTATTAAAACTCGGGCCCCAGCTACCCGTCTTCGGCTGCAAATGTCGTTATTATATTACCGTAGGTATGGAATTTGTGCCATTACTACGATATTATTATCGCTATATTGTACACGGGTATTAATGGATCGGTGGTCGAATGTGCTGTGCTCCCGATTTCACATATTCCTCGCGTATCTCCCATCTATGCGGTTTCAACTTTCCAATGACCGACGAGCGGGATATGATGTGAAACCAAATAGCTGGTCTGAAGCTCGAATTGTATATACATATAGCCTATATTCTAATATTTTTACCACAAAAACGGACACGAGTCCAATATTACATAGTTATAGGTTTTTTATACGACATTAAAATAAATATATTATGTATATAGGCAGTTTGCACCAAGCACGTTCACTCCCATTTTTATTTTAATAATATATTTATCAAGATTCTTTTTTTTTTTTTTTGTATAAATACTAATTATTATGGTCCATATTTTACTTTTTAAACTATTCACAAAAAGTTTAATGTCAAGAAAAAACTTTTTTTTTTCAAATGATAACAGACCATTTTTACTATAAATTATTAAGTTGATGGTTTTTTTTTTTATGTTAATATAGGTATATTATCTAAATCGAAATTCCAATGAGTATAGTTTCTAAATTATTAAAATATATTATGTACTACGGAATACATAAGCGAAATATAATTTTTATCAAATATTAAATATATTTAATAATTTTAGTCAAGTACTTATTTACTCAACAATTTTCACAAATTATTAAACGTTAATAAATTAACTTTAATTATATAAATTTAAATCTCTCAAAAACTAATCATTCTAATTTCGATTGAGATATATCAAAATTTACAAAAAAATATTCTGCTTAATAACTTGCAGTAAAAATAATAACTACTTAGGTATTTGAAAAACAAAATTGTACTGGCATATGATACTATATAAATAATAAATTAATATAAAAATATGAACATTTTAAAGATGTATACTTAAAACTTTCAAAAATCAAAATTTAAATAAACATATTATCGTTAATATTTTATTATTAACACTGACTTTCAGCGTTATCCGACATTATAACGCAATAGGTTTGCTTATGTTTCGAGAACATTCATCGAAAAAATAAAAAACTTTACTTGCCTCAAACTAATATGATAAACATAGTGCTATTCGTTATAAAAATATGATAAGGTACAACATTTGTATTTATAACCTACATCAGTATACGCACTCAAAAAGGAAATTGACTAATTTAAGTATATCATACATACGTATACTACCTAAATATTATATTGTATAGCAGGAAACGTGATAATAATTTTTTTTTTCGAAGTACATTTTTGACATAAAAAAATACGCGTGACAGGTTCATTTGAATGTTCGTTAAATTTAATGAGTTTAATCGAAATCAACATTTTTAGTAATACGAAACGTGTAAAATTCAAGTTAATAATTGTTATATTATTAAATGACAAAGACCATAATATATTTTGTACAAAATATGTAATCAACATTAATTAATGTAATATTTACCAAAGCATTATATATACATAACAATATAATGCTCCAATTAGAACATAATTATTAAAGCACACAACGTTTTCAAAACATTATGCTTTCGGCGTTCGTATGTAATTAAACGATAGTTTATTTCTCCTTTATTCCAGTCTACGGATAATTTTATCTTAAATTATGAACGTTCATTTCCCGTCATCTAAAAAAAAACACGATGAAAACAGTAACGAAAAAAAATCCATTAAACGCATTATACCCGTTTATTATATTGTGGTCTCCGCGTATAATAATAATAATAATAATAATAATAATAATATCTTGTTATTTATCGCACTAGATCAAATAAATTCTAAACTGCATTATAATAGCCAAGACCATCCGGTCTCTTGTCTGTTTCCCAGTAAAATCACTTTTATAACATACACAGTGATCAATATTACACGCGAACTTGGTCTAACGACTTTCAAGGACTCTCTGCCATCACGCCTACAAAACAGCTCTAATGTCCAAGTGTTATTGTGTTTTAGTAAGTTTCCATCCCATTTTCCAATTGATGGGCCGAGGAAAAGAACGCTTTATAAATTGTCTATTATTATATTCATAAATATAACGTGTGTGATACTGTGATCCCCAAGAGGTGTATATCAAGCGTATACAGTATAAACGTACCCTCGATAAACGATTATGTCAAAATGATAAAATTTATTTTTCACGAAAAACGTGATATTTATTTATGTAATCCAAATTATCCTTTGTTACTGTTTGAATACATATATCTCTATATCAATATTTAATATTGCTTGTACTGGTATTTCTAACCCAACATTTATTATTTTTATCATTATCATTATCATTATGCTTCAGCTTTTAAGTAAAAACGACGTCTAAAATTAGTTTTATATTTTGTTCTACAAAACGATTATAACTAGATACGCTACTATTTTATGTACCGTCCAACATTTACAAGTTGCATTAAACTTTATTGATTATGTTTATTTTATCAACTTACGTATACGCAATTTTATATCTCTCCATAAACATATTATTATATAACATACAAACTGAGTTAACGGTGACATTGAAATGTGACGATCAAAAAAAAAAAACTAAACCATATAAAATATATACTCCGTCCGAAGTTATTCATCAATATAAGTTCAACTTGATTTTATTACTATGTGAAACCACTTCAAACACGTACTCGTCTAAAATATATAAATTTTGAAGAGGATGAAAAAACATGCACTGTATTCGTTGTGCGTTATTTAATACACGTTTTCCACTCTAATAAGAGCAATATAGAACACGAATGACATCTTATTTTTATTATGTAATCTAACGTTTATAAAATTATTGTTTTCTATAAAATATATTAGGTAGTTCAGTTACTTAGAGGATGCAACATTCAGTGTTTTTCAAATATTTTATGAAAATTACTTGTAAATAATATAAATATTTATTATCAGTGAATAATTTATTTTCAAGTTTCAAATACCTACAGAAAAATTATAATATATTTATTTCTAAACACTATCACCTTTTTGTGCTCAATCAATATTAATTTAAGTGCTATGAAAATAAAAATAAATAAAAAAGGTACCTATTTATTGCAATTTGATCGTATTTATAACAAATTACTTAATTTTATCAAATATTTTTCTTTCCAATGCGTTGTTATGCTAAAATTAATAATATTTTATGATACCTATCGTCTTCATTAAAATACATATTATTATGAACTACGTATAAAAATATACATTGCATTGTTATGATACGTTATGTACATGTTTATGAACATTGTCAAATATATATTGAATGTTATATCAATAACATCAATAACAAAAGGCGTATGTTTTCAAAAAAATTAAAAGCTTTTCTCTAAAAAATTTCAATATTATTTATAACCACTCCAAACCTGCTGATGAGAAGTCTATGGAAGAGGTGTAATATTATTTTTTCACTTTACCAACGAAGTTTTTAAGGCAACCAAAGTTTTTGGATTACTACCACGAAGAACGTCACAGGCCCCAACATGATTTATCGTTTTGCGACTTTCAATTATTTTCTTACCAGCCATGTAGGTCTGTGAAACATCTAATGATGCGGGAAAATCTTAATAGATTTTAAACACTCTGTGACTTTTAGAATTGTATTAACAGCTATTGATTTTTTTTTATATTCACATATTTTATTTATTTATTTATTTTTTTTTTTTTTTGTACACTTATTTTTATCTTTTTACTTGAGTTTTTACTTAATATATTTAATTTAAATTTTAAAGAATTTAAATTTTACAATAAACAATAAAATTAAAAATTTCAAGTCATACAACATTTAATTCAAAACGAAACAAAAAATAAATCATTCCAATAGAATAGATACCTTCATTAGTAGGTAATGCGAATTATAACACGATAGTTAAAAATGTTAAATAAAATTAATATTCGTTGCCAATTAAGCCCTTATTATTTTTCTCGGGAGTTACATCAAACAAAAAACGATAGGTATTCTCATTTTATCTATTTTGGGAACATTTTTAAAATATCATTAAAATTGTATTCATAGTATAACTTATAAAACTGTATTTATCATAAAATATTAAAATACAAATCTTCCTTAAATAAGAATAGGTACATGTGTTAATAATACCAATTATCTATGTTCTGTAATCAAAAATATTCAACGAGTATTCTTCTCGGATTAGTAACAAAAAATAACTCTCTACAAAGAATTAAACAACTCCAATAGAAGTCTCCGTTATTTATTTAATTTACTTGTAATAGCCAATAATATAGATTTATTAACTATATTTGGATCGGTGAAAAGGAAAATAATGAAAAACCAGTTATCATGAATGCATATAAATATATTATATAATGTTATCGTGGTTCAGAAATATTAAAGCTATAATTAATAATTTTTATATATAAAAAAAAAAAAAATAGAACTGTCTAAGTATCTATATTCAGATTACGTCTACATGTCAAAAAAGCTTAACACGTCACATCTTTTGAGGAGTTTTTGGGTATGTTATAAATTATGCATATCACTTTATAATATTAATGAATATTTCTACTAAAAACTAAGTTCTTTTTTGTAAGTGTACCACTGTATTAGATACTGTTTCATATAATTTTTTGGCTACAGTCGTTTGACGATATGTTTAAATATTTATTTATTTATTTATTCTTATTTGGTTCACTTACACAAGAATGTATCCTGCATGTTTTCGTATAAATGTTTTTCATTTTAAACTATGTGTAGATGTAAAGTAAAATTTAATGGAAGTAACCATTAAACCAAGCTTTTAAGTCAGTTATTTTTTTCTTTTTACTAAAGCCTTTCTTCGTAGTACATTTTAGATAAATATGACCATTTGCCATAATACGATATTAAAAATGTATTAAAACATATCAGTCTTTCTCTTTCTTTTCTATTTTTGAATTTCCAGCTCATTTCGTTGCAAATGTACCATATAACGTATATGTCAAATAACTCTTTGTTAACAAGTGTATAATTATAATAAGTAATATACACATAGACTAATTAAACCAAGAAACGTCTTCAAAAGCATAAATACCATATGACTGTCTTAAATTTAATAATATCAATCAATAACAGACGCGTAACACTACGTTTACACGAACTTCGAGTTTGAAAATTTAATCCGATACTTTGAGAAACCAGTAAAATTTTCGCATTCATGACGGTTCAACATTAAAGAAATATAACAAGTAGTTTAAGATGTAATTATTATAGTTTAATACACGACGATGAGTTTTGTTCAATCCTTTTCAACTGATCATACGCCTAAAATGTAATATACTACACTAGTTATATCCAATAATGGCGTTCTGTCGTGTGGTTATTTATAGCATTAAACCTGGCATTGATTCGAATTCGGAAAATTATTTATTATAATATCCCATCACATTAACATGGGCTAGCTATATTTTAATGATTATAACTGGGTCTCGAATGTCTATTTGACACCCCAGGAATTATTATCTCGAATATTGTATGGTACCTAAACTATAATTATTGTTATTATTACAATACCAGTGGTGTACTCATATACTTCGTTATAATAATAATATTTATCATGTACCTATAAATACTCTGATTCTCTTAACAATAGTGACGCAGAAAAACATTATAATATTTTATAATTTTCACAGATTTTGAACCGTAATGAATGATTAATCACGTGTTGAGTTCGGTCCAATTAATAAATTACAGGTATTTCAGAATAAGCTATTCATTATTATATTGATGATAAATGGTTGAAACAAATATAATATAATATTTTTATTTTTTTTTATTTTTTTTAATGTGGTTAATCATTGTCAGATAAACAGTTTCTGGAGAGATTCGCTTCCGATATGGTAAGCGTAAAGAGTGAATAAATAAAATCGTTTTAATTCAATTTGCATATCTTGGACGATATCCAAAATTATACTATGTCCAGATCCGAGACGGTGCCAAGATAGTTTGACCGTTCCAATCATCCATGAAAATCTATCTCAATAGGTTAAAATATTCTTTCTTTGTATCCATTCACGCCTTGGCTTGGTTACTTTTTTTATTATTTTCTTCGCACGCTTGTTTTATGGTTCATATATTGTTTTATTCTTCTAAAACGCCGAAGTTTTAAACTTTATTTGCAAAAACGTTAAAAGAAACAACAAGGAATTATTTATTATTATTATAATTTTTTTTTTTTTTATTTATAACGAATGAAAATCTTTAACACCTATCTACGTATATACAGTATGTTACTTGATAAATATTTATTTTGTCAAAAATAAATTACCTGAGTAAAGTATATACTATAACGTATCAGTTTAAAGAATAAAAATAAAAATATTTAATAATTTAATAAAACATGCATCATTAAAACAATAGAACTAAGTAAATATATATATATTTTAAATAAATCAACTACAAAGAATACTTTCATAACTTTTCTTCGTGTTAATATCAAAATAATTTAAATATATTTTAATGAAAAAAAATACCTTTCTTATTAAAATCTATTGGAAATAAACTTCTCTTACAAAGATTATACAATTTTAATTCTTATAAATTATTGTAAATTGTGTTTATAATTAGACAACTCCTGTTTATTTAAAATAAATAATAATTTTTTTCTATTATAAAATTATTTTAATATTTCTATTTCTATTTTACGTGATCTATTATAAAGTATTTATATAAAATAAGTACAGATAACAATTGTTAATAATAATTAATGGGTTGAAAACTAAAATAATAAGTAAAACTACTATAATATTGTATAATTCAACAACTGATTACACAATACATAATGCATTTTAAAGCGAGGAGTTAAGTATATGTTAGAGGCTACAGTGAAAATATTTTAATTGACTTGCTTATAAAAATTCTCAATACTAATTTACTAGTGCTTTGTGAAATTATCGTTGATATTATCTTTTATATCATAAAAATTTTCCAGGTCATCTTAAAATTCATCAAATCTGTCAATTTATAATATAACATATTATATACAGATGACTACTATAATATTCAATAAAAATATATTATTATTTGATGTTTGTATTATATCAGTCATGTTACAAATATCTTCATTGTAAACGAATAGGTACTTAAAATATGCTCATTATATTTTAGTATTAAATTTTGATGTAATAATATCAATATTTTTCTATTATAAGTATGTTTATATCTAATAAATTGACAATAACTTATAAATGTGATAAACACTTTAAGGAATCATGGTTCTACGTGACATATTATAAATACATATAATATTATATTACTTTACATTTCAGCATAACAATAACATCGATTTTTCAATTAAATAATATATTAAAGTGTGTTTCATGTTTTATGTAACTTTAGATGGATGTAGTTATCTATAATAACGTGAAATTATATCAATAGAATTTTCATTAATAAAGTTTACTATAATAAATAAAAACATATTTTATGGGTTATTTGTTCACGTTTTACAAAGTCATCATTATAATATTGTTATTTCACATCATTAATATAATATATTCAATATACATCGTGCAACGTACAATGATGTGATCAGAAAAATTATTTTAACCATATCAACATACTGAAACGTAATAAATTCGCGACACTTTTATGATTTACCTTTCAAAATAATTGTCAACATATATTTATATACATTCAATTAATACTTGTATAGAGTTGAACACATTTAAATAAGTTTTCATATCATTGCATCACCAGCGATCAATGATCGTTCTAATTATATGTGGTTGCACTTCTGCTCGAAAAATATCAATTACGTATTTAACACGAATTTGATTGATAATACTCATTTGGCCGAATCAATTTTAATAAAATGCTCAAAAATAAAAATCACTAAACGCGTGGTTGGATAAAAAAAAAATGTTAAAGCAAAGAGAGATGAAAAAAGAGTGTGAGAGGAAGAGAGAAAGAAGCCTTAGTACATTTGATCAAGTTAAGTGCCTTCGTTTTTAGAAATCTTTCTATGATTGATAGCAGTAGAAAACTTTTGACGGCTGAATGAACAAAATCAGCGGCAGTGAGTTGCCCTCCTGCATACCGATCTACTTTGAGTTTATAGAAGAGATATTGTTATAAATTCGACAATGAGATTTATGTTAAATGGCCGAGAGTGTACTGGGAACCGTAGTACGATAATGCTTCTTTCTTCCGACAGGAAGCACGAGACATAGTACGGTGTAAGGAAAACTTTCTTCATCGATTATCCAGTAATATAACAGCGACGTGATTTTATGATCCTTGAGCCGGGTATTACCGTGTCACTTCCGGATTTTTTTTTCACATAGATTATGCAAACATTAGAAGTTTTTATATTATGGTTAAATTATAGGTAAATCCAAAATAAAGTCCATAATTTTAAACCGTAGTGCAAGAGTTTAGGTAAACATAAAAAAAATATATTCTTATAAGTCGTCTAGATTACATTTAGCTTACAATTTATATATATATATATATATTTAGATCTTTGACATATTAATGAATATCGCCATAACTTCTGAGTATTTAAAGCATGTTATACATATTTTATCATTGATAAAAAATAAGATCAAATAAAAATGTAAAGTCATTACTCAATATATGAAAATATTTATATACAAAAGTATTGAAGTTCATACTGAAATAAAATAAATAAAATAATGAAGAAAAAAAATAATTGAGTTCAAACTGTATTAGACGAAAAAAAATTTAAAATGTTTTATTATAATTGTAATCAATACAATTCTACAATATTTGTTTATAATTTTTCATGGTTTGACAAAGAAGTTGATAAGAGATTTTAAAGTAATCCAAAAATATTAAAAATAACAAACATTATTTTTAAAAAGTATGCAATATAGTGTATTTAGTAATACCATTATATTTAATAAAAATGTAAAAAAAAAGTGACAAAAATACTTTAAGAATATTTACTGAAAGAAGCAATACGATAAAAATGTATACTTTATATTTTCGATTTATTTTTTATGAAATATAAATATTTGTTTGGTTTTAACTTAAACTTTAATACAATAATCTTAGAACAAAAATAAGTTACATATTCTGTAATTATATCAATCACTAATTTCCCGAGATTCGTTTTTCTTTGTATTTTAACCTTACCAGAAATAGGTAAATGGTTGTTATTTTTTCACTATTTTTATTTTGTAGTATTGTGCATTGAGATTCTAATACACTCATTCACTCGACACTCGCCGACTAACCGTAAACCACCTGAAAACGTTCACCATACATTTAGAATAAACCTTCAAAAATTCGATGGAAATACGTCTGTGAAGAATGTAAAACTTGAAAGAATTTTTAAACTTGAATCTAATAATCAGCTACAAGTGATTTTAATAAATTAACGCGATTTAAAAATTCATCAGTTCATGACTAAAATATTATGACTCTACAATGGTTGGTACATGTATATTAATAAATTATTATCATAACGTAATAATTTATTGCAGTGATCCTTGACAGTCGCTCCATTAATAAGTAATCGTACAATTCAAACAGTAGTGAACAATAATTTGATGTTATCTTATAAATTTGATGGAAACGCGCGTTAAATCCCTGAGGATCTTCGTGGTGGTATTGGAAAAACGCTATTTAACGACGGTAACAATAATGATCGATCGTTAAAGCTTTCGTGTAGAGTAGCCCAGCTCTATCGCAGAATAACCACTGCTGCAAAATAAAACTGATCGTATATTATTATAATGTAAAACGTAAAAGTTCAACGACACGGCTACGGATTTAGTTGATCAAACACAAAAACAAATATTAAAATAGCAATCACGTCATACTGAATAGAACATACAGACACTTCTACGTACATAATAATATAGTGAGTTAAATTTCATATTTTATAATTCACACACACACACACACACAGGCGCGCACAATATGTTATTAACGCCATATATAGTTGTTTTAACGAGTTTAGAATCCAATTTGACGGCGTCAATGAATGTACGCGAAACGTATCGAATTCGATCAAACTTCATAAAATTATGTGATACGTATATTTTCTCGTCGGGATAAAAATTCAAGAAAACCGTACGGCTGTCTTACGACGTAAGTTCAGTGTACGACCTACAACACCAAAGTCTTATAAAGCTTCAACGGCATGGCGGTAACATTGTTTGAGTTGTTTGACGACGACATCAAGCGCACGTAATTTTAACATTTCCGAGAGTATTCATAACTCATAACGTTAAAAGTTGCCACTAAAATGGGCGTCGAAACTTCTCTGTACCTACATTTACCTCGTCGTTTACCTATTTCTTTGACAATGTTATAACCGAAAACACACACACACACGTGATTTGATAAGCACGTAGATAGTTTATGAAAACAAAAGTATACATGATCGTGCAAACTACAGTTACTTTTTTTTTTTAAATGTCGTCTCGTAATAACAACTACAAACATTACTTTATACTGTACTATAAATTAAAAAGGAGTTAAATAATCCATATTGAATCAAATATTTTTTACTGAAATAATAATTCTGCTTTGCTCAAACCATATTACGGCTATATTATTTTCAATTTGAAAATACATGTTATGTTCAAACATTCATTTTCAAAGAACAATTATAACGATATTTTTATAAATAATTAATATAGTCTGACTGACATTAATAAAACGCTAATAAGTTAATTTTTAACGTGATTATTGTTAATATCATACATTTGCCAGCATTATTATTATTAATTGTGATAATTAGGCATTGTATTTTAAATCGTAAACTTTTCAAATATTGACTTTTAAATTTTAAAAAATCTATAGATTCAGTCAAGCATTTTTTGTAGTTCATAAAATAAGGGTAAGAGTCAAACATCGTTAGTTGAAAATATACAAGTAGTCGACATACTCAGAAATAAAACAGACTTCTTTGTAAGGTTTGTGTAGATTTAAAAAAAAAAAATGACTAGTGTAGTTGATTATTAAAAACTACTGTAGTACAAAAATAAAACCTAAGAAATGTATTTTACAGAATATTCCACATATTCCAAGTTTTAAATAATATTTCATGAATTCGAATTTATGTTTTACTTCAAACATTTTTGATTATGAAAATAAATTAAGTTTTATAATTTGGTATTATTTTATTACTTCTTATGAGACCAATAGTGAATTGAAGTGATTCGTACAATAATAAAAACAAATTAGTTATTATATTGATATCTACCTCGTTCATACTCTAATATTATAATAACCAGGAGGATTTAAAGTCATTTCTATGCTTGGAAAAAAAATTATTTTTTTTTTTATATATATATATTATCAAAGTGAATTTAACGTTACACGCGCTGTGGATGGTAAAGCATACTGATGTAGTACACGAGGGCGTAGCGAATATCTTAATTAAAACCGTTACAGGACTAGTTAAAATTTAGAGCCGTAAAAATAAAACAGTAGATTTATTACCACGGCCCTCGCCACTGCCTACCGCTTTCTGGAGACTTTCCGT
This sequence comes from Melanaphis sacchari, assembly GCF_002803265.2. Lineage (NCBI taxonomy): Eukaryota > Metazoa > Arthropoda > Insecta > Hemiptera > Aphididae > Melanaphis > Melanaphis sacchari. Next base: position 377,503 of record NW_020271119.1, on the reverse strand, counting down.
AAAATATGGTTTACATCGACAAGCGGTGGTAGTGGTGACGTATAATAAAAACACGCGCAGACCAAAAAGCCTAGTCGTCGAATCTAATCGTTTTTCTTCGTTTACACACACAAACAATTAAAGTAATATTGTTATTAACGTTATATTTTATACTATATTATTATTGTAATCATTATTTCCTTTCGAATGACGACAATGACGATGGCGATGAATACGTGTGTACGAAAAGCCTACAAGGAAAATGCCGAGGCATAGTCGACCGTCGACCCATTCACTGTATTTTTGTTTTATATTTCCATTATTTTATATAATATACTCTCCGAAGAAAAGAAATCGCTGTTGTTCTTTCGCCCTATCAGTTGTCCAGTCGAAATCTACAGAATAAAAGAAAACCCCATCCTTTCTTTTTTTCTTTTTTTTTTCTTTTGCTAGTTCGCAGAAAAATAAAATTTCAACACTAAACACTACCGTGGTATGCTATATGCACTTTCTGAAAAAGTCAGAAAATTATTATTGCTTCGAGTTTGTGTAAAACCATCACAACTCACAATACGTTTAGGTACCACGCCATACGTAAAATGACCCGCACCAGTCAGCGAAAATATGAAATATTATTGGCGACAACGACTAGTCAGCTATGTACGTGCGCTGAAGCCAATTCATCGCATATAAATATTACAAACCTGTAGAAATTCAAAAAGCTTCAATGTTGTCTGTGTTTGATAAAAATTAATGTAAACAGGAAATGTAGGTTGTTCATTTATAACGCTATATTTTCAAAATTATATGTAAATACACCGCAAGTGAAATCAATAAGTTTTACTGAAATAATATTATTATTGTCATGGTTATCTGTATAAATAAATTGAATGGTCTGTATATTTCTCGAATACTAACAAAATTGTCATGTTGATGAGTAATTTATGAAAATACGTTGTGTTCCAGTGGCCCTGAACTCAATATCTGACTGATACTATTAACCAATCATTTATATTTATTATTAATAGTAATGAGCTTATGACAAATCAAATTCGCCATATCTATTATACTATTTTACGCGATAATATAATATAATATTTTTGCGGTGATGATTGACGATGGTGGTTGGATGCATATTTTTGTTAATTAAATTAGTTGATAAAGTATACTTTGTCACCTTCGTCACTGGTATGTTCTATTATTATCCAACTAAAATTGTATACGTGTCTATTGTTGAGTACCCAAGTGGGTACACCCATGTATGAAAATTGCATTAAGAAAAGACTTAAAACTTTTAAGTGCTTTTGTTGCTATTGTACTGTTAACTAAGATGACTTATTTTCAAAACCTGTAGTTATTAAATCGACAAGATAAAAGTAATACCTACTTAATTGTTTATTATTTTTTTAAAACATTTTTTATAAAACCACTATACTTACCAATATTATATTTATGATTGCTCCATTCCCATTATAATGAAAAAAATGTCATGAAAATTAATTCAGCCCATTAGAAGTAGTTCATTGATATACACACGCACAAAAAAAATAATATGTATTAAAATTATCAGATAAAATGTTTTCTAAGCACACAAAAAACAGAAAATAAATTTAAATTTTAAACTAATAAAATTATGACAATAATAATTTAATTTTACATTTTCGTATAATTTGCGTTCGAACTGTGCATATAAAAATGTAAGAACTAAAATACATATTATACTTTGTTATACTAGTATACGTAGGCCAATAACGCAGTCTATAAAAGTAATTTAAAATGTAAAAATAAATTACTTCTAAAAATATAGATTTTTTTTTTTTTTTATTTTTATTATACAATAAGGTACTCCTAGCTTGCGCTATCTATACCTAGAGAGATGAGATAAAATACAATTTTGGCGTAATAAGTGCGATAAATAAATAAGTTACAATTTTACATTAGATGATAACAGTAGTTAGAAAATTAAGTTAATTTTGGTATTTTGAGTTTTTAACGAATAATGTCAAACACGTTTTTTAAACTGAAATTTAATTTTGCGTAAAATGCATTACACTATTATATAATAATATAGTGATTTAATTTGGAATTGAAACATTGTTACCACATAATTATTTTGAAAACCCATTTAATAAATGTTTTATATTATAATGTCTTATAATTTTCCGAAAAAACTCGTTTGACACATTTCTTAGCTATTGTTAAGCTTGGAATAATTTCCTTCGAATAATTTTTTCTACAAATGGTACAGTACTTGTGGTCGGTTGTGTTTTAGTTAGTGTGTGTGTAACATAGAGTAAATATTTTAATGGATTGTATCGATTATATTTCTTTTATTAGTCTGTTTAATGTTGATGACGGGAATAGCTCAATTGATTGATGATTACGACAACATCTAGTATAACATTAGCCTGTCAGCTCAAGTATACAACATCGTTATGATAATTCGGATTTTAATTTTTTTCTGAGGTAAAATGTATAAATTATAATTTCAATTTATTTTAAACATAATGTTTGAATCATATGTAGCTAATTAAAAATACGTAAAAAAAAAATAAACATTAACAAATTTGATAGACATTTCTTGATAGTTATTAATTTTATACTTTTAACCAGTAATTTAAAAAAAAAAAAAAAAAATTAAGAGTAGATACATGATTATTTAACTTTAATTTCACATAGAAATAGTGACATGCGGAAAGGTTTGATCAGTTTAAATGAATGGTCTAAAAGATTGATCGTGAAAAAATACATATCTTTTTTTAGTACAATCAAATATAAAACTTTTTATTAATTTTATAAAGAATTTTCCAGAGGGTAGTGATAGAAGTGAATGTTTCATCAAAATCAAATACTGCACCAGTTTTATCGTCTCAGTTGCGACTAAATGACGTGAACGGTTTAAATTTATTTAATCGACTTACTTAATTAGAAAATATAGAAATTATCAACTGATAGCATGCGTGTGATTGAGTTGTAGAGGAAATTAATTTTAATGAAAGATTCTAGTTTGTTAGTTGTAAATTGAAATAAGTTTATTGGTTTTCCCGTTTCCTTGTTTGAAGCCAAAATTATTGGTAAGAAATTATTTGTTGGCCGAAGTTATAGATATAGAATTAGATAAAAACAGACGTATCCACACTCCGTGTAATTAATTATAAACAACTTTCAAATGTTTAAGTAATATACGAGTATTATCATCGTTTTATTAGAACAAAGAAAAATTATTTATGTTTTTACTAAAAAATATTACTAATAAAAATATTCTATATCAGCTTAGATATTATTATTATTTATATTTTAATTTTAATTTCAATGTCTCTTTGCTACACTATAAATAAGTTTATTTTCATAGGACCCGGCAAATCGGAACATTTGATCACAGTTTAGTTAGAATTTTTTCTGGTATAATATGTCCGCGATAGATCGGCTTTTTTCTACAAGTAATTATATCAAGCCGCTTTAGTCTGGAATTGATAATTTTTTAATTTTTTAAGTATAAATTGTTTATTTAATTTGTAGATTGAGTTTTACTATTCTTGGATATGTTCATCCATATTGACATTATTTTACTTAGTTTACTGTTTTTAATTATCGATATTGATTACCTGTCCATAAGACCTTAGTTGCGTTAATGCCGTGAGCCTGTCAGTCTGTTGTATTAGAAATGTATGGTTTTCCGTCCAAATTTCAAATGGATTATGATGGAAAACCTTATCGTTGACTAGGTGTTATCTATTGAGAATGTATGTTTATACTTTACCTAAAAGAAGTTTCTATGGACGGGATTTTGTCGGGTTTTTGCCTTACCATCCGACTGTATGTGTTATCATATTTGTGTATGGTTATTTTACACCTCTTAAAATATTAAAAGTTGAATTGCGTACTATGTTACTTTCTTTATTTTACGAATAAAATGGAGACGGCTATTAAATATTAATAATATTATAAAACTAGATAATTATACAATATTAAAATAAATCAAAATTGTTTGGTTTATAAAAAAAAAAAAACGCAACTTTATTGTATTTTATTAATAACCGGCATACTGACTGTATTTAAAAATAATATAATAAATGTGTATATCATGTTCATTCTACTTCTTAAAATCAATAAAATACTAAAACTAAAAAGTAAATAAAAACCATAAAAATATTTTTAAATTACCATGTATGAATGGCGTTTTATATCTTAAAAAAACTAAAACTATTTAATTTTAAAATATAATATTATTTAGTTTTATAATCAATCATTAATAGTATAAACATTTATTCTAAATATTATTATTTTATTAAAATTTCATCATCATCATCATATTATTATTATTATTTATTACATAATTTGCATAAAATATTTCAATCAAAACAATTTAGTATAATATAATAAAAATGTGTGACAGTAAAATAAAATAATTTCCAAAAATAAATTATTGTTTAATAACACCTTAAGTAAATAACCATCCACCGTTAATCATCAAAATAGAAAATACCCAATAACCTTTTTATATATATATATATATATATTTTTTATATTTGAGTGACCGAACTGGAAAAGTTTTTTATAGATTTTTTTTCTTTGAATACTTGTTGTTTTCAACTTTTTCTGAGGATTTTAAATTTACCTTTCTTCTTTTTTTCATTCTCAACAACTACAGACACATTAAACATACACGAGCACGTTGACACATCTGCAGTTGTCCTTTCATGTTGAAATAACTTCTGAGGCTTCATTCCATTTCACACCTGCTCTGCTTAAAAATATTTCCAAATCGTTTGGTTCAAGTAGAATTGTTAAAATATACACAAGAGCGTGTATGTTTGATTCGTATGTTTCAATTTTAATATTTTCTAAAATTATAGAGTAAATATTCTATTATTACCTATACTATTGTTGTTTTTTTTTTTTTGCAAAAATATCGATTTACCCATTGTATCTAATCAAATAAGAAACAAGTCTTATATACACTTGTTTCCATTCCTTCCAAGCTACTTTAAATAGTGAAAGAAAAATCTCTTGGCTTATTTTATTAACACACAAATGCACATAGATTTAAATTATATTAGTAGTATAAATTAAAAGTTTCAATTTATTTATCTATATAGTATATTATGTTATTTTTCTAACAGTGCAGTCTTAAACTATCGACAATATTACAAACCTGAAATGATTTAAAATTAAAAAATAAATATCATGAACCTACATTTTATATTATAGGTTAAATATTATCTATACTGTTATAGTTAGATTATAATATATTCTCTATTTCTAAGATCCATTTATAATTATTAAGGAAATCTATTATTTATTTTTTTTTAATATAAAAAGAAGCACGTTTTGAGTACTTAAAAAAAAAAAAAAACTTTATCTACTTATATTATTCCGATATAAAAAAATTGAGTGAGTGAAGGAAATTAAAATAGACAATTCTAATAGTAACCTTTAATACTTTTAATCAAGGATAAAACATAATTTACAAATATTGTTGTATTTGTCGTGTATACACTCTAAAGAGCATATAACTGTATAAATCGCTGCATTTTTATAGAAAAGAAATTAAATAACTTTATGTAATTAAAACAATAAAAAACAACGAAACAAATTATCTTGTTTCATATATACTAAAATTTCAAGAAAAACAATAATTGCAATATTTCATTCATTTGCTTTAAAACAAAAAAAAACTCTCTTTACGTCTGTTCTTCAAATTAAGTTTTCTATTACCTATTTTAAAGAAGTATCAAATTAAAATAGGCATATATTATTAATATTATTAAAAAAAACAGTTTAAATACAATGTTCAGTTAATAAATTTTAATGAACGTAATTAATAAAAGATATTTCTAACAATTAAATATTATCATTATTCTATAATATATCTTATGGATTACGAATAACTGTTTTCTATTTAAAAATCTAAACGTGTTTCAGGTATCGTGGATTCGACATCGGGACATACATCTTCTCACAGCGGGAAGATACACATATACAAGTGACCAACGGTTCGAAGCCATTCATGAACCGCACTCAGAAAACTGGTCGTTAAGAATAAAATATCCACAGAAAAAAGATTCTGGTATATACGAGTGCCAGATAAGTACAACACCGCCCATAGGACATCCTATATACTTAACCGTGTTAGGTAAGTTGATATTAAACTATTATGTTGTGATATAAATTATAAAATATATTCAAGCATAAATTTAGAGGCAAATTTTATGGTCCCCATTTGTAAAATGTATATTATACAAAAATGAAAAATATGATATTAATCATATTTCATTATAATAAAATAAATATCAAAATATATTTTGTGAAAATTGCAAGTTGAAAAAAAACAACCATTATGGTTTTTTGTTTTTTTTTTTTACAAAGAAACCCTATTATATTTTCAGTCCACTAACAATATCCAATTACATCCAATTTCGAATCCTAAACGAAGCAAGAAAAGTGAAAACTATTGATTTTCCAATAAATTTTGTGCTCATTTCTATTTTTTATATCTATAAACACTTTTTAATAGCAAAAATTGTTTAGTTGTTCAATACTATATCTTTTTCTACTAATTGCTATTAAATTCAAAATAATTTAAAAATTCATCTATTATACCAAATAATTATAATTATTACTAATCAAATATTTAAAATAATAAACTGTTCTGTAATAATTAAGTTAAAATCTCTAGAAATTAATTATAAAAAAAAAAAAAATCTTTATAATTATTGTATTTATATAATACAAAAACATAATAATGTTAAGTTAGTTTTTTGTAGCAATTAAATAATTAAGTTGAATTTAAATCTTAAGATAAATAAAATTGTCTACACAAAAAATTAAATAACTATAAGTAATATCTCTGTGCTATAATAAAAGAGAAAATCTTATAATTTGTTTCTATTTTTATTTGACATAAACAATTTATACAAATTAGTACAATAATTTTATATGATAATAGTAATACACTGAATGTGAACGTTGTATATATAAATTGATTTTAATTTATTTTGACGAACCATTTTTCATATCACTGAGACAAATGGTTAAGATGCATTTCTAAACTCAATGAGGCAGTTTAAGGATTTTTATTTATAGATAGAATCACTTTGTTGTCGGCATAATCAGCTTCAATAGTTTGTTACATTGTAGGTTGGTTAACTACATAAATGTTAAAGATATATCACCTTGTAGAATACCAGCTTTAATTTTAGAAATTACCAATGTTGATGTGTTATATAATATATTGGACTTGAAAATGTCTATCAGTTAAGTATAATTTAATCAATAGAATAAGAGAGAAATCCTTTAAATTTAAATTGCAAGCATTCATGCCAAACTCGATCGAAGGCTCGTGAAACATCTAAAAAAAAAATACAAGAACGATTTTTTTTTTCAAGAGCTAAATTAATAGTATCAGAAACACAATTTACTAGATATATAGTGCTATGTGTGTTATAAAACCCAAATTAAGTATTTAGGAGTATATTATTAGTAGTAATATGTAGTAATAAAGTTTCGAGATAAGTCTTTCTAAAATGTTTGATAAGAAAAGCAATAAACTTATTGGTCTAATTGAGATGGAAGTGTCAAATGGTTTATAACTTTGCAAAAAAAATTATTTAAGAAAATTTCTATCAGATTGGAAAGTCTAAGGATCTGAGAAGCTTATAGATTTAATGTAAATATTATTATTTTAGAAAATAATTGCTAAGTCGTAATAATTACAAATTGTATACTATACAAACTTTTATTGTTAACTTACTTAAATTAACACTAAGAGTTCAATAGAAAACTTGTTTAAGAAGAAACATAACTGCTGAATTAACTATTCTAAATTAATAGCATTATAACTTTTGAATACGTAGCAAATACTGCGAATACGCATAATAAAATGCAATACAATAATATAATGTATAATTTTGCATGCATTAAAATTATATACATACTATTTAATAACGTTATGGTTTTTTTATGGAAGCTGTTGTCATGTAACTTATTTAATGTTGCAATAATATATAGTACTTTATTTTTAAATGCCATTTTAAGAACATTATGCCATACACAATATTGGCATTAAGAAAAAAAAATATCGATTAATCACTCTTTTAATTTATTAATGAAAACCTTTAAATCCATGAGTTAGTAAATATTTTGCCTTCAAAATTCCGAATAAAACCATGTTGATCGACTTGCGCATTATATGGATGAATATTAGACCTATGTTCTATATATCTATTGACAATAATGTAATGTGACTTTTCGATCAATTCGTGGTTATATATTTATACCTTTTGTGATAGTATAGAAATCGATTGAAGAAAACCCTACTAGTCTGAATAGTAAACATTGTATAATACAGTTTATTCATCGATATTCTTTTTCCATTTACAAGTACTAACCTAGAAAATAAATGATGCGTTAATAACATTGAATATAATGTATATACAAATTCAGGGTGGTTTATTTATGCTCAGCGTTCATTTACTCAGTAAAATTGTGCCTACTTTTCATAGTAAACAATATTTTAAATTTCTTATTTGTAAGTGTTTTATTGTAAAAAAAATTAAAAACTGTACAAGACACTGTGAAGACCTTGATTGTGCCTTGACAAGTGTCTTGATTATGTTAGAGTTTATACAGAATTTTCTTTTTTCGTATAAATTTTAGACTTTAAAGCAATGGTTATTAGCCTGTAATCGATTTTTACTGTGGAGGTGGGTACTGTTTTAGAACACGTGTATATGTACCAAGGATTTGTTACTAGAATCATGTTTGCCTATCCGGGAACTAGCGACACCGGCTGATGCTTGACCTCAGAACACGTTAGCGACTTAGGCCAACCACCAGGTCACGCTAGACCCTTTGTATGTTATTTTATATGAATATATAATATTAACATATAGCCTGTAGAAACATTATAAAAACCTATAAATATACGTATAGAGGATAAAATATTTACAAAACTTTTATTGTTTTCAATAATATTTTAACAGTATATCAACAGATTATATTCAAATTTATAAAATATAATATTATAATAATATAATATAATATAATATTTTCATAGTTTTAATAAAACCTTATGTATTGTATATTTTAATAGCGGCGATTCGTTCATTATATTTTGTAAAAATCTTTACTTATTATAGTTATTAAAAACGTTTCTACGAAAATATACATTCTCGGCGGGGTTTATTAAAATGTTCAGCAACACTATAGAAATAACAAACAATTCTTGGAATTTAAATAAATTAAATCATTGCATTGATTCTAGATATTATGTACGTCGATATGAATAAGTATATATAGTAACACGAAAACACATGCACGGATGAGGAAACAAGTTGAATGTAAATTAGGAGACCCCCCCGTTATCCGATTAAACAAACTGTGCGCGAGTCAGTATTATCGTATGGGGACACACAAGCGTGACTCGGATCCTCGGGAAACTTTTTTTCAACGTTATATCTTTTTTTTTTTTTTCACTAGATAAATTTGCATGTGACGATATAACCTTGTCTCATGGGATGAAATAAAAAATGCGATGCTAAAAAAAAGTTTTCTTTGGTTTAATGTAACCAATAAATCTGACGAAAACCTATGGGTGAGCGGGTCCTTTCGACGAAAAAAAATATCATTCACAATCATTCACAAAATGTGTTTCATTAAATAACATAAACGGTAATTAATTAATTTATCCTATATATAAAAAATGTTCACGTAATGGTTAGTATTCAGACTAAACATACTGAAAAAATATACAATTTAAAATATAAAGCACTATACGATATTTAACATTGCTAAAATCAAGAAGTATAATATATATATACTATTCATACATATAGCTTGTAGGATATCGTTTAGGTAAATAATAATTAATTCAGCACATTACGTATTATAGGTCAAGACAGTAAATATTACCAAAAATATGTAAAATATATGTAACAAGTATATTACAATATGTTGAAACTTGTATATAGTTATTTTCAATTTAACTTTTGTTGACTTTTTTCATGAATGTGCTTTTTATCGGCATTGTGTGCCAATATATTTGCAATATATTTTCAATAAACAGACATATTCTAATATAGCAGACATAGGTACCAAGAAATAGAAACCTGATTCAAGAGATATTTTAAAAGAAAATAATATTATGCTTTATATAAGAAATTTGAAAACAATTTTTGATGAAAAATAGATCCAGGATTTTAAGCTTTCTAAATAAGTTTATTAAACTCTAATTATAATTACTATAGTTAAGTATCACACTTATATTGAAATTATTTAGGTTTATTAAATACATAATAATATACATATCATCATTGAATACTATTTTTTACTAGTACCAGGTTAGACTGACATCAATAAAAAAAAAACAACTCTCTGTGTTATACTATTGTATTCTATTTCGTTCATTAAACACATTACCAATCTAAGCAATTTCGTGTAATTATTTCAATTACAATATAATATTATATACTTAATAGTTTTATAGTTTATTAAACTGCGAAATAGGTGTAATTCCGAATCGATATTATTGCGATATTACAATAACAAATCGTGATGATAACAGTACTATTTTTACGGCTTAATTAATATTGAATTCGACGTCTTGCATAATCAGTTTTTGCGAAACAAATAAAATGAATGTATCCAATCGATGTATAAAAACACATCGAGCTGCTGCAGTGTAAGCACTAAAAATTTAATCGGTTTTTTTCGATGCTTACCTATACAATACAATATTACACGAACACCGTAATCGTGGATTTAACGTCACTATAGAGTAACACACATTAACACCCAAATACACCTACATATATACAAATACTTACATACATAGTACATACGTACATACACACATACATACATACATACATACAAACATATGTAATACCGCCAATATCGTTGATATTTAACCTGCCGGCGGCATTTGGTATTATAGGTTGTAGCGAACCAAAATAGGAAAAGCTCCTCTGGCGAACTGAAAAGTGTAAGTAGATACTAACACGGGTAAACTCACATTATGCAGCGTCTTATAACACTTTAATGATAATATTAGGTGATATAAAATATATTGTATTAAATACTAATATAATATATCGACTTGTTTCGAATGATATTAAAGTATTATGCTGATTAGAGAGTTAAAGCACGGAGACACGTGAACTTGGAAAAATAAAACATAAAATTAAAGTAAATTCGGTGGAAAATATAATATAATATACCGACTGAAATGAAACTGTTGATGGTAACACGACAATGTCGCTGTCATAATACTGTACCACTTTAGTGTGTTTGTGAGTGTGTGTGTGTGTGTGTGTGAAATAATAAATACCTTGCTTTTCCCCGATTCGAACGTTAAAAGAAAATTGCTTCCTTGGTCTTCGTATTATTATATATATTGTACGTATCGTGGCAAATGCAGCATTCCGAGCAAAATAGAAACGGTGATAATAATATACATAATACATTCAAATCGTTTTACGTGGAATGATAATGTTTCGCCGTTTTTTTTTATACTTTAATAGTAATAGAGGTTCGGTATATACATATCACAGTGCAACATAAAAATAACGAATAAATAAAATCATCTCGTTCGGCAATAAACTATTATTCATTTTATTCACGTATATCGGTATATCTATAGTGTTACGGTGAGCTCGGAGCTTAATTTTTATTAAACGCATGATTTGCAAATCTTTTTTAACTATGGATTCGGAACAACAAAAAAAGTTTGACTTCCCTCGGGTATAATAATTGATCCGAGGCGAAAAAATAACTTCAAAAAAATGAAAAGTTTAAAAAAGTTTATATATTATGAAACACGCAAGCACGTAGCAATACAACTATTTGAATTCAACAATAACTGTCTTATAGTTAATAAGTACTGAATAATGCGCAATAAATCAGTAGTGCAATAATACAAAATACAATATTGCTGCGATATGTAGTAGTGTGAACATTTAAAATTTGGCTTATTTTTTCGTTAGATTTTTCTTATTTATATAAAAACACCATTAAGTTTAATAAATAAACTTATGTTTAAATAATTTCACTGATAAATTTTTTTTTTTCAATTTTACTACCATTATTGTGTTTACGTGATTTTACAGCAAATTACAGGTTAATATAAAATTCATGTTATGAGTTGTTTTCTTTTTCACTTTAATTTTTCTTCATACGTTAGTATATTTATCTTAAAAGTTTTTTAATAGATACAACTTTTGTTAAAAATCTTATTACGATTTCTATAACGTTTCAAAGTGCAATTTTAATAAGCAGGTATTAAATGTTATATATAAGCCAATTATTGTACTGAATTTTATTGCATGAGTGGCATCATTCATATTATATCTATGTTCTCTAGCCATAACAACATATTAAATGGATTTATAATTCAAATATTTTATAAAAGAACGACATTTTCAAAAACATAAAATATTACCATATAAAATGTTAATCCATGCACCTTTATTACATATTACTTTATTTTAAATGTATATACCTATTGTTTTATTACTGTCAAAAAAAAAAACTAGAAAAAATTTTTCTTTCTTTTAATTCAGTCAAGTATAATAATTATATATTCTCTATTATATAACAAAATATTTTAATTTATATTGTTGTTGAAATAATGTATTTTTCTGTGAATGAAATATCAGAATCATACATCTAAAAAGACTATCTTCACAATACTATAATTTTTTTCTAATTTGGTAAATATTTATTGATCCAAATACCGTTTCTATTCCTTATAAAATATTATTTAGGAGTGTATAATAATAAAGGACTATTAAAAAAAAGAAAACAAAAAATTATTTCATGCAATATTATTAGTGAGGTTTCCTACAAATTATAAAATTTAGTAGTAAAAAATAAAATTATAAATGGGCTGAAAATTGGTTATATGCTAATTTATTTTATTTTTAATTTAATATAAAATATATTATTTTATAGGAAAAAAAACTATTAGTTTAAAAATCTCGAAAAAGACATCGTTTAAATTACAAATACTTTATTTATGTCTTTTTTATCAGTTTATCGGTACAATGTTTAATAAATTTTATCTTTTACAAATAAACGTCGGTAACCTTTTAAATAACTAATAAGTAAAGTCAAAATAGATATAATATTTAATGTCTCAACAAATATGTTCAGTTTATGTCATTTATGGTTTTAAAACGTTTATTTTATGCATTACAAACAATACTCAACCAATAGATAATTACCTTAACTAAATAATATAATACATAACACTGTAATAATATAACTTCTTATATCAGTACGCAATAAAATTAATAATGGCTATACCATAATATGATGGAAGTATGTGTAAGAAATAATGGTTGTAGCAATAAATTTGATATCAATAAGCCAACAAATAAATAATAATACTGTACCTCACTAACGCTTAACCACTTTAAATTGTTCATATCATTTTAAAATCAATAAACTCACAAAAATCTAAGTAAATTCTAATTTTTAAGTATACTACACAAGAATTCTTATTGAATTGAAAATACCAAACTAGTTGAAAAAAAGGATTTTACGTCTAATTTATTCATGTTATGTAAACGTGAATAACTTCTATATTCAAATCACAAAATTATAATTTGTTAACTATTTTTTTTTTATAATCTCAGTTATTTTTACGTAGATATATGTAGTTATTATTGTAAGTTTTAACAATTATTTTGAAACATGGAAAAATATAGATTTATTATTCGTTCAATTTTACAATCTATCCTTAAAAACAAAATAAATAACTTTTTTATTCTTTTGCACATAATTTTGAACTGAAAATAATTTATATTCCTGCATTCGGAACTGTTGATTTATAATTTATATTATAAAAAATAAATATAATTTATAACAATAAACCACTTAAACCACTTATACATAATTTTAGTTGAAATAGAAAAACAACACCCACTTCATTATTTATTGGCAATTAAATATTTTCAAGTGGAAAGTATGTGTATAATAAATGTAAATATTTTACCCTAACTTAAAACAAAATTACACATAAAATATAAAAAATATACATTATTTACATTTAATATACAAATATTTTAGATTTTAAATGGAGTGACACACACACATCATTGTAAAAATTATTTTTATTTTTATTGGTATGTTTGTCATCACTTTTTATAAATTCAGTTATTTATTATAATAACGCTAAACTATAGTATATGCGTATTTACGTATACATATCGTTTATTATCGTGTGTAAATAACGTAATAATCACAACAGCGACAAATACTAAAACCAGCCTCGGTACATTCTACCTTTATGAAATATTATAATGAACGAAAACTAGTTAAAAAATTTGTTTGAAACGGCATTGCGTGATTTAAAATAGCTTCAGTCGTCTGTTAAAAACATATTCCAAAGTGATGTAAGCGTATTTAGGATGCTATGGAAGGGTCCCTATTATCAGCCAAAATGACAATTGTATGAAGGTAGTGCATATTTTTTTTTTTATCCAGATATATTTTTAAGTTCATTATTATTATTAATATAAACATTAATTGTGTTAGCTACTGTCGTCACATAATAAAATTATTATCATTTTTCTATACAATTCATACAAAAAAAGTTAACACTGAATAAGAATCACTTTTTTCATTTTATATTGTTAAACAGATGATTTTTTTCAAATTCAAGTGGGTACATCTATATTTAAATTCAAATAATTAGTTTTTGAGTTATTATAAGTTTTATGCACTAAAAATAATAGTACTTTGTATCATTTATAATTAATGTTTTACTTAAAACAAAAACATACAAAATATATGTAAAATATTTTATTCCAGTACATATTATGCTCAAAACATGTTTAAATATTATAAGATTATAATACATTATTAAAGTAACTATAATTTTTAAATCATCATAAGCTTCATGTCTTCTACACTTGTAATCGTGGACTAGTATATTTATTACCTACTGAAGTTAAATAAGATTAATAACTCAAAAACAACTGATTTGAATATACATTTATAATTAAAAATGTATTTATCATTAGAAATAAAATAAGTTTATATCAGAAAATACTAGAGCATGCTCTTCAAACTACCTAAATAACTTAAAAAATATGAAAATATTATCTATATTCCATAAGTAATAGTTGAACATTTTTATTGAGAAAATGGAAGTAAGTATACTTAATGAGTAAATCACTCTACACAGAGTATATTATAACGAAATATGCCATATTATGACCTATATTTTATGCACGGAAGGAGTGTATAATAATATAATATTAGGTACCTATGTAAAAATGGGTATAGATATTATATCTCTAAAAGCTCATATCTCTATTAAATTAGTTTTTTTTCACAGTTTAGTCTTTAAGTCTATTTTTATCGTATTTATTTTGTACGAGTTTACTTTTCAAACAACAACATATATTATTGGTTTTTTTTATTCCACAATTAAATATTTTTCTGAAATTTTTAACTGTACATACTACAAGGACAATACAGGGAGTGGATACAGAAGGAAATACCGAAAAGAAGTTAGTACACTAGCTATAGCATTTAACAAAACTTTAAATACTAAACTAACGAACTGCTAGTATTCGAACCAATTTTTATTC
The DNA here is from genome assembly GCF_002803265.2 of Melanaphis sacchari. Classification (NCBI taxonomy): domain Eukaryota; kingdom Metazoa; phylum Arthropoda; class Insecta; order Hemiptera; family Aphididae; genus Melanaphis; species Melanaphis sacchari. Next base: position 361,925 of record NW_020271119.1, on the reverse strand, counting down.
ATAATAATTAAATCGGGTAAAACATTCTACTTAGGAATATTAAATTTAAAACGTACACTGTTGCATTTAAAAAAAATATATAAAAATCGACTGTACGCAAAAAAATAAATCACATTATTTGGATTTGACTATTGCTATTGTGATTGCTGGTTATTCCGGAAATATGATCCGGACCATGAGCGCTTTTGAACATTTCTTGGTGCCAACGGCCCTTTACGTATTATCTCGACGACGGTTTAAACATGTAGCGTTTATTGTACCGACAGCTAGGATAATCACTAAAACTTGACATGTCAAAATGGTATTGTTATGCAACTTTGATACAAGTAAATTATCGAAATACCGGCTACACTCACAGTGTGTATACGGTTGCAGTGCACATGATATTATACAACGACTAAGTATATTGCTCTACAACACAAAACTTATTTATATATACGACGCGTATATGTGTATAACTCATATTATGTGACTTCCTGGTAGGAATTTTCCCGTTTATATATTATGTACAACAGAACTCTTTTACATTCGGCTTGCGTTCGCATCAGTGATTCGACTTATTCGTATTGGAAATAATTCAATCGTCTAAAGAAACGCATGTTGTATGTCCGCACATACCTATATTATATTCTACATATATCCTACATACCCTAATATAATACGTAACAGCAATCTTATTTTGGAAACACATTTATAATAATAAACGCTATAGGTACGCACACATTATTTAATATTCTATATATATATTGATTTACTAGATGTTTTTCGTTTGCGTTTACTGTATAGTCTACATACAAATGTCTCTGTTGTTTTCAATTTGTTATATGCACTATATTTATGAAAAGAAGAAGAAGGCTCTGTCTGATGTACAATAAAAGTGCATAGTATTATATTATTTGGTAAGAATCTAAACTACAATAATTAAAATGGCACATAATGTGTGTCTTATATAAGACAATAGGTGTGGTGATAAAATTATTTATATATAATTTATTTCTGGTAATATTTGAAATGTCATAAGTGTTTAGACAAAACAGAATTAAAAACAAAATTGTAATCTGTACACAGATAATTATAGTAACATTTGTGACAAATGAGTATGTAACATATTATATTTTTAAATTTTAAATGATGCACTTTAATCATTTTATTCTTGAAATAAAACTACCATATTGTATAAATAAAATATATCTATTTAAAAAAAAAAACTAAGTCATTAAATTAAGTATATTCTTTGGCTTATATATATATATAATATATATAATGACTAACTAATGTTTTAGATTCAAACTTTTTTGCTATATCTTATTAAAAATAATAATTAAACACATAATATCGTTTTTTTTAAAAATATTTTTATTTTTTTTTTTTTGTGAATAAATTTGAATATTATATTAAATTATAGTGTTTGATAAAAATAATATTCAGTAGATACTTTTGATTTACTTATTTTTTTTAGTCATCTTCAAAAACGGATTTAAAACCACAATTCATAACAAACAAATAAAAATTACTTCTTTAATGTGTAATTATTAAAAAACTTGCTTTATTTATCAGTTAACGAATTCTGAACAGATATATTTTATACGGTATAAAAATTCATCGCCTTTGAATTAAAAATGACAATGCGTCCACTATAAGCCCTGCATGCGTGTGTAGATTATCCTACGTGCAAAATATATCCGGATGTTTTCTCTTTTTTAATCCAAAGCAAACCGTTTAGAGATATAAATAAATTATTTATTTATTTATTTATTTATTTATTTTTTTTGTTTATATAAGCCTTCATTTTTATGATACAATATACTGCAAAAAAAATGTTTACTAAATAAATTAAAACCACTTCCAAATAATATTTTTAACTTTTAACTTAACAATATTATTATAACCCATATACAAAAATTGTATGTTTACTTATTTATTTATCATAATATTTTTATTTTTATTTTTTTATTTATCTTATTTAAGCCTGGCAACTAAGGCCATTAGCTGTGTATAGGAACAGTAGAGTTTTTTTTTTTATACGGTTTGTAAGGTTTGGTCAATACTCAATAGAGTTGAAACTTATTTGTGTATGTGTGTGTGCCATGGATTCATCACTTAGAACTCAGGTGGTCACCCATCCGAGAGCTAGCAATGCCGGCCGATACTTGACCTCAGAACACATTAGTGACTAAGGCCAACCACCGCGCCACACCAAGCCACTAACATAATAATTATCAGATAATATAGCATTGTTATATTATATTTAAGAGAATAAATTGATAAGGTTGACCGCTATTTCAAATCTAAAGGTTAAAAACATTGTAAATATTATAATACCAAGAAACTAAAACTAAAATAATTGTAATTTTTCTTCTTTTGACATTTAATACTCCCTAAGAGCTTTTTCAACCATTACAATGTCGCTTCATTTCTCTCGACTCGCAATTATCCTATCTCATTTTTGTACTTCCATTCTATCAAGGTATTCTTTTACAAAATCTAATCATATTTTCCTGGGTCAACCTCAAAGTATTTTTTACCACTGGTTTTCAATTATTCATGAGTGCATAACTGATGTTTGATTCCGAACTTCACGTATCCCTACTATTAAATCATCTGTCCTCTTATGGAGCTAATGAATAATTGTAGTTCAAGTTTATTTTTTAACTGAGACAATTATGCTTAACAAATTATATTAATAGAATAGAATACAAGAATTTAATTTTGAAAGATTTAAGGCCAAGAACTGGAAGTGGTGTAGTAAATGTAGCTGGTTATAGTGGTATAGTGTGCTTATTGTAAAGATTCTATATATTTTATAATACAATTTTTGTATGTTTAAATATTTTTGATCATTTTAAACGTTATGTGATATGAACATTATAGTTAGAGACTCTAAATAACTTCATAAAAATAAATATATAATAAATACTATAGTAATTTTATGGTTCTAACTTAGTTTGTTAATTTTAATCAAAACTGCATTACAACAACCTATGTAATAAATAATAAATATAATATTTAAATTATATAATGTTAGCAAACACTTAGATTTTAATAGATTTAAAAATAAATATGGATAGTTCTATTCACTGTTATCTCGGCAAATTTCCCGTAAATTTATAATATGTATCTTGTGTGGCGTAATCAATCTTCTAGTTTAAAAATAAAAAAATTAATTTTTAATGGTAAAACATCTATGATATCTTATATAGAACTACGGTTTGTTTGATTATGATATGTGTGTGAACGGAATGAAGATTTATATATAGTACATTATTCTATATTCCACATAATCACATTGAACTTAATATTTTATAAATAATATTTATTTATTTAAACATAATTTGTAAATATTTTATACTACAATAATAGATATAATGTTATAACATATATCTTAATAATCTATAATACATGCATTTTTCATTTGTTGATATTTTTTAGACCCCGTAACAATTATACCAACGCTATCATAAACAGATTTTTTTTATTTTCGTTAATTCGTTTTTTAAATATATTTATATTTTAATCAATTTCACTTCAACGGTTCACGACGAAAATTATTAACACCGCAATACACAGCAAACAAATTTAGTAGACTTTTAAAAGGGCAATAGACTATACTATTCATTTTTATTAATTAAAATTGTTCTATTCTTTGACAGCCTTTTATTTTACACTACTCGACCTTCCAATACTCGAATTTAATACAAAACTAATTACACAATATAATAAATATTGCTTCGTAACTTACGTTTTATCAATATTGTATTTTTATTTTTATTACAAACATATTTTAAGCTCATCAAAAATATAATTATTTATTTGGAGTAAATATCGTAACCGGAACAAAATTATGTCAATTTTCAACTACAACATTTTTATAATATTACTTTATTATTATGCACATCACACACCAAAAAAACTTCCACTTTAAATAATAGAACTGTACGTTACCTCATAAAAATCTTAACCATGTATTTACTAACTCAACCGATGGGGTTTTTAAATACACAGAAACAAAATATTTAAGCAGATGTTTCTATTGGGTCACTAATTTAAGATTAAAAACTAACATCAACGACCATAATGAAGTATAAACATTGATGTAATCATACATTGCATGATAGTATAGAAACTATTAATTTCGATTAATGAATTCTACGTAAATGTTATTAATTAACAATTTGGTATTCGACAATCATTAATTTATAAAAACCTAAAGTAAACAACAATCGTAACTGTTAAAATATAATATTTCGTATGTGTAGAAAACAGCTTTCTACAAAAAACATATATATATAATATATATATAATTGTTGTTTACTTTAAGTTTTATGAGCAACAATAAAATTAACGTTTTATTATTTTATTAGTAATTATAAATTAAATTATACAAAGTTTAACGTGAAAAATAAAACCAGAGCACTATATTAAACATAAAATTATAAAATTATTTGTATATTTGTATATTTAAAAATAAAATGTTATTGATTTTAGTTCATTGTAGAAAGAAAATGTTTACTACAACAAATAATACTATATATTTTAACGTATAAAATGCTTTAACTTATAAAATCAGCTGTATATTTAATACCAAATTATGAAATCTACTTTGCTTAGGATATACAAGGAATTTCACGGTGTATGGACTTTATTCTGATTATAGAGTTTTTCCTGTTTGATATTACTTGATGAAATATCCAAACATAACAGGTTATTGTAATTTAAATATATATTTTGCATTTAGATCACGCATAAATAAATTGAAATACTTGAAAAATATTGAAATTGTTAAAAAAAAAAAAATAGATTTTTTTAAAAATATAATTAATGATATAAGTTTTACGTTAGTTAAAAAATCGTAGATATTAAAGGTTTTGTCGCTATATTTAATTTATTGTTACATACTGTATGTTATTATGTTATTATCATATACCAATAAGAAATATATAGGTATTATTGGTATTATTATTTAATTTATAGGAATGATTTTTTAGGAGTATTAACACTATTTTTTCCACTTTAATCTTTAAGACCTTAATGATAGTAAAATTAATTTTTAGATTATTCTACAGTTTGAACGTAATACTTCTAAATATAAATTGTATACCATAAGCAACCGCGAATTTATAAAACCTCTGTAATATTTTTGACGCATTGTACGATCATATATAATAATACTAAATACATATTATAATCTATTATGTATATATTTAAATGTTATTATTATTATTAAAACTTCGCAGCAATCATTCAACAAAAGTTTTGTGACGTTGACATCATGCCTTCGGCCTTTTTTATTGTGTCCGTGGACAATTGCGAAAAAATGTCCAATACATTGTGAATTGCTTTATGCGTAAAATGAATTAAATTGAAATTTAGTTTTAATTCGCATATCTTTGTATATATCTTTAAAAAATATATATATATTCCTCGTAGTATACTCATTCTTTTCCATTCGAATCAAACTATAGTCACTGTAATAGAACAACTTAAACAGTTTTTTTCTTTTTTAATTAATCAAAATGACACTAGACTTTTACTGTTTGAAGCTATTAAAATAAAAATGAAATTGGAAATTGGTTCATGCCATCGTAAAATAAAATGTCTTATCTTTAATTTTGTCTCATTCGATTTGAAATCAATTGTTTTTGTAATATTGTTGTTTAGTCTAAGTTTAGACGTAAAATAATTTTTATTGTATTTCAACATCGTCACTTTCCATATATTTAATATAATGTGTATATATAAAACAATACATAAATATTAAATTTCATGTGCAAAGTAAAATTATTAAAAAATAAAAGCGAAAAAATATAATACAAATATGTGTAAAAAAATGATGTTATATTCTATCCAAGCATTACATTCGCATGGTGACAAATATAATAGCGAAAAAATATATTGGGTTCTACGAGGATGTAAAGTCACCATTCTAGATCGAGTGTGACAGTTTTTTAATAGAAAATACCAGTGACAACTACACATGTATGAATGTTTCAATTTTTATATTCATATTATTACATTATGAACGAATTAAACTTTCCCAAAATATTCATGTTTGATGGAACTTTACTCTCAAATAAATGATTTTATTGATAATAACTACTTAGGTAGAACACTTTTTATTTTATTGTTACATTAAACATAAAATTAGTCGAAATCCAATAAAAACGCACACAATATACCACAAAATCGTACAATTTTAATCTTAATTAATCAAATGTACACAAAATAATGTAACAATTTTAGTCCTAACTAACATCGAAATAGAATCTCTCAGAAAGACTGAAAATTACACCACCGTTATTCAGAAAATACATGTTCATTGACATTTTATTTAATTTTCTAATTTAGATTTAATGTCTTGATGTAAATAAAATGTTAATCCCAATAGTTACTCCAGTTGTTTTTATTGATCATGTATTTTTTTTGTCTTCAGGCTTATAAAAAGTAATATTTGCAACATATGTGTATATTGCTTAATGTATAAAACCTTGCTATATAACTTCTATACTTATTTAAAATATTTTAAAACTTAAAATATTATTTCAACATATTCATTGAAAAAACCATTATTTAATAAAAAGAGAAAACTTGAACGTTAATGTTTAGCATTAAAGTTGTAAAATATTATGAATTATTTATACGCACTGTAGTTTTTCCTTAGAAAAACAAAATTTAATATTCAAAATTAGTAATTATTTGTATTTTCCTACGCTAGTCGATATTTCTTATGGTGATCGATAAAGTACACACAAAACAGCACTTATATTTAAGTTAGCGTTTATATTTAAACCAAATAAATTTTAATAAAAATATATGATAATATAGTATTATATTGTATATTATGATTTAGTCAATTTTAAATTATGTGCATAGAACAACGCTTTGAAAATAATACATAATAAACACAGAATTAATAAAATAGTTATTTTATTTCATAGTTTCTGTGAAACGTAAATGGATATAATTATTATTAGTATTATTATTTACATTGAGTGAATTCATATGCATTTTTTTCTTTTAAGTACATCATTATTATATAATCAATAACATAATTGTATATACACATAAATAGATGACCACATTAACTATTCGTACATTTATTAAGCAAATAATATTAGTAAATAAAGAGATATATTTAATTTTAAGTATATATGCCAAATATGTAAGTATTTATTTTCTAATCCTGTAGTTTCAGCAATGAATAAATCAATAAAATAAAATAATATTACCGGTGCTTTACTACACATCAGTAGTAAAATATTAAATTTCATTTTCGAATTTATTATTTGTTAAATAACCATGATTTCTATTTGCTTTAATTTCAGTTACCTATAATTTTAAAGAGTTATAACACGCTGTACACATATAACATACAATATTTTATTCAATTATACTGAAATCCACGTTACTCATATACGTTTATATTATCATACTTGGATGTATAATTCCAATGACATTTGATACTGGATAAATGAACTCACGACAGTAATGTAGCTAATTTGCCTATCCAAGACGCCGGCGTCAGTGTGGCGCTGTAGTTGTTTTATTGCCAATATAATATAATAATATTATCAAGCATAATATTTTTAGTACACCAAGCGTGAGATAATTTTGGAAACGTTGAAATCCCGTCTTATAGAGATATTTCTTAGTTTTTTGATGAGTTAAATACTTAATTTTCGAAATTAAATAACGAAGGCTTGTATATAACACACGTTTTATAAAATACACTTCGATAACGTACGTACTTTATAGTTGTTAAGTCGTTTTCTCGTACTTATATTATGACGTGTAAACAACTTATAAGGTTAATTATTAACTTTTAACTACTCCATGCATATTATCACAAACTATTCTATCGTATTTATTATTATCCGGTTACATATAAACTATGCTGCTCAAATATACAACAGTAATTCGAACGACACTAATATTAATTCACAATCGAACCTGTATACAATTATAAAGTAAATAGCTTTAAAAATTTTTATTTTCATTTCAGAACCAACTACTGAAATACTGGGAGGTCCAGAGCTGTTCATTGATCAGGGTAGCACGATAAACCTCACCTGCTTGGTGCAGTTCGCACCGGAACCTCCGCCGACCGTTGGCTGGACGCACGAAAAACAAGTGAGTGGAACAATTTACGTTCTATTTTCGACAACATTGACTAAGAAGAATGGTCTTTTTTGGATTTGGTTTTTGAAATGATACGTTTTGCTACATGTTTTTTTTTTTCATGTATGTGTGTGTGTGTGTATGTGCGGTTCACAGCCCATAAATTTCGATTCTCCACGAGGCGGAATAAGCCTGGTAACGGAAAAAGGGTCAACCACCAGCAGCAGATTATTAATTCAAAAGGCGTCGTCTTCAGATACTGGCTACTACTCTTGCGATCCGTCAAATGCAAATTCGGCCACCATCAGGGTTCATATATTAAACGGTTGGTTGCCTTAAATTATACTTGAAAATACATAGACAGTGGACTATTTTATTCACATTATGCCCCGTTATTATATATCCTATTTGGGTCGTAATTTTTTTTTCGCTCGCAAAAATTAGACAATTGAAAAATTATGAAGATTATTAAAATAAATGAAGGTACGTTTCTAAAAATAAAAAATAAAAACTCAGGTCCCCGGTAGTAAAAAAAATAAACCATACACGACGTCGAAGGGGTGGTAGAAATTTTTAAACTAGGTTATAATTCATAATATAGAAAAGAACATTTCAGAGCTAAACGAGGTGTGCGTATGACGCGTGTTTATTATATAAGCGTATGCGTGTTCACCTTGGTGAATAAACTATATATCCGTAGACCTTTTAATTTCCTTACCGATAAATTCAAATATACGAACATTAAATTTTAAAGATAATAATAAACTAATAATTATTGGTCGTATTTATAATAATTAACTATACAATAATAATTTACCTCGTTTAATTAATGACCACAGTTATTGAAATATCAAATATATTTTTTATATTTAAAATATTATCCGTTATAGATAGTGCTTATGAATTCGTAATATTTATAATTTGAAAAAAGATATGTTCAATAAGTAAAAATCCCTCAATGAGTATATCACTATTAATGGATGTGTTAAATTTAAATTAAATAATAAATCATTATTTATGATAAAAAAAAATTATTCTAAGCGGAGACAGACTGTCAGCCAATAATGCTTCTACACACATTTTATAATAAATATATAATGCTATAGATATAGTAATTTATTTTTCAATTAATAATACAATAGATTGAACTAGTTTTTGACCAAACAAAAAATGCATATGATATATTATAATAATTATTTTATTATTAAATTATTTTATAAAATATCTCTAACGTTTACTATATAACTTACAAATCAATAACGGCATACCATTAAACGGTATAAATAGGTTCGTAGTATAAATTAACAGCACAGCTTAAAATAAACCAAAATATTTCGAGAATTTCATGCTATACAGTCAACAATATAATTTATAAATTTGTTAAAAACTTCAAATCCTAAGAATAATACTATTTTAATTAACAAGAAACTCATTCATGTGTGACTTTTTACTTACGCAACACCTATTATATTCTCTTCTTATACTTAATATGCACTACAAAATAACTTGAGTTTTAATTTTTTGGTTAATTATCCGATTTCGTTGAAATTTTAGTACGACATTTCTTTAAGAAGAATTATAGACATGTATTTTTAATGTTTTAAATTTATTGCACGAAAAACTATACTATATTGATAAGCTTTAGTTTTTTGAAATAGAAAGTTAAATTAATTTTTGAGTAAAAAAATGATTTGTATATTTTCTTTACTTTGGCGAATTTCGTAAAATATTAAAATGTTGATATCATCGTTTTTATTTAAGATGAATTTTAAACACCGCTAAAAAACCGATACATTTTTTAACTTATCGTTCGACTTAAATATTTTCTTGATGCGCCAATATTGAATTTTCGTGTGTTATAAAAATCTATAGCTATTATACAGAATATTTAATACTATGATATACTTTTTTTTTTCCGTTTAATCAATTCAATTAGAATCGAATATCTCTTCGCGGAGATTTGAATAACCGCATCTAGACACTATAGAATCGCCGCGCGTGTGGAGTATACTTAAACCACCAGACCAAACGCGTATTATACACACGTTAGTAATAAATAGTAAGGATGCCGCCGGTTTGGCGGTTTAACAACGACGACGACAACAACAACAATAATATGATGATGATGATGCAGCCGACCCTCATCCTCGCAAATCATTATTATTATTATTATTATTAATATACAGACGCGTGACACGCAATATAATAATAATATACGAATTATAGCCGCGGCGATGCGCCTCGCAACGATAACAATAATCTCGCGCAGAGTTCAATCCCATTGTTGATGTGTACACAATTAATCACAATTGGTTACTGGATAATAACATAACGCCTATAATACACTGTGTATAGGTTCCTGTGTTATTATTATAATAATAGAGCACGCCGAAGAAGAATGGTTCGCGTTCTGAGCTGCCGCCGTAGGTCACATGATATATTGTGTACGGCAAAATATACGCCGTTGCGGTGCAGGCTATTGTTCCTGCGTTGCAGTGGTATCATCGGCGATAGTAACAACTAATAACTCTTAACGCGTAGAAAAATATAATACGATATCCCGTCGAACCGGTAAATAACTTCCGCCGTCGTCCGTCCGCGACTGTCGTAGGTCTAACCGATCCGATCACGATAACCGCCAGTCGTCGCGGCGTAGGTATACTATCATAATAATACGCACTATGCAGTACGATGTCCATAATGATGAGGGGATGGATGTTTGTTCCGGAACGTCTCGGCTTGGTAACATAACAAAACGCCAGCATATTATAATATTTAATTAGTTTAAAATAACTGTTCGAAACGATAGATCGACAATAAATTACCAACACCGCATAATATATATTATAGTTTGAAGAAATCGGTCATTAATTAAGACCACCACGAACTACAACACGAGGTTGTTTTGTAAGTGCAATTCAAAATAGTTCTAAATCTCGACTACGGTTATTTGACAAACTGTTGTGTAATTAGTACCCCCGTTAAACGTGTTGGAAATCAAAACGTTAATGAAGTATGATAATTTAAACATAATAATCCATCAATGTATGATTGAAGAAAAGACAAACCCTAGCGTGATTAGAAAAAAATATGTTATGAGAGAATCCAGTAAATAAATTATTTACTCATTGTTAAAAATATAATATTATCAAGACTGATAAGTGATTCAGGGAGACGTATCTCACTAACAAACGCACTAGTATGATGAAGAAGAGAGGAGCTTTTAAATTGTATCTCCTGGGCATCAAATTACTCAACGTGAATAATGGTTCAACGATAATAATATTATAAAACAATTAAATCTTATAAAAAAAAAAAAAAAAAACAACAACAAAGCGAAACCGAGAAAAAACCAAAGGGAGAAAGTAGGTAATCGCTCTGTTGCACCGTAATTATCGAAATAAATGTACCACGTCATTGAGTAAGTCATTTCGATGCGTAGGTATGCCGTGTTAAATTTGAATTCAATGATAATCATTACACACGAAAGACGATTCTTAGCGAATGCGTTAAGTTTCTAATCCCTATAAATAATATTTTTGAACTACGAAAAACTTAAATCATTATTCTTCGTTTAAAATCTATAAACATATTTTAATTTTGATAAATTTTAAATTTAGAAATTTTATTTAAAAAAATATTTAGTTTATTTATTTTAGATTTTTTTGATTTCAGTATCAACTAAATTACGAGAAACTTTGTATTACATTGTGTACATAGCTATGACAAAAATTGAATATTTTCAACTACGAAATAATTTTTAATTATTATTAATTTTAGATGATTTCATCGAAATTCTAACTTCAAACGCATATAAAAGTATATTGTAAATATGTATTTTCGACATTTTCGACATTTTTTAATTGATTTATTAAAAAACTCGTAAAAAACACTCTATTACATTTTAAAACATTATTTACAAGAGCAAAATTTACTCTCGTGTATTTTTTATACTAGTTTTATGTGTATACAACTAGTGTTACATTTATATAGTCGACGTGGTTTCGTATTGACCAATAGAAAAAAAAAAGGGGAACTCCCACAAAATCCGAAATCAAATTATCATGAATATTTAATTAAATCGTTATGTGGTTTCTAGGTGAACATCCGGCCGCGATGCACCACGGCCAGGGCAGCATCCCGCTATGCCCGCCGATTGTCAGCGCCATGATCGTTCCGTTTTTGCTCATCTTTACTGCCAGAGACCTATAGTACCGACAACGTACCCGAAATATTTAATATTAATAACATATTATTATATTATATTTAAGTGTAATAACATAACGATACATAGAAGGAAAAATGTTTCTGATTTAAATGTAAAATCCTATCATAATAATATTATTGTATAGATATTATAATATTCTCTAGTGTACACTCGTCGAGCAATACGCTCAACAACGTCGACGATGCAGCGGACGATTTTGACATAAGGTTTTATGTTTTCTCTTGGGTCACTTACGTATATATATATATTATATATATTATTGCATCGTCGCATACGCGTGTCCATTTTGTTGAGCTGCTGCGCACACAACACACAAGTATATATTTTATTAATAGTATTAAAATACCACGTCTGTTAATGATTTTTTTTTTTTTCGTTACCCAAAAATAACATTTTTATATAATATTATATACCCACCTAAATGTGTATAATAATGTATAACATATTATATTTCTTTTTGAATTGAATAAATAGCCCCAAACGTACTTCGCGTTTATTGTCGAACCGCGCACTTCCGTTCAACGTCATAAACAAGTAAGTGCTACATGCGTAATATGATATGCCACCGATAACGTTTCATCGTAATTATTCATCTATAAAATTGTACTTACACAAAATAATTTCCATAACATCAGTTGAATAACTTAAAACGTACAATTGCCTTGACTACCCACTGCAACACAATATAATAAACTCCGTAGGTAGTTAATTCCCACGTATTCCGACATAGTTCAATAAACATACGTTCAACTATTAATTGTATTTAGGCACTATTGACCAAAAATCCATTCAGAAATTAATTTTTTACACTTCAAAAATGAAAAATATAAAATATTTCTAGACATTTCAAGATTCTTATACGGTTTTGAATGTATAACAGTTTTCGAATTATATAACTACTATATAATATTAGTATTTCATTGATTCGATCTCATATGTAATAAACAAAATTTTACTTTTGTATTGAAAATAAAACTAATTTTGATTTTGTTCAAAGATACCTATCATTACAGTAAGTAATTATTTTCTTTGCATTTTTTTATAAATCAAAATATGAATATAATCTAAATAATAAATACACTAGATTGACACTCACAAGCCATGTCTTGAATATTTAGCGTTGTACGTATTAATAATAACAATATAATATTCAATAAATTTAAAAATATGATGGCAATACCTAATTTAAACACACCACTACACCAAAATATAAACGTTCAGTGTAAATCATATAGTTTTTCAATAATAATTACTATTAAAATATAATATTTTACGCAGTAAGTATATTATGTTAAATTTAAAACTATTTGTTTAAATTATATTTAAAAAAAAATTATCTAAAACAATTTTTTAAAAAGATCTTTGAGTAATAGGTACACAATTATATCATAGATATAACCAAACAACTCAAATAATGTGGAAGGAAAATAATAAAAATTTCTTACTACTAAATTATTGAGTAAGATGTAAACATTAAAATCTGTTAGAATAGTGTAAGACACTTATTTATAAGTATTTATAAAAACGTAAAATAGGTCTATATAATAATGAGTAATGACTTAAGATTAACATGCCTGATGCAATGTAAATTTATGTCGTTGTTAAGTCTTAGTTCACATTTATTTCCTCTAATTTCTACAATAGATCATCAGAATGTCGTTAATGTGGTATACATACTTTTCGGAGTTCCCCTTAAATTAGAATCTTAACTATACCAATTTACATATCACAGAAATATAATTAGATTATAATATAATGCTGTATAAAAAAAAAAGACCGTTTCTATAGTTAATTATGATTTGCCAATTTAATCTTGTGATTTTATATAAATTATATAAAACACAAGGACATAAAAACTGTAAAAAATTTTTACCTTTCATTAATTATCAATATAAACCTATACGATTTTATTTAAACCACTTAAACAACTAGCAGCCTAAACATTACTATACCGTTTTGTTGTTTCACCATAATTCATGCAATAGAATTTTTGTGACTCAAACGACAAAGTTTTTACTTTTCGAGTATCTAAAAATCATTTCTTACAATACATAAACTTACAACATATTTGTTACACAAATTATAATAACATTATATAAACCAATATAATATATATAGACATACTGTTTTCATTGTCGTCAAGCGTTATTATTATTATTAGAAAATTTTTGTTTTTGTTTTTATTTTTAACATAATATTATAATGTTTGTTAGATTAAATTAGAATGAAATACACAAATAAACACACACAACACACAGGGTTGTCACGCCAAGAGAATAAAAAACGATTATTTTATTTATTTATAAATAAAAACAGTTTAACGATTGATACTAACTTATAATTTATAAAATATATTTATTTGTTTTTATTATTATTATTATTATTATTATTATTAAAATTATATAATATTTATGATCTGTATAAAATAAAGTTACTAGCATAAAGTAAATAACATTATATAGTATAGGTATTTTTTTTCTAAATACGCCTCAATTTAATTTAGATTATGTCATTATGATCAAAAGATTATAAATTATATTATATACCTAGTTACCAGATATTATACATCAGTATTTTAAGATAATATCCAACTTTTACTTCACCATAATCTATATTTTCAACTTTTCACGTCCAGTTTTCTTATAATATATATCATCTTTGATAAGTCTGAATTATACTTGAAAAAAACGTTTAATTTCCAAGTGACAGCCAATATGAAGAAAACTTTAACACTGTGTTTCGTTAAAAAAAAAAATAAAAGTAATAAGTTACCTATAAAATTTTAAAATGTGTATAATAAAAAAATTTTAAATTTGTTTTTGTTTAAGAAAACTAACGAGTTAATGTTTAGTATTTATTTTGTACTTACTTGTTTATAATATTAGGTTTATATAATTGCATGTATATACACACACACATATATATATATATATATATAATTTAATATTATTGTACAGTAAATCTTATCTTCGTTTCATTGAATCAATATTTGTTGTACCCAATTTAAAAATATTTATCAATAAACATATTTACTCAATAGTCATTATTGTAAATCATATTTTAATATAAGGTAAATAAGTAAAAATTGAATCATTAATATAAAATAAGATGACTGAATTAAATGAACATTCAGCATGAAACCATCATAAATCATTGAAAACATTACATTTTTAGAACCAGCCACCTGCTGAAAATTATACGATGAATGTATCTTTAGCTAAACAAACAACAAATATAAACAATTTAAGCAGACAAAAGTACAAAACCGTAAACTCAATGAAGTCCTCCTAAATAACAGGTATGTACGTCTCCGTGTTTATATACTTCTTTGGTATATGCATAGTAATTTTACTCTGTATTTTACACGTTATTAATTATTCATTTTAATCCTACAAAATGAATTTATTTAAATTTAAAGTTTTGGAAAAAGTTTAATAATTTTTTGTTTCTAGTGATTATTTCAAAAAATATTTTATAAAGCGTATAAGCACTTAACCGATCACTTCACTTAATTTTCTTTTTCTACCATCATCATAGGCGCGATTCGGAGACTTGGGTGTGCTCTGCACCCTCAATTTTGAAATTAGCAACTTCAAATTTGTTCATGTTGATTTAGATTTCAATAATCAGTATACATGGAAAAACTGAGTTTTTATTTTGTGATTTCGTTTAATCATGTGATGAAACGTTTGTGTTCATAGTATTCAGATGGTAATAAAATAACGTGTAATATTATAATATATAAACACTTCTTATAAAAATATAAAATCAAAATGAACGATTTAAATTTAGATTTTTGATTGTAATTAATTGTAACTTAACGGTGGCGATAACACCCGCTCGGACGGCCGTTCTGCGAAAACATCGATGGGCGCATCCGCAATGTGTGATAAAATAAAACCCAATGTACCTATTATTAATTAGTATAATTTTACTCTTGGAAACGATAACAAATAATTACAATTGATATTATAAATGAAGTGATACATATTTCTGCTTAAAACTAGTAAGTATTTAATAAAATAATGTTAGAGTGCAGAACTGTAAAATCAAATTATTATATAAAAAAAAAATAATGTTCATGTACCTTGCATTACTCAATAGTTATTAGTTATTACGCTAATTATTAATTTTTAATTGAATTATAACATACGCATTCATACACTTAACATAGTCAATACATGTAAACATTTAATTGTTAAATAGGTTTTGTACGGGTTGCAGATATTCATAACCATAAGAATATAAGATAATAGATAATATAAAAAAATAGAAAAAACTTCACTACCTACATCATCACTGACGATCAAGGCTCCCAATTATAATATGTGAATTATATGGGGTCAGTCATACATATTCTATACCTCTTTATATCCCCACCACTCGCAATTTATTAAATATATTAATTTAAATAATAAATTATTAATCAGAAGTCAAAGCCCTGGTATAGTTTGCAAAATTATAAAAATGTATTTATAATAAATAAATGAGTGAGTACCGCTCTGTTATAGAAAAGAACGCGTTATTGGAGAATTGATATTATTATTATAAGCCTATTCAATGATGCATCATTACCAGAAGCGGTTTTTTCAACTCTATGATGAGGAGAATATGAATTAGGAGTGCTTAGTTGGTAACCATAAGCTGTATGCTAATCGAGTAAAATTTGTGTTAAAATTTAAGAATAAAAAAACATTAAAATAAATTATTTAACAGTCACTAAATACTACAAATTCAAAATGTAATTAGGTTTCAGGTTTATAGACAATAAATTATAAACGATGTTTCTGAAATAAATGAGGTCACTAGTATACGCGTAGGTACTCACTATGATGACACAAAGAATATATATTTTTTTTTTCCATCTTCAAAATCAATTTTCATATTATTTTTAGAATATTATCTTAAATGTAAAAATAAACACTCTTGTTGTATTTTTTTTGCAAAATTCTCATACAAATCGAAACGTCACATCGTTTTGGAGACTATCACGCAATTTTCACGCTCAAATCGTCGACTTAAAAAAAAAAGTAATGTAACACATCGATTTGTATGAGAACACATCAAGATTAATAGTGGTGATAGTTTTTTATCCTAAATTTTTTGTTTACTTTTCTCGATTATAAAATTAACTATTAAGTACTAAGAATTATTAAGTCTGATCTCTCTAAAGTGCAAGCTAGATCCGATTTGATTTTGATATCCAAACCTACCCCAATTTTCGACAATCAAAGCAATTAATGGACAAATTAACTTATCGTGGGCCTGCTCATAATAACACAACATAATTAAATCAATACATTCATCATTCCCCTTAAAATCTAAAATTTAATTTAATAAATTTTAAAAAGGTAGTGAGGGAGTGCAATTCAATTCATTTTAAGAAAGTACCAAAGAAAAATAGGTCATAATTTAAAAATTAAAATTATTAAAAAACTTGCTTAATACTATTGGATATTGGTGTAAAAAAATATAGGAAGAGGTCTGGAGTACACGCAGAAAAATCCAATTTAGAGAAGCCAAAAAAAAAAAAAAAATAAATAAAATATTTAATTTAAAATTGTGTTCAGCTACAAGTCGGAAACTGTAGTCAATTTTGAATTACAAACCAAAATTGTTTTAATACAATTAAATAAATTATTCTAAAGTCATTAGTTTTTTAATAAAGTTTTATTTATTAATAAAATATACATTATATATTATATTATGTTCATAACAATAAACACGCAATTTTTCTCATTTGTAATATCATTATATTGTTAAAATGTTAGCACTACTACAGAACCACTTCCAAGGTGAAATAGTTTTTAACTTTCCTCTAATAGACAGCTTGAGAACCGTAGACTTCAAGATCCTCGGTAAATGGAAATTCGTTTATATATTTTTTCCCCGGATACCTTGATGAGAATTAGCCGTCATTTTTGACGCAATCAATACTGGGTTTTGGAAGGAGACCCCAAAAATAGCGGTGCTGGTGGAGCATTGGATACCATCATATTATTAACGTTACGGTAAAAATCCATGTTTTACAATCTTCTAAGTCCAGAATAGAGTATGTCAATAATATGCGTATAGGATTCATCACTCTCCTACAAATGTAAACACACGAAAAGGTGTTATTTTTATTGTAGGTATAAATCTACCCTAGGACACACTAACGTAATCGGTAGGCAGGGGTATGCCAAAAATATTTTCGGGGGGTTCAATATTTTTACTACCGCGCATTTTAAGTGTATTTATTTTACTAGATTTTAATTTATCGTGTAAATTTTATTCATATAATCAACATGACAGATCGTGTCATATTATTCAGTAGTAATATTAAAAAATAATAATAATTTATGATACATTAAAATACATTTTGAATATTTTATCATCATATTAAGACATTAAATAATATAAAAAAAAAATTATAGAATGAATCCTTGTCTTCGAGTTAATAAAGCGAATCTTCTTACCACTTCAATTAGGACCAACATAAATTTATCTTTAAATTGATAGATGAACTAATCCAATTAACCGATCTTTGCCAGTTGTGTTGAGTAAATGTGTTTTGAGACGCCGTAAAGTAGAAAATTTCACGAACAACGGTCGAAGATCAATCTTATCTATTCTATAGTACTTACTAGGCAGATCGACAATGGATTATATAAATAACTCTGGTCTCTAGCAAATATTACAAATATAAAACTTAAATTGTATACAAATATTAAGCAATACTTTTTTATGAAATTGATAAAAATTAGTCATAAGCTTATGTTCATCACAATTATTAATCAATTTAATTGAAATTTTTATTAAAT
Organism: Melanaphis sacchari; assembly: GCF_002803265.2. Lineage (NCBI taxonomy): Eukaryota > Metazoa > Arthropoda > Insecta > Hemiptera > Aphididae > Melanaphis > Melanaphis sacchari. Next base: position 342,779 of record NW_020271119.1, on the reverse strand, counting down.
CATAGACATCACGCTGAATTTCCCCATTTGCAATTTAAATAATTGCTCAAATGTGTATGCACAATTGAAACACAATAACATAAAAAAAAACAAATACTTATTACCATAACTTAATACTGGTCCACAAGGAAGTAAGAAAAAAAAAACAATGTAAAAGTAATAAATTCATTACTCTATTCAATCTGCCTGTTAGAATCTATATTTATGTGAAATGTGACATTTGGAACTACACATGTTATGTGGTATCACATTCTTGTGCAATCACAGAATAAAATAATTTTATTATTTTAGTGCTATGACCTCAACCAATTGTAGTCTTATCAATTTAACCTCGTTTGCTTACATCGTAGCTGAGGAAAGAATGCGAGTCAGTTAAATGGAATGACTCATCAGTGATGCTTTAATAACAGCAGTACCAGTTTTAAAGAAACAAAGAATGAAAGAAAATATGTTCATCAAACTATGAATAAACAATATATGTAGTTTATATTTATTTATAATGTTCATCCCTGAATAACTTGAATTAGTTATTGTTGTAGCTCTGTAAATATGTCATGATATAACAACTCAATAATATTCAAAGTAAAAAAAACTTAAATTTAGTTGGTAGCAATTTCAATGTGCATTTTATTTTATTTCTAAGTAAGTACGTAACATGTAAGTATACATTTCGGTTTCAATTGCATAGCTTGGTTATTAATAAATTATAACGTTAAGAATATTGTATAGTATTTTTTTTAAAAAAATATATATATTAATACTTTTTATGTAGGTAATAATTTTAACCAAATACAATAGTGAATGACAGTATAAAATCTATTTTTGTTTCATTGTAATAAAAACTTCATTGAATATATGCAGGTCCCATTAAGACACTATGGTTGAAGCCAGTTTTGAAATTATTATTTGTATTTCAATAAATTCTCCTTTAATTTATCTTTGTTAGCACCAGAAAACCGAACAACCTAAAAATTAAATATTTATTATAGTTAAATAAAATAAACTAAAATATTTAAATTATATTAATTAATTTTACCTCTGTTTTTGATTTTAAGAAGACGAATGTGGGCATAGATTGGATGTTGTACTCGATAGCGGCATCTTCACATTCATCAACATCAACTTTTAACATGACTACATCAGGGTACTCGTTGGCCAGTTCCTAAATACAAAAATATTATTTTTAGCATTTAATAATCAGACTCAAGCACATAGCTTTTTAATTTCAAAAAAGAGCATCTGGTTCCTTGATATTTTTGCCATAGTCTACAAATAGGTACATAATTCAAATTATGAAAAATGTTTTAATTATATTCAATACCAGCTAACCCTGTGTATTTAGTTGCCCATACAAAATGCATCCATGTTAAATTTGGTTACTTTGCTAACATTTAGTGTAAATTGTGTAAATAAATAATATTTTAGGTTTTCTGATTTACCTAGTTTTGCTTTTTTTTAAAAAAATTTAACAGCGGAATTTTTTCTAAATTATTTTTCTTTTTGTTGAACGGCTCTAATTTGGTTTAATTTTTTTTTTTCATTCTGGACCCAAAATCAACAACTTATAAAATGTTATTAGTGCAACCAAAAACAACAAAAAGTTGTTGTACTATTATATTACAACTATTTACTAATACTAATTTCAGAGGTTGACAGATGAAAAAAAAAAAAAAATAACACAATTTTTCATAAACTTATAGTTAGAAATAGACCTCTTCATGATGTACTTTTTAATTAAAGAAAGAATTAATATAATCAGATGAATAGTTTCAGATAACATGCGTGACACAGATTTCCATTTTTACATTTATACATACAAACGATACACGTAAATCAAAATGTTATTTGAAACTATTAAAAAATGTGATTAATAAACAGATGACTAATACAAATGACATTTTTATATCTAATTTTAACATTTAATACCAAATCATATTAAATCAAAAAACACATTATTTGAAAAACTATTAATATATATATATATTATTTTAACTTAATTTAAAGTTACTATAAAATATCACTTCTGTAAAAAAATATATTTCTTTTAATTTTTTATTGTTGTTATGCAAGTTTTTATTTTTTAACGACTAAGTACATTTTGAATTCTTTATTTTAAAGTATTAATTGTTTTAAAATACTTTGACATATAAAATTTTTACTTTGGATAAAAAATTATAAGCAATTTTACTATATAACGTAGTATTATGTACAAGTGGTTTTACATTAGTAACTTATAGCTTAAAAGCATTTAAAGTTTAAATGAGTGCAGAGGAGTGGCACAGAAATAGCCCACAAAATGTTGGTCTACTAGTCAAAATTGTTATTTTTATACATCGAAATAATCTGAATATTTTTGTGACTAGAAAAATATACCACTAAAAAAAAGAATTATGATGAATGTGGACACAGATTATTTGTCACTTGAAATTCAACTGATAATACTTTATTTAATAAGTCATAAACTTAATAATTACTTCAATGAATGGACCCATCAACTTGCATGGACCACACCATTTGGCAAAAAAGTCGATGATGACTAATTTTTCTTTGGCATCAGTCAATTTAGTAGCCAGATCAGCCTGAAAACACAAAATATACATGAATATTAATAATATCATAGATGTTAAATAATCTGTTAAAAAAATTAATAATTTACAAAACATCATAGACTATTGAAAAGTATAAATAACCTATTTAAAAGCTTTTTAATGAATACAAAATAATTATCAATCGAAAAAACAAGATAATTTTAATCTGAAGCCCGATCTGAAGGGAATTTTAAATTTTGCATGTCAACTGAATGATATAGGTAGACAATATTATAGTTATCAAGTAACTATTTAGTATATTTTAAACATAAAACTATTATTAATTACACATTTTTAAACAAATTTAAATATGACATATACAACAAAATTAACAGAAGGATAATTATTAACATACACTTACACAATGCATAAAAAATTAAATTGACACTGTAACTGCTAAATTATATATTTTTTTTTCTAACAATCAAATTACATAATCTTATCAATACACTCAGGTTCAATGTTGAAGTATTAGATTATGTTGCTATGAATGAAATTAATTGAATATCATTTTCAAATATAAATAAATATATCCAAACAACAAATTGTTAACAGTTTTAAATATAACACTTGAAATATTCATTTTTATATAAATGCAAAAAAACTTTTCTAAATTACCTAAAACATTTAAAAAAATGACATATCAGTACTGAATACAATAATACCTACTGGTTATATCCTATGCTATAATATATATTAAGCAGTTATTGTGATTTTGGAAATACTGATTCGATATATTTACATATATGAGAATATTACACTTTTTCTAGGTAAATATTAATTTAAAATTAAATTTAAGTGCAATGACTTCTGATGGTAACTATACCTATAATAATTATTATTATTATATATATATATATATTAATATTTTCATAATTACAATATTTATATAAATAGAAACATTATCCAGACATTAGGAAATGAAATTTAAAAATAACAACTAAAAGATAATGAGTAAAAACATTAAGTCATGTCATGGCCTTGATAAGATATAATTTATTATTATTATTAAATATTTAACAATAAAATTATTTTAGAATTTATTAATTTAATTATCTCAAAATAAAATAACTCTTAATAATCATATTTTAAATATTAAAAACGTAAATAAATTGGTTTAACCAAACAAAATCATTCAGCAATGATATCATGTCAATTACATCTTGGGTCGAATAGAATAAATAATTAAGTTTTTAGGTAAGCAGTTTGTATTAGCAATTAGGTAGTCTGATATGCACATTAAATAAACTCAACACATCATTATTATACTATTTAGCAAGGTAGGTTTACAGCGTCTTACGTCATCAAGACGACCTTTCAACTTTAAAAGAATATGCGCCATACAGGTGGCATACTAATTAGATAATTCGAAAATTAGAATTTTCGATTTAACGCATGGTATGGTGCTATAGCACTAGAGCTGATACTGTTTATTGTGAAATATGAATAATTCGTTTTAAATTACAAGCGCTGATACAATAATATTACTCCGAGATTCAACAGCAACCGAGAGTTTATCAATTTATTATCCGACGACTGCAGTCCTCACACTCACACTCACCGGGAAACCATAGATAAGAGCATGTCCGTCCAATTGACGCGCACATAGTACACACATACACAAACAGCCATGACCACACAAAAAATGGAAATAATATACATATGTGTAGTATACACACACACACGCGCGATACACGCTTTCACACGACGAACATATCCAAATTAAAAACTTCAATTACCACTGTTGGCGGTCGAGGACAAATTAAATAAAGCCCTTCACCTCACCCAATGAGGTCCTAGCAGAGCGACGACGCGGCGGACTCGAATTCAGGCGGTCGCCTCGTCGCAGCTCGCACGTTAACATAATATTATCGTAGAACAGCAATAGCAATAGCAATAATAATCATAATCATAATATGATAATAATATTAATAAAAATAAAAACGGCGACAACCTCGTTGGATGCGCGCAAAACCAAAACCCGTTTCGTAAACACAGCGCGCGCGTAATTATTAATTTACGGACGACGACGGTAAAAATATTAACGACAACGATATTACGACAAATAGGTAGGTAATAACGATCGTATCAAAATACGCGTCTCGAACAATGAGGAGAAAAACATATAAAAAAAAAAAAAACAGCGATAAGGAACGTTCGTACGAACGAGAATATTATGGACAATGGACGACACAAGTCGTTATACTCACGGCGTCGGTGACCAGTTGGACCATTTTGATCGTTGGTGTAGCGTGTGTATCGAAATACGGATCTGGTGGCGGCGGGTTCACCGGAATAGCAGCGTACTAAATGCGGACAGCGTGAGCGCGGACGATGCGGCAACGGACGGCACGTCTGACGAAGTGTTCGAGCGCTGGGCGGCGCGTTTTCAAGCCGTGGAGCGGCGTCGGTCGATTCGAGCGTTGTCGTCGTCGTCGGGCGGGGGGTACGCGCGGAACAATGGCGACCGCCGATCGGCAGTGCAGCCACGATGTCCGTTTTGTTTGCACGTTTTTATTTTTTTTTTTTTTTTTTTTTTTTTTTTGTTTCGTTCGGACTTTCGTGGCACAATCATTTTATTCGTCCGACGAGACTCGGTACCGGTCCGGTTTCCATTATTTCCAGGTACCGCCGTCGTGCGATACGAATAAACGACGTTATACAATAATAGGAAGTACCTATTAAGTATTTATCGAGTATAAAATAATAATTTTATAATTATTACTATTCATTACGGCGTAACATTACCCCTTCCCCCAATCGATAATAATAATATTATTATTATTAACGTGATGAATTAATAGTCTCTGATTTATAATGTATTGTCACAGAGACCCGTAAGTAATACCTCGGACACTTGACATATCCAATTTTTGACCAGATTGTGTACCCCGTGTAGGTACTTATCACTGATACTATATACCTATTCTGTAATCATATTTAACTTCAAATTGCAGTCAAATTAAACGGATGTGTGAGATCCGTCCACAACTTGAGAACAATCTCGTTTTCGCTCTTTTTTTATGCAGGTGCGTTTGTTAACTAGGAACTTATTATTGTAAAATGTCACCGGTGGAAATATTATACACCGGAAATCTTATGGAATTATTAATCATTTTTTAATTTATGTTATTTATACCTATCTGAAAGCCGACATACCGGGAGCCGTGATGTCATATGTGTGTTTTATGTTTTAATCCATAGGTTCTATCGGTCTGACAATTATATTTTCGACTATATGTGGCTTTTACGTACAGTCTCCAATATTTGATTTGAATTACAAAAATGTAATTTATTAGTGTTGAATTTTACATTTATTTTTTATAACTATCTTAAATCTTAGTCATCTCCAAAAAAATAAATATCACGATTGGAAAATGGTTAAATACGGGTCTGTGTTCATAAAAATTCAATCGACGTTATGGTGACCAATTACAGCACGTTATTAGAAAAATATCTCAGTTCATAGTTCATTTGAACGTAGGTAATTAAAAATATTCATACTTGTCTTTGAACTACCATAAATAGAAACAATTTCAATTTATTTGAAGGTGAATAATTAATTTATGACAAACCAACCCTTGAAGAGAAACTACACCATCTTTTAATTTAATATCTGACAAAATGTTTATATTCCATTTTATTTATACGTTGTCATAATATTAATCAGGCTTGTCTCGTGAGAGAGTATTGAGGTTGTCAACCCACACACCAACTATCACAAAATAAATTACGAGTACAACACTAAAATATACAAGGAATTAATGATGAATCGATAATGGACGAGGTACCATAAATTAAAATAATATTATAATAAAAGGATATCGGCACACAATATTTCGATTTATTTTTGACCTACGCACTGCAAGATGCAACAGCAAAGTCGCGTTCAGCTGAACTAACTTAATTGTTAACACTAATATACAAAAATGAATTAACCTACTTTCAAACTTGAGTTTTATAATACTATATCTATATTTTTACGTTGTATTTTACAAAATTTTAATTGTATATAGTCATAAATAAAAGATAATTTTTAAATTGTAATATTTTACATGTTCTTATTTTCATAAAAATATTAAATTGTAAGAACTAAAATAGCCAATATGTCGCTCAAAAAATTTTGAATTTAAATCTTGATAATTTAATGACTGAGTACATTATTATTATATTTTTATGATATAAGTCATAATTCATCATTTATATTTTATGAATTTTTTATCTATTGTAGTCTACAAAAGTAAATATTTTTTCTGGTTTAATAATGAACACATAAATTTAATATAATCCATTTAAGTTATATTTTAAAATGTATTATTTTTTTTTTTATGGGACCTTTGCTTAATTATTATATTTTAATAAATACCATTATACTTAGCATCTGCAATCAAAGTTTGTTATAATTACTTAGGCACGTTTAATGTTTAGTTGAAAATATCTTTATGGCTGCGAAACCTACACAAAAAAAGAAATTTGATACTTAACAAAATATATCAAATACCTATATTTTATACAATATTAAAATATATCATACATATATAGTGTATATTATGTATTTTAGAAATGCCTATAAAATCTAAAAATGACAATAATTGTGACTAATACGTATATTGTAGTTTGTAACAGTTTATTGTAGTAATAAACATAATATTAAACAATACTGTTGGTTTTGTACGTATTTAAAAAAATAAAATTTATCCAACTTAGAAAATTAATCTAAAACTTAAAATAGACCTATGAAATTTTATAATTTAATCGATTTAACATTTTTGAAAAACAATAATATGCAGAATTGCAAAAAGTGATGAAAAGTTGGTAACTGTACGGTAATTGTTAAATGTACCTACTTCGTGCTTGAGTAAGTCAGTGTAATATATTTAACTTTAATTCAATTATATAAATCATTATAAACCTAACTATAGATTGGAACAATTTTTTTCGAAAACATTACATTTTAAAATGTTATTATGCGATGTATAAAATATAATTATGTATTAATGAATACGTTAAAATTTTCAATTACTATTTTTTTTTTATTATTAAAATATGACTTGCGCGAACAATTTACAATCTGTTATTTAAGACAATAAGTAATAGTTAATAAAATGTTTTTATCATAATAAGCACATGAATATTTTTTTTTTTTTTTACTTTGAAATTTTTTTAATAAAGCAAATCTCTGGACCAACTAAACCAATATCGCTTTAGACGACGTTTAACATTACCAGAAAGAGATGAGAAGGACATGTTACTGATAAGTGGATTTAGGTGACTTATTAATTTAACGTGAAAACGTTTATATACTGATTTTTAGCAAGTTCGTTATTGACGGTGGATATTTTAATAGGTCTTTGTAAAGTAATTCATTGGTAATAAACCATGGAGCTCCGGTTATTATTGTAAGGGTAACAGATTGGAAGGCTTGGATAGGACGTTAATTAGATGGCTTTACAGGACCCCAAATCTGTATTCCATATGACCAAGTTGGTCTAATTATGGCTTTATATATAAGAGTCAATTACTTACAAATATTTTTATATTCCAACAAATTAATTAAAATCTTACTACCTATCTATTATTTTTTGTATTAATATTTTGTATTCTTTTGTACAAATTTTGACTCATCATTTCTATAAAAAACACTGTGCCTATATATTTTTAGATCGGTTATAATATGAACTACTTATGAAGAACTATATATTAAATGTTTAATTATTAATTTTTAAATAGCTATATTAACAACTTATTAGGAATCTTGAATTACATTTTTTACTTATACAATTGTTTATCAAAAATTATTTTATAGAAAAGTATTTAAAAAAAAAAAATAAAAATACTTGTAATTAGCTCAAAAAAAGATAAAATATTTAAAAAAATATATACCATGTGTATGTAACATTGAATAAAAATTTCAAAATTGTATGTATAAATCAGCTTATGATATTTTATAGAGATTGTAAAAAATCTATAAACATCCTTTGAGTTTCTAAAGGACTTTATTGATATTTCTTAAAAACGTCTAGTAGTTTTTGAATATATAGGTAGCAGATAAATAATGAAACATTTATTTATATAAAATTTGAATTATATAAATATTATTTTACAAACGCGTATATATTATGTTACCGATTATTAGGTTTCGAAATAATAATTTACTCGATCCACGACCTCGAAACGCGCGAGACCTTGTGGGTTATGATTATCATGGACTTGACTCATACTTGGCACACGCATAATATTATATAGCATATAGGTATATTATATACGTACAATATATTCACGGATTGATTGGGGATCAGACTTACGTACTATCGCGTAATCCATATTCCATTATTGTACATGTCGATAACCGATTATTATTTCTTTCAATAACAAAGTGGAAAAGTAATAGAGCTAGGATTTTGATAACTTGCATTTTTTTTCTTTAAATGCTATACAATTCTAACCAAAAACTAATTTGTTTCATTATATACTTAACAATTTAGAATGTGTAATTTTTATTTTGCATTTTTTAGGTCATTTTTACAATTATTACGTAAATTATGTGTATTTAAAATACTAAACTCATTTTTGTTTATTTTAAGCTTGTTGTGTGTGTTGTATAGGTAATCCCAATTATCTACTCGAGTCCATTGCTATTGAAAAAGTACTATAATTAATTGTCGATTTATCCGATAAGATTAAATATCAAACGAACCAATTACTATACAGGAATACAAAAGAAGCTTTAGTAATAAATACGACTCATACCTAAGTGATTCTATACCGATTTTAAAGATATTATACTTTAAAAATCTTAAAAATGCTAAAAACTAAGTCAACAATAAGAAGCCATATAGTTTTTGTGTGAGTTTGGTGCCGATATAAATTTTTACCTATTTTGTGTAATTTAAAAAATGAATAAATAGAAATTAATAATTATTTTAAAATTTAATTTTTTTTTGTTCATCTAAGTATATTTTTTGGTCATTTATTAAGCTCATTTTTGCATTTTTTTTAGTGCACTTTAGTGTATTATTTAGGTCATTAAAATCCTAGCTCTAGTTTAATAAATAATATTTAATATTTATATATTTGTCAACATCCGACTGATGGACACGTGCAACTATGACAGCGATTACAACCGAAAATCTGTGTGACGGATTAATATATTCGTCATCTGGTCTATGGTTTTATTCTACTATATTATATTGTAATTTATATTATCATAATTTATAGTGTTACACTGTATTGATATCATTATCATATTATGATAATATTTTATACACGTTATATATAAAAATATAATATGCGTAATGCGTTTAATATTATGTCAATAAGTGTATAGGATACTTAAATATGTAGGTTGATATTAATCTTCGTTACATTATAACACTTATTATGTATTATAATCATTAAATTATAGTATATACACAGGCAATTAAATTGGGTGATTTTTATTTTACCGCGATAATAATAGCAATTTTCAGAATTTCAGATTAGGATCAATAGCATATATGTATGAGGAGAAAGGATATGTGGAATAAATACTTTCCTTTGCAATTTTTTTTAAAACTTGGTCTAAACAGTGCATTTATTACTTATAAATTTGTTACCTTATGGATTATGATAAAAACTAATATTATTGTGTTCTTAATTATAAAATGCCTTACCGGAATAACTAATGTTAAAATGTTGCAACAGTTAAACGCAATTTTATTTTATGATGAAAAACTTTTTTTTTACATATTTTTGAGGGGCTATAATAAGTTTGTAGGTAGTTATTTATATAAGAATTAAAAATATTATTTTCATATCTCTTTAATCAAGAAAATCCCTTTATATGTCTCAGATTTCGATTATTATTATATCTATATCAATACATTTCATACCTACAAATCTACAATAAAATTTAAATAGATTTTTTATAAATGACATGTTTTTTTTTATTTAATAACAACTTTAAATACCGATGTTCTTACATTGAACTCGAATGCAATGATTAGTTTCATTAGTATCATTGCTTTTAAATGCTTTCGCATAAAAGTAAAACGATTTTAGATAGAACTTGACGAGTAATTATTATTCATACCACTTTACATTGAATTCTATCACTACAAACATTTATAAGTTAAGAGATCCTTCTATAGATCTAGCTAGAGATGTTAAAATACGGTTTTTTTTTTTTTTTTAATTATACCAGTATTATATTGTATAGAAACTCACAGTACCTTACGTTATCGGAAATTTAACACAAGTTATAAAATAGCTAATATATTAAAAACACAAAAAACAAATAACAAATTATTAGATACATAATTACTGTTACTATAATATATTATTTATTTTGTCATTCTTTAACTATTTGTACAAAAATAAAAAATTTCAATTATTATTTATTATTATTATTATAATTATAAATTATAGGTGTGAATTGACTTCTTTAAATAGTTCATCTATCTCATTATCTAAAGGATGGCCTACCCATTTTTAAGTTTAACTTAATTCAGACTATCAAAACAAGTAAGTATAAATAGCAACTTCAAGGAAATATTTTTTAATAATAATTATTATTTATTAATTAATATCTAGAATACTAGAATATACAATAACGTCATTAACAATAATATACAGTTTGATTAAATTAATAAGGATAAAATTACGCAACTACAATATTTTTAGAATGAATACGCACGGGAAAATAATGTTACAATAATAAGTAATAATAATAATTTTATAAATGACTATTATAACTAAAAATAACGCCTTAAATTTGTTTTGATACTGTCGGTATAAAATAATTTCGTACCATGTGTTTAATACCTTGTATAATACAGTTTTTTATCACTGTATAATACAAACTCATATCTCTGTTAAGACCTAAACTGTTAGTCAGAGTAATAGGGCATTATTCGATTGAAATTATATTTAGATAACATTTTATCCGAATAAATTATTATTCGGATGATTTTTTCATAATAAATGTATTCAAATAATTTAAAAATATTATTATTCGAATAATAATTTACATAAAATGTGCACAACTCTGCTGTTATAGTACATATTACATCATAATATTATATAATTTATTGAAGGCCATTGCATTTATTGCATAAGTTATATAAATATATAATTGATTATCAGAAAATCAAAACAATGAATACCTAATAATTTTATTTTATTTTTTTAAATTAAGTTAACAAAGTAAAAAAATTTAAAAATCTTCATATTTCTCTACAGTAGCATAATTGGTCATTATTGGTAGTTATTAGGGGCGGGGGAAGTAATGATATAACCATTGTGACATGTATCCTATATCTAATATAAGTTCATGTACAAATGTATGCAATATGCAAGTATGGAAACAAATAATTACATTATATTTAAATATTCACTTAAAAATGTTTATAGTTGTACATTATACGACATTACTAATGTGTGTTGCTGCTACGGTACTACATGATAAAATAATATTTGACTGCTTATTTTTGTACCACAATTCATAATATAATTGAATGTAATGTATTTGTGCAATAGCGTTTAATACGAAGTATTAAAACAATAAAATATATTAATATAATAATTGTATACATCGTGATTCACCAAGAATAAGCTCACCCCCATTTTCATTTAATAATCCATTTATTCACGTTCGGATTTTTACAACTTTTAAACATAATTGAGGGCCCATAAAAATTTGTTATAACATGAAAATGTGGTTTGTGATTTAATACCGACCGTTTTTTAAAGGAGTTAAATACAGGCAACTTCTTAAATACATGTGTATATTGTATTAACTAAGAGGACGCTATACGCCCACATTTATTGTCTCTATCTTATGCATAACATAGTAAGTCTACGCTCAGTAGTTCACATTTAACTTCGTTAACTTTAATATTAAAGTTAATTTACTTATTATAAAACTTAATGGTAAGAAACTTATCTGTGTTCATATTATTAACATATATTATTATCATATATGTAGGTTTTTTTTTGTTATGATTCCGTTATAAAGCTAGTTAATACTACACTAAATTATACTATTTTATTTTTATAAAGGAACGTAAAACGTAAAACTCTATAAAAAACTAAATTATCGTAAAAATGTACACACGTACACAGAAAATTCTTATCATAAAATTTCATAATAAGTCGATTCATTCTAAAATTAAAGTTTTTATTTTTTATTTATTCATAAAATTATATTTACAATATTTATAGAAAAATATAATAAATAAATTGGATAATATAGTAATAATAAAGACGACTTGGTTGGCTTGAGGGGGGAAAACCGTCCGTTAACAGTACAGGTTTCAGGTTTAGTTTTGATCGTAGGAGAGGACGTAGTAGATGTAATTTGGAGTTGAGTTTCTTTCTTTTATCGGGTATGTGGTCTTTCCAGGTCAATCGATTGTCAAAAATGAGTCTTAAATATTTTACTTGATTGGTTTTTGGTAATATTTGGTTGTAAAGTTTGACTGGTGGACATTTGTTTGAGTGAAGGGAGAAGGTAGGGTGACTAAATAAAAATTGCTATATCTATCTGCGAAAATTTTATTATTTTGACGGTAGGTACCTACCTACTTTTAAGATTGTGACATCACATGTATGCGTGAGAGTGTGAGACACCAAGATCTGCTCTTAAGCCAAAGATGATTTATATTTTTTATTATTTTTATAGCTTCATAATATCATATAATAATTTTAGTCTCGAATAAATTTGTCAAACCGCGTTTTTTTAATTGAACTGTACAATAGTCTATATCGTTTAAAACAATTACATTTTGGCGCGCGTTCTCGAGAATACAGTGTGACGAAACATACTCGCGCAGAACGAAGCTGATAATATTAGATAATATTGTGCAAGTCCTCGTGTTTTGTCCACGTTTACGGATTATCTATAGTCACAGTCTTTCTCGTTACCTATTCTTTGCTTGAGGCGAATTCTCTTGAGCAGTTATGCCACGGGCAAAAATTAAATAATTAATACGTAATAATAATAATTGAAAAATTGCATCAGACAACGTTAAAGTGTCTATATAAAATTAATATTTTCGTATTTTCTTTTCTTATAATATAATATTGGTGTATTATAATAATATAATATACTTAGTTCATGACACGGAGTAATGGTCATTTCGATTTTCGATTTTCGATTGTAATAATTATTGTCTATTGATCGTTAATCATAACTCATAAGTTATTGACTCTGTGTGATATCGGCCGACTAATGATAAATGATAATGATAATTATTGATAACGTTACTACTTTTTTAATTATTTTAGAAAAAAATAGTTTTTAATCTCTTTCCTACATCTACATTCTACAGTTGAATAGTTTATAATTCATTTTATTATACATAAATTTACTATGAAGTGAATAAACACAACACAGTATATTATACTATATAATACAGTTTGTTTTACATTAAACCATTGGTGGAACATTGTTAACTATTCTTAGATGTTAAAATTAATTTTAACTATTAACTGTTATTACCAGAAAATGTGATAATATTATTAAAAATTCTTTTATAATAATAAATATTAAACATAATAAAAAAAATCAACTGTTAAACTTCTTCATCATCATGCCGCCATTGAAACCTTTTAGAGTTAATAAGCAAACCGGGCCTAAAGGTAATATTGGATAGTTTGTCTCGTGTTAATATTAATCTTAGCAATGATTACGATTTAATTTTTAATTATTGTGTTACAAATTTCCATTGCATGCGTATTAATTATTTAATATTTACTTTAGAAATTATGTATAGTTTTTCTTGTTTTGAATTTTAACTAAATCTCTATATTTATTAAGATAGTTTTATACAAAGTATTACTCTGGTCTGTAATAGTTCAATAATATTGAAATAACGATTTACTACTTATACATTTTTAATAATTTATTCAGATTATTTTTAGATGTTAAAGTTTTTTATGTTTACCAATATTATTGAAAAAAAATATAAAATATACAATTATACTAAAAATATGTATAATATATATTATTTAATATTTCAGACAAAAATAAAGGACCTAGACAGCAATCAAAATCATCTTCATCTAAAAATAATCGTGATGATGATGACTTCTTTTTGGACAGTGGTGGACCATCAAATATGAACGATAAACAAAAATCAAGATCATCTCATCCTCCACATTTAAAAGGAAGAGATATTGGTATTATATAATTGTATTTAACTATTTGTATTACATTTTTATATTGTATTAATCTAATATCACATTTCTTAATTATTATAGGCCTATGGCATGCTCGTAAACAAGCAAGTATGAGGGAGGACGAAGAAATGCTTGATATGGCAAGACCTAAAGTTAAGCCACCTTCTCATTTAAGAGGTCGTGAATTAGATATGTGGCACAAAGAACAAAATCGATTATGGCAGAAAACCAAAAAGAAAGAACAACAAAAAGAACTAGGAAAATGTGTAAGTTTTTATTAAAAATCATCAAAGCTTAAGTTTTGGTATATTTTATCGTTTCTTTTAACTTTCATTGAACAACTCTAAAATATGATCATCTATTAATTCTTTTCAATTCCTTTTGACACCTAAAAAAGTTCTTTCAAAACAAAACAAAAAAATGTATGTATTATTTTTTTTTAACTATACAGGCTTTTTATTTAGTTTTATATTTTCCTCTTAATTTTAGTAAATAATTTCTATTTTATTATTTCCTTATATTTCTCGATAATATCAAGTTGTTGTTATTGTAATATAAAGTTTAAATACAATTTAATGTAAGAAATTTTTTTAATAGTTTATCAAGTTAAGAATTGAAGAAATTAATCGTATGGAAATGCAATTTCAACAACTTGAAGAAGAAATGCCAATTCCTGATGAAAACATTAAACCAATTCCATGTGTTGTATCAAATTCCAAATTGAATACAAAAGATTATAGCAATCATAAGTAAGCTTGCTTAGTATCTTATATATTTTGTGCTAAATAATTCAGTTGTTGTTACTTATGAATTAATGAAGTTATAGGGCTTTAAATCTTTTGACATTAAAAGATGAAGATGTAGATGAAAATGCTGAGTACATAATTGATAGATATAAAAAACTAGAAGATTCGAATTTCAAAAGAAAATTTTTAGATAACATTACTGGATCCATGGAAGAAAATCTTGTTGCATCTATTCAAAGTAATATGGTATGTTACAAAGTTACAAAGACTATGCATATGGGTGTAATGTTCTCTCAATGGTGATGTCAGGGACGGGTCGGGTAGGGCCATGGCTCTACTTGAAAATGTTTGGCCCTATTATTGGCCTAACCGTAGATATAATAACATACTCATTTTTCATAAGCAGAAAATAATGGTGTTTATATTTTATTCACTGTACAGTTTATAGTCTGTATGTGATTTAGATAACTGTGTTTCTATATTATTCTATAAAAATTTTAAAAATGATATACATTTTTTTTTATATATTTTATAATTTTTTATTAAAATCTCATCTTTTTGTGGCCCTATCTTGAAAAAAATGTTGGAGTTGCCACTGTGTTATCTTAGCACTTTCATAGTACCATTGTACTGTACTACAATTTGTTTAATTAAAAAAAAATATATATATTTAATTTAGTTAGGTATGAATATTATACTTTTAATCAATGTTCTATATTTTAATATGTATTATATAAAATATATACTAGCAGGTTACCCATAATATCTTTACTTGCAAAATTTTAATAGTTATTTAATAAAAAATAATAATTTTTGACAACAGTTTTATTATAAAACTTCTCTATAAACTACATTGCATGTATTTCCATTTGTTACTAAAATTAATAAACTTGTGGGTGTTTACAAGTTAAGGAACTTTGTAAAATCTTTTCTTAGTGTGCAGTGCAATTATTATATTTATCTACTCTTAAAATTTCAAATCGATAGATCTAATAAGTTTGATTCGGTATTGACAATGAATCAGTCACTTAGGACAGTCTTGTTTATGTATACAGATATTAAATCTAATTTTTTTTATTTGAAAAAATAAACATTAACCTAATTTATAATTTTTAGAAACTTCAAAATGATGAATCAAGAAATGCATGTTTGAAAAATGAACTTGAAAATAAACGTAAAAGTGTTAAATATAGATCTATGTGTGAAATCAGAAAAAAATTGCCTTCTTACAGTAAAAAAGATGAGATTTTAGAACTGGTTCGTAAGAATCAAGTTGTACTGATAAGTGGTGAAACAGGTAATTGTTATAATAACTATTCATTTTTTTTTCATATGAATTTATGTGATTTGTTTTTTGTTCAGTGTATATATGAAATATAATAGATTAATACTATCAATATTCTATTAAATTAACTCATAATTTTGTTTGAATAAATTTTATATAGGTTGTGGTAAAACTACTCAAATGGCACAATTCATTCTTGATGATGCTATTATGTCTGGCCGTGGTTCAACATGTAGAATTGTTTGTACTCAACCAAGAAGAATCAGTGCTATATCAGTGGCTGAACGTGTTGCTGATGAAAGGGCTGAGCGTATAGGAGAAGCAAGTGTTGGTTATCAAATTAGACTGGAAAGGTATGATACGTTTTATAAAGTATATAATTATATTTTCATGTAAGATGGGAAATGCTAAAGAATACTAAGGTATTGACTATATAAATGTTTTATTATTCTTGTTTTAGGGTTATAATATTAACCATTTAGTAATTATTTACATTTTTTATATTTTAGA
Organism: Melanaphis sacchari; assembly: GCF_002803265.2. Lineage (NCBI taxonomy): Eukaryota > Metazoa > Arthropoda > Insecta > Hemiptera > Aphididae > Melanaphis > Melanaphis sacchari. Next base: position 325,491 of record NW_020271119.1, on the reverse strand, counting down.
AAACTGGGCCGTGAATATGGATCTATATTGTTTTGTACCACTGGTATTTTACTTCAACATATCCAAAGAGATTCAGCTTTAAATTATTATTCACATATTATTATTGATGAAATACATGAACGTGATACTATTAGTGATTTTACTTTAACTATCCTCAAGAGCATCATTCCTGTTGTAATTAAATGCATATGTTTATTTTATTGTATGTACAATATTTGTTTAAATTGCATTAATTTTTTTTTTTAATATTATTTATTCAGAGACCTGATATTAAAGTTATATTAATGAGTGCAACATTAAATGCTGCAGCATTCTCTAAGTATTATAATGATTGTCCGTCTTTAAATATACCTGGATTCACGTATCCAGTTGAAGAACTATACCTAGAGGATATTTTTACATTAAATAGGTTTGTTCATATTTTATATTATTGCTAATATTTGATAATTTTATTTATTTATAAAATAATTGTTGCTGAATATAGGTTTAGATATTTTCCTAAAAAACAAACACAAAAATCTCGCAAAATAAAGCCTGGTGATCCATTTAGTGAGTTTGTAATTCCTTATGTAAAGTAAGTATGCTTTTAGAAAATTTATATTTATATTTATAACAGATAACTAATTTTAATATTTAAATAATAAATTAATAAATGTTTTGTAGTGAAATGAGGAGATTCAAAAAATATCCTTTAGGAATATTAAATTGGTTGGAAAATCCAATATCTGAAGATACAGATTATGAATTAATTGTGGAACTCATCTATTACATTTGTAATAATAAAGATGATGGTGCAATACTTGTGTTTCTTTCGGGATGGGATCAGATATCAAAACTGACTAAAATTTTAAAAGATAAAGGCTTTGGAAATACATGTAAAGTATACTGAATACATTTATAATATAATTTGTTATCATAAAATTGTATTCATCTTTTTTACTTTGCAGCTCGCTATATACTAATTCCTTTGCATTCCATGTTACCTACTGTATCTCAAAAATCTGTTTTTGAATCACCACCTCAGGGTAGGCTTTAATTATTTAAATTATTTTATTATATTTTATATAACTTTAGAATTATATTAGGTGTTCGTAAAATCATATTATCCACAAACATAGCAGAAACTTCAGTTACCATAGATGATGTAGTTTATGTAATTGATAATGGTCGAATGAAGTTAAAAGGATTTGATGCAGAAAATAATATTGGAACTCTTAATGAAGAATGGGTGAGCTTAGCTAATTCTAGACAACGTCGGGGTAGAGCAGGTCGTGTAAGACCTGGTATTTGCTATCATTTATACACAAAAGGGCGTGAAAGATCATTTAATGATTATGTATTACCTGAGATGATGCGGACAAGCTTAGAGGAAGTAATACTTCAAGCTAAAATATTACAAGTTGGTATGGTAACACCATTCTTGGAGAAAGTAATGAATCCACCAGAAACTAAAACTCTTGAAGTAGCTTTAAAAGTATGTTATGGTTTATTTAATTTAATTAAATGTACTGTAATAACTATTTGTTTTTAGCTATTGATAGACTTGAATGCTTTGGATGAAAAAGAAAATCTGACTCCATTAGGTTTTCATTTAGCAAAGTTACCAATCGGGCCCCTCGAAGGTAAAATGATTATCCTAGGTGCAATGTTTAGTTGCTTGAGTCCAATCATGACAATCGCTGCTAGTTTAAATTTTAAAGATCCTTTTGTCATGCCAGTAAGTAATTTATTAATTACATTATTTGCTATTATTTATATTTGTATGTTAAAAATATTTTTATTATACAGGCAAACAAGGAATATCAATGTCGTGAAGTAAAAAAAGAAATGGACGAAGGACACCAAAGTGATCATCTTATGGTCACAAGAGCGATGAGTAAATTTTTATTAGCAAAACAAGAGGGTAAAGGATGGGAGTTTTGTAGAGAAAATTTCCTTATGTTTAATACAATGAATATGTTGCATGAATTAAAATCTCAATACGCTAAATATTTATGTGATCTGGGATTTATTAAAACACCTATTTATACGGATTCTGAATACAATCAGAATTCAAATAATGTTAAGCTTTTGAAGTGTGTTTTAGCTGCTGGTTTGTGTCCCAATATTGCTGTTTCTAAGTAAGTAAAATAAATAAATTGATTTATAATAACACATATAAATTTTAAACTAATATTTATTATTTTAAAGCCCCAAGATTAAAACAAATGGTCGTAAATTTTCAAAATTTATTACTGCTGAAGATGGAAAAGTTGAAATTCATCCCAAGTCTGTGAATTCAATTGATAGTTATTATGAAAGTCCTTTATTATTATACCACACAAAACTAAAGACCACTTCAATATTTCTGCACGATACCACTATGATTTATCCATTTCCTGTGGTGCTGTTTGCAAAAAGTCTTAAAATAACTGGTGAAAAAACTGATCACGTTACATTTAGTCTTAACCCTCAAATAAATTTCACTTGTAATAGTAGAACAGCAGTTTTTATAAAGGTATTTATATAATTTTCACTTATTAATAATATTGTAAATTTAATAATTATACTACATAATTGAAACTAATATATTAATTAATTTATTATTAGGTATTAATTAAAAATATTTAAATATTTAATTAAATTATGGATTACTTTATTATATTAGTATACTAGTTTTATTAAACTAAGCATTTTCAACAATAATTGTTTTTCAAATAAATAATATTAATTATTGTATTATAATTGATTATTTTGTTGTATACTTTATTTATGTGTTATGAATATATAATAAATATGTAATATAATATAGCCAAAAAATCAGTATAATAAACTAATTAGTAATTTCTGATGTAATATAAAATTAAAAAAAAATTTAAATAGGTAAAGACTTAGTTGATAGTAAATTAAACTGATAATCAATAGAAAAATATATTGCTAATAATTATTTTGAGATTATTTATACTCTTAATACTTATTAAAATAAATTTTTAAATTGCTGAATACTATTTATTGGTTAAGAAAAGCCAACAGTATTTGATAAATCATTTTAAATACCTACTATTATTTCTTAGACGATTACTATCTTTAATTATGTTCATTAATAATTTAAAATGACTCATTTAATTTATTTTACACATTCTTTCTATATGGCTGAATGTGTATTATTATTAACCACGGATGTATTAATATAATTATTAACTACCATTTATTTTTACATTTTTTAGCAAGTAAGAAAAAGATTAAACTGGTTGATTGATCATTTAATGTCGCATCCCGAAGAAATAAGTTTTAATTCAAATTCAGGCAGTGGAAAAGCGCTCAAGTAAGTATTAGAATATTTAATAAATTATATACCAATAGTGAAATACTCAATGAAACAATTTTATTGCCATATTTGAATTATTAATGAACTATTTTTCGGTATAATATAACATTTCTGACAAAAAAGTTAAATAAAATAAATTTTGACTAATTCATTATTTAGTTATATACATTTAAATTTAAAACATAAATCCATGTATAATGTAAACATTTTAATAAAGAATTTATTATATATATATTATGATTTATTGATAATATATTATTGTTAAACTTTAAAAATAGTTCATTAAATTAATTTTTTTTAATATAAATTTAAGTGAATAATTTTTAAATTATTCATAAATATTTTTGGTGTATTAATAATATTTATAAATTAATCATTAATCATTATAATTTATTTTTTAGACTTGTTGTTGAACTCGTTTCCGCAGAAGAACATCCTGGTATATTAGAATTTCCTTTTATGTTTTAAATTTAACTCATCAACATTTTTATTTATTAACATTGTAAAATTTATTAAAAATAACTTCTGATATATTATAATTTTATTTTAGTACATATGAATGTTTTTTAATTAATTACTTAATAAGAGACCTTGTGCCAATGTTATTATTGTCCAAAAACATATTTTATTAAAGTAATGATTCTGTTTTATCGAATTAATAGCTTTTTTTTAAAGGTGTTAAGTATTTTGTATTTCAATATGGATTATGGAATTTCATCTATTGTAATTAAAATGCAAGTGGTAAATACATTTTAAGCTGACATTTTAATCTGCAAGTATGAAATGCTCCTCTTGTACCATCTATACTTGGTTTTACGGTGTTTAATCTATGAGGAAACTTGTTGATTAGGTTAGTGGTAAATTATTCAAATTAATGATCATCATTACAATTAAGCCAACATAAAAATACCAATAGATACGTTTATAGTGGAATATTATTGATATTACTTTCATTATACAACAAATTTAAATAAAGTGGTAAACTTGCATGGCTCCTTATGTGATTATAATAAACAAATTTACATACATTTTAATTATTAGAATTAGATATGAGTGTTTGGATACTTATTATGTTGTTTTAAATATCTTAAAGTTTCAATATTTTTATTTAAATAATAATAAATACTTTTTTTAATATTTAAACTTTTAAATACAATTTTTTTTTCAGTTCAAGTTAAGTCTTGTATCTTGTTCTCATTACTATTTAATACCTTATAAGGTTATTACAAATGCATTATTAATTGCTTTAATTAAAAAGTAATCATGCATTTTTTTTTTGCCAACTAAATATTTTGTATAAATATTATTTAGAAACATGAATTTACTACAACATGGTATTATATTTAGTTTAAGGTTGATAAATATTTGGTGTTAATATAGTATTGCCAATTAGTTAAGTAATTAGTAATTACCATAGTACTATAGTAAATAATATTTACTATATTTTATATTAAAATAAAATTTGACCTCATAAATATATAGGTAATTATAATATACATGTTGTATTTTATAATATGTAGGTATGTATAATTATTTAAATCACTATAGAGGCAATCGAATGATATGTATGCAGTGTTGTAAGTGATTACAGTTTACTGATGTACAATAGGCGCGAACACAGGAAGGGGTTTGGGCGTTGAAACACCCCTCAAAATATCACGAACAAAAATAGATTACCTGACCTACATACATGCAATATGAATAGTATGATCTTTATAAACATTTTTCAACCCCCCCCCCCCCAATACTTAAATTTTTTCCTGCATTCACGCCTAATGTATAGGTATTTTATTTTGCTATCAATATGTCATATCATTATTTGTGTAAATACAATTTTAAATGTATAATGTATACATTCTTAAAATAAGGTTAGCATGTAAACATTTTCTTCGGATATAATATAACATATATTTGAATATGTGCCTATTTAATAAATAATATTATATTATATGTAATAAATTGAATACTTGAATAAATTTGAACATTAACATAGCATACGTTAGTAGTATGTTTTTGATATAATATTCCGTATAAGTCCTATTAATCTATATAAGTACAATTATTAAGCTATTAAAATAAACGATAATAATTGGTTTTTGGCATGGTCAACATCATTTTGTTGGACAACTGGACAATTATTAATAATAAACTAATAATATTGGTAGGTCTTTTATTATCTAGTGATAATAATAGTGTAGGTACTGTGTCCAAAAAAAGAAAGGTATATTTTGGCCTATAAATTCAGTCACAGAGCACAAAATTATCTAACGATTTGTTAATTTTTTTAACATTTGTATTGCCAAATTAAACAACCTCTAAGTAGATGATACAAATAGACAATAGTAATACTGTAGGTGTGGTAGAAATGTACCTACTTTGATTATTTATCTTATTTAATGGTTTTATAATTAAATTTTTACTATCTGCAGCTGGTCGATACGGATTCAATCATACAGATGTTATTAATTGATTCATTATTACTAAACTATTAGATAGGTAGGTACCCAAGTTGTTTTCCTACTCATGTGTTGTATGAATTTATATTGTAAAACTTAATAAATGGCATGGTATAAATGGATTTATGGTTGATGGTTAAGATTTTTAAACTTAAATCGAAAACTACTTTACCGATTTTGACGAAAATTCTAGAGTTTATTCTTAAAGAATAGAGATATTAGGGAAGGTTAGAGATTATTGAAGAGGTAGTTTGAACTCCGACTAATAAGTGGTGCTGAAAATGTTTTTCTATATTTTTGTTGATTACTTTCATGCCGTATAATTGTTAGTTGTTACCTAATTAATAAACTATCATCTATTTAACTGCTATCATCCAGGGAGGATCTATGATGTCCAGGCTCACAAGCTTATCATTTCGTAGTGTGAGTGAAAATAATACAACTGCAATTACAATTTTTACTGAACATTATTAAATTAAGCTTATGTATTATATATTTTTTAGGCGTATTACAAATGTCCTTAGGCTCCAGTCTATGCGTGATTTCTGCTCGACTAGTTACTACCATTACTATACATCGTATTATATTTATACTTTGCACCATAATATGCACTGTTTTGTGTCTTGTACCAGTTGTACTTAACCACACACTGGTAAAGCAAAACCAACTGAATGAATTCAGTCGTTTAATTAAGTATTATGATTCTACTTTAATTGTACAACGGGAAAGCAAAACTGTTTGGAGCAATAATTTGTGCGTCATGAAGTTCTTAGTTGACTTAGTTATAGTATAAGCACAAGTAGTTATCAGTGTTACCAGTGTTCATTCGAAAACTTCAAATTCAAATTCGCATTTTAAATTTCCAACCGTTGTATCATCTACTCGACTATCGAGTGGGGTAAATGTTCCAGAGTATTATTTTTTTTGAGTGAGTGTCCCGTAAAGGTAAGACACCGAGACTTTAAGTTTGGGCATTTTTGTTTTTATCACATAGCTAAATTTCAAACTCAATGTGTGTACCTATACATTTTCATGATATGAATGCCAACATATTTTTGGGAAGTTAGGTGCTTATAGAAATTCCATTACTACGGCGATTTAAAAATACATTAGTGTCATTGTTGAAATATAAGAAACAAAAGTCGTGTACCAAATGATTTGTAAATGCACCAAACGTAATCACCAAAAACTGTTCACAGGTGATGCTAGGTAATTCATCCTGCAGTAAGTAAAGTTGATAAAATTATATAGATATGTATCTAGATACTTATTAAATATTAAATCTATAGGTTGAGTTGTTATTTGAAACATTTAAGTCAACTCATTTGTATAGTAATAGGTATAGGCAAGGTAAATGGCAGGTAAGTATATATAAATATAATTTAAAGAGTAGGTAATGAAGTTTATATTAAAGTACTAAAAAAATGCACATCATAAAATATATACATGCTAACATATGAAAAATAATAACAATATGATTATGTACAAAAAAAAAAAAAATATGGTATAAAAGTTGGATATTATACAAATAAGTAAATAGTAATACATAATATTATCTATAACGTAAAGGTGTTGTGATTATTTTTACGTATAACATTATAAAAGTGTTAATTTTTTATTTGGTATCGTAGATCCGTGATTTCGTTCGGTCTGCTATATAGCAGTCCGATGTGTCCTCATTATAATTACCCGAGTAAACTACGCGTGTTTAAGACGAAAAATAAAATGTTTGATACTTGGTTATCCATCAACGTCGCCGCAGTAGTTAGCAGAGCGCATCATACGTTATACAATTATATCATGTGAATGCTATTGTATCATAATATTTGTATGGTATAGGTATTCAATAGTGCGTTGTGCGTAAACTATAACGTTATAGGTACATTAGGTACATCCATATACCCACGTATCACGGAATCCGTCAAAGTGAAGAAAAAATCCAGTTGCATAATAATTTGACGAGAATTTAGAATTCTGAATAGGTAGGTACGCTCAGAGCGAGAGAAAGTGAAAACGTCGTGATGGTCACGCACTCGCGCGTACACACTCACACGTGATGATATGAAAGGTATGAAACTATGATGATAATACATCTTTTTTATTTTTTTATTTTTTTTTATAATGGAATAATTATTATCCGGACAAAGTAAACAAAAACGATTACGTATAGGGCACTTACGTCTACGTTAATACATTAAATATTTATGTGTGAATTGTATGTGTGTGCGTGTACAAAGACGTGTCTTGGTCAGTTGAGGGTATGGAGCCGCAGGCATGAGACGCAAAGACGTATAATAATTATAAAAAGTCGTCCTTTTAAACGTGGCGGACATGGCAAGTGCGTTTTTACGTGCGAACGTATGACGGTGCGATGGATGGGCTAACGATAATATTATTAATAATAAGTCGTACCTATGTTTTTTTAAATTTTTTTTTGTTTAGGCCGTTGTATTGGTTGCGATATACCTATTATTATGTAAATTTCGAGACGACATTTCCTGTAGATCATCTGCTTTTCTTTTCAACGACAATAATAGGTCGTTAAATATATATTACCTATTATTGAAACTGACGTTTCTCGTCTTTTAAGATTTTTTTTCTTATGGCAACACTAAATTTAATATTATATATCTATATATATCTATATGTATAAGTATATATATACGCGTTATCGTTGTTCTACGTTCGGATATATAATTAATAAAATAATAACAATAATAATAATAATAATAATAATAATAATAACAATATAATGTACATCTGCGCAGTGTGCCAATGTGTCGGCGTGCATAACCTATAGATAAACTCTTATTTTATTTGATATTGCTTGTTTTATTATAATCTAATCGTTTTCATTTTTAGACCATGTAGTAGCTATGTATATAACATACGACTTAGGGTATCATATCATAGTGTCGTGTCTGGGTCTTGGATTCGGTGGCAGTTTATTTTTCCATCAGTACATTGATCCTGGACCGCTGGGCGCGCCGTATCCTGTGGATGGTGATGGGGAGCCGTATGTGTCCGATGGGATCGATGGAGACGGACTCGCAGGGGCTCCGTACTCGGATGCCACCGAGTTGGGGTAGCCTTCTTGTTTCTGAAAATTGAAGAAGGAAAAGAAAACGTAAATATCGTTGTCACTAAGTTTTTGAGTGTTTGATGAATTTTTAAAACAATTTTTTTATTAACATTTATTAAAATTAATTTCATAGTATACCTATATGGTCTGGTTGAATTTGTTTTTATTTTAAATTTGTGCCAGTGATATAATTACTTAATATCAACCATGGTATTTTAAACTAACCACAAAATTTCCATTACACTCTGATAGAGAGGGTATGTGTTGTATTAAGAATTTGTGTAATCTAAACGTACGGTTCTTTAAATAATTTTTCAATTTGTAATAATTTAAGGATTTTATGACCAGATTAAGCCTATTTATTCAATAACGCCGTAATCACTTCTAACCAGTGCCTAGGGTTCTCATTTAAATCACAATATCAATTATCAATAACATAACATATGAAGAGGACCACCTTCTTATTTCTAGTTGTTAAATATTTAATATTGTTCACAAAAAAAAAAAAAAAAATAGTATTTTAAATAATTTTTTTAAGCAGCACCTCCCGGATAATTTTTTTTTTTAGGGGGAAAACCTTATTTCAATTGGTATAATAGCTGTTGTAATAGCAATAACAACAACAACAATAGAAATCGATAATCACCTGGGTCTTGTATCTGATGAAATAGACTTCCGGTTTGGATGGCTGCGTGGGCGCGGGCGTCGGGATGTGGATCTCGGGCGCTTCATCGGGTTTCTTAACCAGCACGTAGATGAGCGTTTTCTGCTCGGCTGGTGGCGCGATTGCTGGTATATCTGGAACGGTGGGTGGTGGTGGCGTGGGTGCCTTAATGAACACGATCTTGTAGTGTTTTTGTGGTGGTGGCGGCGGTTGCACAGGCTTCTTCGGGGCATAGTACGTGGGCTCTGGGGGTGGAACGTGTACGTAAACGTGCTTATGTATGACAGGCGCCTGTTGAGGTGGTCCGTATTGTGGTGGTGGGCCGCCACTCGGGTAAGGTCCACTGCTACTGCCACCACTGATCGGCGCTGCGTAACTGTCCAGCGTCAGCCCGGGGAATCCACCGCCGCCTCCGCCAAAACCGGTGAGCGGCGCTTCGGGTCGGCCCAGACCTCGGCCAACTGCTAGCAACACCTGCGAAAAACACACGAAAAAAGTATTAACCGTTCTAGTTTGCCATAGGTACGTCAAGTAATCGAGTAACGTTATATTTCAATCGAGTTATTAGAATAAATCAGTTTTTTGTATTAATATAATATCATAATGTGTTATAATGGACGGTCAATATATTATTTATTTGACTGTCATCAAACAAATTCACTCACACCATCCCCATTATATACACTATGTACTTAAAGTCTAATTTATCAGTATCAATCGATAAATTAAATGGTTTCTCTTAGCTTTAACTTTTTAACTAGTTATTACACCTATAAATTATAATTATACACGTGAAATAAGGAAAGTCGTAATTATTTAGCGATTCGGATAGGGAGATGGTATCACGGCGAACGTCCCTTTAGTATTACACTACAGCATACAATCCACGATGTAGGTCTATGCTCAGTATTGCTGCATTTGAAAACGACTTTTAGCTTGTTCATATCAATTAAATAATGTTACATGGCGATTCTATAATATATAATATTCTATTAATTAGCAATAACTTGTAAATAATTATTTTTAAAATAGAAAAGTTATCTCTTCAAAATATAATGAAGATTCGAGTTCTTATCTATAGCAAAGGTATTATACGAAACTTTTTATGAGGGATAAAAAAAAAAAATAAAAATAAAATTTAAACCATTTTTTCAAGACCAAAGATCGATCTTTTTACATTATTTATTCAACGCTTAACTCTTCACGTTTAAGTTTACGGCTGTAGTCGATCGACTATGCCAATGTAATATTTTCATCGATCAAAAATAAATTATGTTCTAACCGTTTTTATTCACGATGGTCGTATACTCGTATCATACCATAATATGCTACACGTAAGCGGTTTTCGTCGACCGGAAAATGGAAACGATTATTATTATATCGCTACGATTACATAATCATATTCACATAAATACGACGTGTTTCTGATCCGTTCGGCCGGTGTACGAATAACAATATACCCACTGCGTGGAAAATATAATTGTATGTAATAATTCTCAAGACAAATCGAAAGTGCTCGCCGAAAACATGACATTTAATATAATAGATCATAAATAAATATATTATTATGTGATCGCGCTTTTATGCGTTCAAATCATTCGTCGGCAGCCAATATTGTGAAGAAGCTCGGCGGCAGTCGGCTTGTGTTTAATACAATAAAACATGATAATATATTGTTATTGCGTTCGAAATTCGGGTCCGAGAATACGTCTGAGACGGTACACACAAAGGTCGGAAGTACGACGAATAAAACATGTCGACCGATTTCCCATGAAACGCGCTTGAGTTAGTACTTATATACTATTTCTCCAGGAGTAATACGATTTATTATATTATATACGATTTTATACGAGCGATTCATACGTCGGACAACACTGCGCGATCCGCAACGGATGATAAATTCGATGTCCACCGCGTGTAATATAATAATATTATGACAATAAAATGATCATTTGTACAACCGTAACTATACGGTTTTTACGTCTGAATCGTATTATATCTCGCGCGTGCATTGATGAACGACGATTGTGACTGTAGAATTGTCATCATTACTTTTTTTTTTTTTTTACGAACCCATTCCCGGGATTGCTGGATTAACTTTTGAAGTCGCACGTTTCCGTTAATCTTCGATCGGCAAATTATGGTTTGACTTTTGTGTATTCATTGTAGATCAGGGACTATTTATTTTTTTTTTTGCGATTTTTTGGATCATACATACTATTACTAAACGGTACGACACGCATACATGTTAACGATTCGCTCTTTTTATTTAACTATGCGTAAAACTATCGTAATTCACGTAAATTGTTTAGCAATTATACGTTGCGTACGTAGTTTTGTTTAAATTTATAAAGAAATCTAATTACAATTACATATTGTCTGTATTTCAATTTAAATATTGGTGCAATCAAGAACTACTACGAGGCTGTATCAATGAATTCAAGTTCATCCAAATTTAAAACGCTTTTTATGTTTATAAATACCTCATGGCATTGACCATAACATCACGACTGATAAATAACTGTTACAGTCATCTGTAATCATGTATTTATATATTGATGAAACATCACTCTGTATATACGCCGTATAGTTTAGTCTGATAGGACTATATTTTATGCGCGTGTGTATAGTTTGTTAGTTAATCGGTAGAAATATACGAAAATAATGTGAAAACTATCGATTTGATATCATCCCTCTCACGCTGTTTTGATTCCCTTCCAATTCGTCTCCATAACTCCATTACCCTTACCACATTTAAATCCGTGACGCGATCGCTATATTATTCACCAACGGAGTTCGTTAATTTTGATTTCGTTTTTTTTTAACTATTGAGCGGAACGCGATACATATAACACGACACAGTATTATACGTATACCTCTAATATATATTTATACAGATATACGATTGGACTCCGTTATTTTTTCATCTTAGCTTATTAGGAGAGAAAAAAACGTCAAAAGAAAAGAGTACTGAACTAATCGGACGGAATCATTGGAATTATTTATACTATTAAAAATAATAAGTTTAAATATACGTGAATTCTTTTCTCGTTCCATCTCTTACTCTACCACCGTTCAAATCTGGAAATCAGGTTCACCTATACAGTCCTACGTTTGTTTTATAAAAAATGATCTTTATTACTATATAATGTGTTACGTAGACTACAAGTCGCAAGATGATAGTTTTTCCATTTCAGCAATACAATGTGTATATGTGTATATATGTATGTAAAATATCCTTCGGAAAGTCGCGGTGGACCATCATCTACCTATAGAATATTATACACATTGATAAGTCATCGAGGTGACGGTAACGCCGAATTATCGTTCACTCGGGTTTATCGAATTCATTGTACAGATGTCATGGTGCAGTTATGTACATAATAAATAATAATATATTTCGATATGCCTTCCGGCGTTTTGCGAGGTACCTACTATAATTAATATTATGATAATGTATAAAATATACATTACACCTTGTAATGGTAAATATTCTCAAAGAAAAATCGACAAAATAATATGGAAACGATCATCACAATATGAATAATCACTCAGCATGTCTGTGATACGAGTATCATCGTGACTTTTTATATAATTGTGGAAGCCGATGTATATGGTACAGATATTTTTGACTGGACTACATTATTATGATTGTTTACTGTAATATTAAGGTAATATTATTTCATGACAAACGGAACTACTTATGTAATTATCTGAGGTCAGAATTGACGAACAATTCGAAACTGTAAAAGATTATGGGTTGGTCGTTCACCGTAGGAAATATAAAATTAATAAATATATTTTCAATAAAAATCTTACTTAGGTAATTATTTTAATGTTTTTCCTATAACGATAATTTCTATTTAGCTGATGAAAGTTGAACACTCAAAATGAATCGTAAAAGTTTTATATTTTTTTAATATCCAGCACTAAGCTATATATAGCAAAGGTTTACACCTTTTTTTACTATATAATCCCTTTTTAGCATATTGTTTTAATTTTACTTCCTATTAAAAATTGTTTTGTAACATAAGGACGTAATTGTGTGAAATATTTAAAATTATGCCAGTTATATATTTTTAACTTCCTTAAATTTTTTTCTTAATTAAGTTAAATCTCATAGCTATATCAGTATATCACTTAAAATGTTGAACGCCCTCTAGCTAGGTCGGTAGGAAATATTGATATACATAAATAGCCAAATTTTAACTATGCATAATTAGTAAAAATAAAAGTGATAATAATAATAAATTAGGGTTCTCGACTTATTAAATTTGTATATTTTTTATATGATAGTTGCAGCATATTCCAGGTAAGATATAAATTTGTTTTGTGAAATGTTGCAATTAAATACAATATCTGACTGTGTTTTTTGTGAATTTTTTTATTTCCTTCAAAATAAGCTTATTTGACAAATTTGATCATTTTTTAATAATTATTGATATTGTGTATTAGGTAATATATAATATATTCATAAACAATTTACTCCTCCATATTTTTTGCTTATAATTTTAAAGTAACAACTCTCGTGCATTAAGAATTATTATTAAATACATTTTTAATAATATAATAAATCTTTCAATTGTATTTAATATTAAATTTTTGTTTATAATCATTAAATAAATAATACATTTTTATACTTTAAAAATATGTTACTATATATTTTAGAATTTTTTCTAATAGTTATTTTAATTGTATATTCATATGCATACTTTGAACATTTTTATTTTAATAACTTCTGAGCCCTAACAATAATAGTTGTGTGTAGATGTAGGTAAAACTTAGAATAACGTGACAATCTGTATATGTCATATTGAAATGGCCAATGTAATAGTGTTATATTGATTTAGTAAATTTGCTATGTAATAACACACCCATTAAAAATATTTAATACGTTTAATGGAATATTCTTCAAACATTTTATTTATTATTTTTTCTGAGGATAGTTTTACCTATTTGTTACATGATACATGCATGAACTTATGAGGTACACACAGATATCATTATCCATTAGCCATTAGTCATTATTTATAATTAAAATCTAATGTGATTAAATTTGATATAGATTTTCTGGTCAATATCAAAACAATTTATAAACCGATGTATAAAGTTTTTATTCACGTATATAAAAAGGTGACATTTATATGTGTTGACAGTTTGATGTGAATGAGACGAAACGTCTGAAAGCGGTTGTCGAAGAAGTTTCACGCGTTACCAGCAAAATAAATATAAATCGTTTTCACCGAACGGTATACAGCATATTTCGATTGTAGGCTGCAGCTGCAGAGTTATTTCATGATAACATTGTGACGCGTATTGGACTAGCCGTTTGAATATATAAAAATAATAATATACGGGTCCATCGATGCGTATCTATCCCCAATGTTTGCGTTGATTTCAATCGGAGATATTGAATTGCATACATATTATGATGTGCCCAAGCCGACAGATCGCCCGAGAGTTTAAAACGTATGTGTCAGTCGAAATGATGGGGTAGTATAACAATAATATGCCGTATCAGACGATTTATAGGTGTATATATATATTATATATACGTATATACATAATTTTATCCGTGAAAAACGATTTGATAGCTGACACGATAGATGACGAGACTGCAGTTGTAAAAGGATTATTATAAATTATTATACGAGTATTACTTATTGTTATATTTACATCTCGACGAATATAAATGGATTTCATTGTTATTATAATAATTATTGTTGTCTTACATCGATATTGTTTGTACCTACTAATCGACCGCAATAACGAGCGTAACCTGCAGAATCGATTACATTATCGTGGTCGATCGTTATAATGTTATAGGTACACAGCCAGATCGTCATTATAGCACTGGTGCAGCTTGTTTGATTATTAGATAACCATTACAGACACGTTATCGAAAGTAGAAAAAGAATGACGGCATAATATTACTATCGATCGTTACACTGCAGCGGGAGGGAATCTGCCATCTGGTGTAATATAGGATAACCGTCGGCGCCGAATTACGTTAATATATATATAATTTTGTGGGGCGTCTGCAGACGTCATCGGGCCCCAGCAATTTAGGACGTTTTCTCCCCGATTTCCTGCCCCTCATTCCTTGGAACCCACGACTCTATTTCTGTCCGTATCATACTAAACAGTTAGAATAAACCGCAGACAAGGATTGTTCGCGCAGCATCCGGTGTATTTTCAAAGGGGGCGGAACGCACACACTCAGGCGCCAGGGTCAGTCGCTCGGTCACCCATATTATTCGAGAAAATAATAAAGAAAACGGATACGATCAGAATTTTACGACGTACACTCTTGGCGAGGTGATATCATTTAAAGCGAGGAACAAATAATGTTAAATATTTTATTTTGATGTGAAAGCGATGCATTTTGGGGGTGATGGACCTAATCGTCCGACACGGCGACACCTGCCCTTATTCGCAAAAACGTCCAAAATAGACGTTACGATATGTACATAATATATGTTTACAATGCGAAAAATGAGAAGCTAGAGAATTACGATTAAATTAGCAAACAAATAACATACAGCAATTTTGAGATTCCGTGCGGTTTTGACGACGAAGTTTTTATATGATACGGCCGTGTAATTAACATACGGAGATCAAACAAACATAATATTATAACATTATTAATTTGGTACATTAATAGGTACAACTCTGCTAAGAACAGTTGCTGTCTTATTGTTACAGGTAACGGTTAACTGTGAAACTTTGGTGTATTTTCGGTTATAAATTTACAAAACGAGCAAATTATTAAAGTATATTTTTGGCTTACTATTTGCCAGATCAAAGAAAGTTGAAAATTAATTTGTGTTTGATCTTATTACTTATGATTCTCAAATTCATCTCAAAATTCTAACTTGTTTAATTGATAACTATGTTATGAACTATGTCGTATTTGCATATTATGCATATGAGTAGAATCTTCCAATTCTATAAATCGTTCTATTAGAACAGTTTTGAAACTCTAAATATTATTTAATATTGTAAGTGAGCTATCTTTAAATACCTATTTTAATTTATTAAAATTATTGAACATTTGTAAACGTGATATTTATATTAAATTGAGAAGTACAGAAACAATATACAAAAGATAATACAGATAAAATTAAATGTAGGTATATGTTATTGGACATATTTCTCGATTTGAATTTATAAATCAGTTTATTTGAAATTTTTTATCTTTTGTTTTATTTAACAATATATTTCTATCAAGTATTTATATTGAAACATTTTCATCCCTTTTTTTTTGTCAGAACACAAATTGTGTAATTTTATCGAGACCACCTCAATAATAATATTGCAATGCATTGTACGGTTAGATTTAAATGACGAGCCTTATACGCTTAAATCAAAGTCTGTTCATGAGCGCACGATCTTATCTCTAAGAAATCAACTTGGATGAACGTGTATATTTTTGTTCAGAAAAGCTAACAGTTTACTAGTATTATAATTTATAACTAGTCATTTAGACGAAATTATTCCAATTTCTGATCTGATCAAAATATTATTTTTAATACACTTTTAATCATTGCAACAATTTATTATTAGATGGAAAATTTATATTTGAGTATTTAAACCAATTATGTATTTAAAATTTATACTTTTTGATGTATTGAGTTATAGTTGCTTGTGGTTATAAAGTTTCACTAGAAATTATAAGAGAATATTGTTATGGAAATTATTAATGATTTTTCTTGTTTTATTAGTTTATATATCCAAATATGGCTGTAACTCAACACATTTGTTTTAAACTTATGAGTTGAGTTAGAAAAATGTTATGAAATTAAATAATGAATCAAATATTTGATTAATTTGCATATTATCTTAGTAGGTAATTAATTTTTATTTTTCGATTTGACCAATACAGACATTCAGTAAAAATATAGCGACCGTTATAGTTTTAATTATGGGTATTTTGTTAAAATTAATTTAAAGGCATTTTTTCCGAACGTAAACCGTTAAAATGTGTCCTCCGGGTGTATTACAAATCTGTAAGTAGAAATCTATAAAAAGGTTCAATAACTAGACGTAGATCGACTTTTCATGTAACTATTGATCATAAATTCCTAAATGATTTTATTCAATGAGGTTACATGATTTTTGTTATACTCATTAACGACTGGTCGAATATATTAAAAGTGTTATTAGTTTATTTTAAAGATCCGAGGTAGGTCTCAAAAACATTAATTTTCAAAAATGTAATATTATCATACTTTATTTTAAACTTATTGTTGATCATTACGCGTTGTTGAAACGTCGTGTAATGTTTAGGTAGGTGATACATTTATTAGTTTTTAAATGCACGCACACGTACAGACATAACGTATTTAGCATAACGCAAGTACCTAACTATATGTGAGCAGGAAATAATAATATGTATTTTGGAAAGTATATATTATTTAATTAGTTTATTATGTGTGGCTCCGCTGGAATTCACAATGCTACTAATACACTGTAAATTTGAATTTGTATGCAGTGTGTTTGTGCAGCTGTACACACAATAGACGCGCGTATATAATGTATTATATTATATTATTATGTATAGCTAGCGCAGCTCTACATCCGTTTTCGGAACTTTCGGTTTTTTGCCGGAGAGTATGTCGTCGACAAAGAGAACTATTATATATTAATATACACTGAAGCAACGTATTTCGTTTCCCGATATCGGAAATCACAAAAAAATAAAAATAAAAAAATACCCAATATGTAAACGGAAATCGGATCGGTTACGTAAAAAAATAAGAATAAACAAAAAACCTCAAACTGTGAGATAAAAATTGCGGCCCATTAAACGTGTTTTTGTTTTCCATTTTCCACAGTATACACAGCACGGTGCACCTGTATAAGTAGTATTAATATCAGTGGTAGTATAAAGAAGGTTGATGATTGTACGCGAGAAAAACCGTTCCGTGACCAATCCATTAGTTTCGTGATCACGAACAATCCGGGTTTTCTGGCGTGTGTAATTGACCCGCCACTTTGATCTGCACACAAATTAGGAGATAGAAGAATGGACACACGGCGACGACGGTGGTGAAAAAAAAAATCCGAAAATAAATAATAAACGACCTACAGTGTAGGGTAGCTGGTGCGACTAACTCTCTGTGTACAACTCAATAACTGTTATATTATGCCGATTTACTCCACCCGTTCGCGTGCTGTCCGCAGTCTTCTACGCCGAGCACACCTTACGACGATCCAATATTAGCTTAATCGTTTCACGTCCGTCGTGCAACGAATAATATTATCGTTGTGACACTTAATTTTGCGATTGATCGAACAACGACGTTTGTCGTCCGGAGGTGAACGCTACACGTGAGTTACACACCGGTTCGATAATATCGTCATTATACTCGCATATTGCCAGGCACTCGATATCAGGACGAATACCAGGTTCGCGCAAGTATGATATCATAGCCGATGGGCATGCAGCCATCTCGTCCAACCCGAAACGTGGTAAAAATTGTGACGACTTATGTATTTTATCGACAATTTTTTGTCATCCCAGTTGACAGCTATTATACCTTATAGCTTAGTTATAATTTCAAAAATTGTCCTTAAACCAATATCTCTTGAAAACTAATACGACAACATTATATAACTGTCGCGTCGGTCGGTCTTCACGTAAACATTCCCGACTTTAAGTATTATAATAATAATATTATGTACTTTCATTGTAATTATCATAAAATTGTATAATGCGTACTACAGGAGTTTATAGGCGCTTTCGGTTGTCACGTGTCGTCCGCTTACCTAGTACCTACAGTCACTTCACATAATAACATCGATAATTTCGTTCTGACGGCCTATTTATTTCTCGGTTCGACCGTAACGAATATTATCTATGTATATTTATTATTACAATAAGACTATTGAATCAAACGTTTTCGTCATTGCACCTATACGGTCGAATAATGTGATACATTATGTTCATAGGCGTTGCGTGTACTGCAATATTATGGGCATAATACACGAACAATAATAATTATTATTGTATTATCGTACGAAAGTGTTTGTTACGTTTGTACGCGACATTAATTTTTTTTTCTCTCTACATGACAACGCCGACGAGGCGTCTCCGATTTACGGTGGCTAATAATCATATTTTATAATATGCAAACAGTCGATGGCTACGTAACATTATGTACGTTTGTGTTCCGATGAAAAATTCGCCTTTCTAAATAATAAATCAATAACGACACGGGAACGAATGGAAAATTAGATCGGACTTTGAATCTTTTGAATGCGTACCCCAATTATGTAGTTCGAATCGGTAAGGTAGCTGCCGTAGATTGAGACCGATGCTGTACTTGAAAAATCACGAGTGCAAAACTTAAGACAAGTATAAATAATATGTTATATTAAATTCTATTGACAAAAAAATAAAAACTGGTACATACGCGCACTCGAAAGTCTTGCCTTGTAAATTATAAAACGTGCGTTTTATTTGCAAATGTAAAATGTTCTCTTTCTAATCTTTAGTGGCCCTCGTCGTAGAGAATTTAATTGGCTTTTTAAAAGAAACGTTTCTCCGTCATTATAATCGAATTTAAAACCTTTCAAAAGTCTTGCAAACGAAAACACATTCAGACCGACTTCTTAACATTACTACTACGCAGTTCGAACAGTTTTCATTGGTAATGTAATTTTTGCGGGATGTCTGGTAAACATCAGAACCGTCGCTCGCGTATTCTATGCCAAATATTGCGTTTAGCCATTTATGTTTTCATTTGAAAATTCGGAACGTTTATTGTTCGACATCATGTAAGTACCTTAATGGTCGTGATGCAGTAAATTAACTTCGTCACGAATAACAAATATGTACGAATATTGTAAACAAAAGCTGCTGATTCCAACACTTATTACAAACAATCATTTTATTAATTTCAGCTATAATGTGAAAAAAAAGTGATAATAAATTTTGGCTTTTCTATTTTCCGAAAAACAATAAGGCTCTTTTGGCGAAATATAGTTGTTTATGGATTATCATTCACTTGGGTATTTAGACGACGTTGTATTAATATTTGCGGATCATCGGCACACACAAATATAACCACATAAATATTTATGTTGAAATATTTCAAGACATTATAGTTATAGGAACAATTTGCGTTAGACAGTGATTATTACAGAACAGAGCTGTATTGTTGTTTTTTCATGTATATTTCATCATCTCGACCGCAATAAGCACATTCTAAATAATGACTCGTACCAGTGTTTTTGATTTTAAGTAAATACTCAACTGACGCGAAGACGTGAACGTTTTGATTTAACAACAGTTGTTTCAATAAAACATTTTACGTCGAATTATCATAATTTTTATTCCAGTAGAAATTACATACGGTATACTGGTAAGCATAATTTTTAGAGGTAAAATTGTATTTTTAAATGCTACATAATATTATATTTAAAAATATTGATTTTAAATTTTTTGATTACATTATAGAACTTTGTATTTTTCTAGTACACTCACGGGTTTCGTGATTTAATAATTATTGTAGATGGCTGAGAATAACGTTATATTAAAAATAAATTTAAATAATTTGTTAAATTACGAGTACATACATTATTAAATTATTACGCACTTTGTTTTTTTTTTCAGGCCGTCAAAATCGTATTTTATTTGATTGTTCAGAATTCGTTATATAATTTAAATTGATAGTTTTTATGAAGCCAGAGGGACACGGCGTATCGTATAGGCAAATCTGGTACTCTAGTGATTTTTTTCTACTATTTTTAATATAACTTTTTTTCATTATTCAATGCATGCTTGCGAAAAAACCAAGTATTAGAAATTACAGAAAATGTATAGAAATGGGCTTAAAATAATATTTGTTAAAGAATATTGTGTTATTTCTTGATAAATATTGGCCATTTTGATGAATTTGACTAGTTTAATTTTAGTATAGTTTCAACCTAATGTTGTCTGCTATAAAGATTATTATTAAAATATACAATACAAGTTTCCATCGATCCATTCTACTTGTTTTATCAGTGTACTGTGTTTATTATTAAACAATTTACAAAAAAATTAATTAAATTAAAAATAAATTGTATACAACATAATATCGATGATTATATTATTATGCTACATACATTATTTTTAAAATTATGAGTAAGGTGAGAAATGTAGTATGATATAAATTTTATAGCGATGTATTTTTTATTTTATCGTCTGTTGGGAATCTTGTAAAATATATAAATATAACTTAGTTGCACTTGTCATGAAATCAATATATTATATTACTACGTAATTCAAAAATGTCATATCTCAATATATTTTTACATTATTTTCGATTTGACAGTTTCAAGATTAGTTAACGAAGTTTAAAAACGGAGTATTGTTTAGTTTATATATATAATATACAAGTATTGTGCATATGGATTTTCACGCAAAAAAAATATTGGTTATTTAAATGTTGAAGATTAAATTTAAAGTTTTACATTTCTTGGATACAACAAAAACTTTTTTTTTAGAGGCAACATTTTTATAATAACCTTAGATTATTATTTTTGTAAGAAAGTATTACCCATTTAAATTAAAAAGTCAAAGCGTTATTTATATTGTATAATATAATTTATAATGTTTTAAAGTATTTAAGTGTCACGTATAATTTTTTTTTTTATTATGATTGAATAAATATTGAAAACACAGTAAAAGTAAATAAATAATCATTATTTTAGCTACTCAGTACTTTTAGTTTTTGAATGTAATTTTTATTATTTGATTTTGTTTTGAAAAAAATTATATTATATGAGAATGATATTTGTCTCCTAATCATTGCATGGTAGTTTTTTATATACAATCATCGTATTCTCATAATCTGTTTAAAGCTTTAAATATAAGAATTAATTTAAAATTTATTGATATGCTAATTAATATAAATTCTACGCATATATAATATGATTTTATAATATTCAATCAATTATTAGTATATTTTGAGGCAATTTATTCAACGTCTTTTTATTCATTTGATTTTTAAATTTTTTTAAATACAAATTATAATAATTATATTTATTTAATCGTCAATGGTCCTTAACTTCTTAAATAACGATTTTAAAATATATATATTTGAAAATGTACTTCATAAACTCATTGAATTTATTAAGTTATATACTTAACGAAAACGATTGAATAAAATTGTTGAAATATTAAATTGAAATCATCCAATTAAAAGATTAAAGGATTTTTTTTTTTAAATGTAGAGAGTTAAAACATGATTGTTAATTGAATAAAATCATTATAAAATCATTTTACTTTAAGTTTATGTACCTATGGGCTTTAACTAAATAATGAGGATAATGTAGTAATTTGATTAATAACAATAATATCATAATTTATAGTACAGGATTTAAAGTGTGCATTTTAAATAATTTATAATAATTCACAAATGTTTCATTTGACTATGACACTGTCACCATATTATTTGGAAAAAAAAATAATCAAATGTTCAGAGACAATAATGTACAGAGAATAAAATAAACGTTATTCAATACTAAAATCGGAGCTATAATTCCAATAGAAGTGACCATAATTTGGGTTGACTCTTCTGAATCAATATAATATATATAAATCGGGATAACAATTATTACTGTTGTGTTATATTTTACGACAGTGATTGAATATATGAGATAAACCTAATAATGACACACACATTTTAAACGCGGAACGTTACCGGATAACGTGTGTTTCGCATGTGGACGCATGCGGTTTTTACTGTTTAAATAACAGTTCTCTTTACATAAACGTTATTTAATACTTTCGTTTTGTTGTTATACTATTCTTTTTTAATATTATTTGAGGTTTTCGGAAAATTAAAAGTCCAAATCCCCCTTTAATGACAAAGAGAAAATAACATATGGATGATCTGCAACACACGATGAATGGATGAAATCTGATATAGTTAGAACAGTTTATGGAGTCGCATGACATTTACGATATCATTTGAAGAAAAACAAAATGAACCAACACATTGCCGCGCATTTGTAACCGATATTCAACTATTAACTGCATTGCAAATCGTTATGATGAGATAATATTATTGTGATATAATTTCACGAGAAGTTAAACTTTGAATTACGTTTGAAATAACAACAATTAAATTATTTGATGACGTGAAAAACAAAAAGAAGGTAAATTCATTTTGATATTTAAGTGTATATATAGGGTTACTAAGGACTTTGTTGTAATTTTTCTTTTTACTAACCATTACTGCGGAGCACCACGTAGTCATCTTGTCAAACCTTTGACTGATGTTATCTGTGCGTACACTTTGCGTCTAAACGAATTTTTATGTAAAAAAAAAAAAAAAATTTAAAAAAAATAATAAATATTAAATATGAAAATTATTTGGTGTTAAGCTTTTTTACAGCGACGACTTTTCGAAACGATATATCGAACGACTGGTATTAATTATAAAAGTTACGATTCGCGTTTTATTCAGAAACTGTAACACGACACATCGCTCAGTAGGCGATTGAATATCACTTGGTCCACGATCCGCTTTCACAGCACTTTTTATATAATTGCTCCTTCCATTATTTCCACCACCGCGTTTTCTAGCGCAACAGTGGTGGTTACTCTTTTTCGTCGTATATTATGACCTGAAAAGATGAACCTGGCTGATAGTTGCTTTTACATTGTTTTCTTCAGTGCAATGCACATGCATATGTTATCATATTATTATTATGTATACGGTTACGGTAGTCGGAACCACTCCTCACCATGTATTTAGGTGCCAAAACGTCATAACGGGCAAGCAGTCAATTTTCACTCTCGTTTTCATCCCGTTGCCAATTATCTGCTTATAATCGTTTTCGATTCAACATCAAATATCCATTTCCTATCATGAAACAGCTTTTTTATTATTAAATTGCAGTTATAGGTACGCGAATGCATATTATTGTTATTGTTATTATACACCATCAAAACCACAAAATATTTTATTGTTGACAGATAGCTATTCTCATTTAATTTGTATACCGTGAATTAGTTATAATTGTGTGCATACTGTTTAGTTTAAATTTTGATATTACATGGTATACTTTATATGCCATATATATTTCTCTTATTGTATTTTATACAATAGAAATTAAAAAAAAAAAGTTCACATAAAAAATTTAATTCAAACATTTTTAATACCTTATTGAATTCATAATTTCAATTTTATATGTCAAAAATGTAATAATTGGATATCATATTTTCATATTTTTCAATATTTTGTTACTGAATAATTTAATAATTTAGGTTTATTTTTATGGTGTTATTTGTAATTCAATAATATAATGTTATTATTTTTATTTAATAATTTTATTTAGTTTATTACCGGTGGATAATTGTCCACATGTTATCAAGTCATCCAATGATTATTATTGATTGTCAAAACAACAGCTATAATTATTTCATTTAATAATTATTACTAGTTTGAAAATGTATAGATATAAAAAAAAATATATATTAAATTAATATCATTGAATATTTAATATTATAAAATGTAATTTACTTATATATAATTAATATTAAGCATTTTGAAATATTTATATGACATTAATTTACTTTGTTGAGATTGATGTTCTATAATTGAGATGTATTGCACCCACGTGTACATTTCATAGTTTAAAAAATAATTTTGAAACATTTTATTTGATTTATTAGAAACATAATAATTTATTTTGAATTGAATTATCAATAACTAAATTATTATAAGTTAAATTAGTTATGATAATAAGTAAAACAATTTTTTTTCAACGTTCATTACAAAAATATTTGTATTTTATTAGAGTATAATAAATAAATATACACTTAAGAATATAATATATTAGTGTTATACAAATAAGTAAATACAAATATTATTATTTGTAAGTAATA
The DNA here is from genome assembly GCF_002803265.2 of Melanaphis sacchari. Lineage (NCBI taxonomy): Eukaryota > Metazoa > Arthropoda > Insecta > Hemiptera > Aphididae > Melanaphis > Melanaphis sacchari. The sequence continues at coordinate 300,096 of NW_020271119.1, read as the reverse complement.
CACTACAGTGATTATAATCAAATATCATAAATGAACAGTAACATATTTTTTATGTATCTAAATTAATATTTTTGGAAAGAACAGACATAATTATTTAATTTATATTATATTGATCAAATAAATTGTTATTTTTTATTTTTTAAAACGTAACAAGAGCATACTTGTATAATTAATAATTTAAGTGGCTTATACACAATCAGCCAGACTGTAACGAATTTTTAGAGGTTTTTCACGTATGATAACTATTGTTCATAAAAATTGGCTTATTATGCGTTTCTATTGTGTGGTTTAGATGCATTTCAATCTGGCGCCTATTTACACCGGGGATTGCGTTTACTATGTAATATAATTATACATAAAAAACATCATAGTTGTAAATCAGTCTGGCTTGCTCAAACAACAATATTTAACCTACTTTGAACTTGAAAACATTTGGTTGAAAAATAGTTTTGATACAGAATGCATATAATTTTTTAAAACGATTATTGTGTCAGAATAAATAAGATAATTTACATATAGTATAATTAATAATTAAATCACTTTAATTTTGGCATCCATGAATATTATATTAAACGTCCACGTCGACGTTGTTGAATTTAGGATGCGATATTTCGGTTACAGTGATTGCGGGTGTTTCAATTTTGACGACAGGTTTTTCAATTTTGGTAATATGTGTTTCGATGATTTTAGTGGCTGGTTTTTCGGTTTCGGTAACTGTAGGAGTTTCAATTTTATTAGCTGAAGTTTCGGTTTCAGCTTGTTCAGATACTGGTTTACTCGAAGAGATTTCTGATACCGCAACAGGTACATTTTGATTATTTTTCTTGGAAACCAACTCATTGTAGTGACCAACGTGTCTGCGTTCTTTCAACGTATATTTAGAACTGTCTCCTTCTAATTGATCGTAATTGGTATTGGAGTTGAAATCTTCACCGATTGGAATATCTCCCCGCGACGGGCTTTTGGGGTCATTAACATAAGAATTAACTGTTGCGGGTTCTAAGAGCTGGTCCAAATTGTATGTTGCTTGTGTTTGATCTACTTGATTAACAGGTAGTATACTTTCATCGGAAGAATACACAACGATCGGTTGCATAGTTGACTTAGAATAAACATCATCGGAGCTAGGAAATACAATCTCTGGCTGTGATTCCGGGTTGACCGCCTGAGGAACATAATAAAAAGGTGTAGGATTTTGATAAACGGAATCGTCATACATATAATGAATCCTCTGTTCATCTTGATTCGGTTTAACTTGATTCACTGGTTGGGTTGCATCGATTTTGATGTAGTTAATGACTTTAGTTAATCCATTGTTAATTTTTTGGTTTTGGTGGTCGGGAGTGTTATAGGGCACATTATCAAGGGTGAATTGATTTGCGTCCCATGTATTTGCGTAAATTGGATTCGTTGCGTAATAAGAATTTTGGCTTAAACAAATCTGATGAGATAGAGGTGGGGGACAGCTATTAAGCCATAGTGGATAACGTGGGTCTGAGTTGTAGATTTGTCGTTGTTGCAAAGGTATTTGATACTTAGTTGGAATAGTAATGATTGGTACTTGAGATTCGATCCCACCATTTATTTGTACATTGGGCATATAAATATCGGGTTTTACAGTACTAGTGTATTGTGTTGGAATGATGGGTTGTGCAGAAGTGCCTGGTTGTACAGTTGTGGTATATTGATGTGTAGAGGTAATGGGTTGTACAGTTGTGGTATATTGATGTGTAGTAGTAACAGGTTGTACAGTGGTAATGTACTCTACAGTAGTGGGTTGTTTTTTAATACTGATGGGTTCCAAAGTAGTGGTTGGTCTTACAGAAGAAATTTCTTGATTAGTCTTGTTTTCTTCAACCAATTCTACGATTGGTATGACTGGACGGTTTTTAAATTTTAACTTCGATTTGATCATGTTAATTTTATTAATAATTTTATCTTTAATCGAACTTACACCAACAGTTACATCGATTTCTGGTAATCTTTCACTTGTATTCTCACCAAATAACCATTCTGTGTTTAAATCTTTTTCATACACATTCTGATGTTTTACTTCTGGACTTAATTCAGGATTTTGTTTAAGATCCTCTTCGGAAATTACTTCAAGATTTACTTCTTCATTTTCATCACAGTTTACTTCGGGATTAATTTCTGGATTTACGGCAAGGTCTTTATCACGATTTAAATTTTGAATTGGTTCAACATTTCCAACTTCTATTAAAATAGGTTTTTCATTTACTAAAAACACTTGGCGATTCCACTCAATAACGGCATCATTGATGGCACCTTCTTCAATAGAATCACATTTATACGCGGGGTATATTTCTTCTTCCAAAAGTGGCTGTTCAGTAGTTGATTGAAAATGTTTTGATAATAAGGATTTTAAAAACTTTAAGGGCTTTATACTGGGCGCACACTGTGTTTCGTACAAAACGAATGTTAGAAGTAATAGTAATCGCATTGAGTTCATCCTGAAAAAAAAAATTGTTTTAAATATCAATAAAATAATTACAGTTTTAAATGGTTATCTTATAATTTATAATAGATAGTAGACTATTGATAAAAATTAATTAGGTGTTTATTTAAAACATTTAATTTCAAAATATTTACACATATAAATATATATTTTTATTGTTATAGAATATTTTTTTTTTAAATAATTTAGATTTTGTTGATTTTTATTTGATTTCCATTCTGTATAATTTTTATAAATTGATTATGAAGTAACAAAACATTTCAATATTACAAAACAAAAAAAAAATTGTTTACATAAATTTTGAATTTTAATTAAAAAAAAAAAAAAAAAATTAGATATTTAAACAAAAACAAAATGTTTTAGTTATTTAGTTGTAATTTAAAAATCATTTATAAGTTGTAACATGAAACATATTGTTATTAAGTAGATATATTTTTGTCAACTCAATAAATTAAAATTATAATTAAATATTAGTACAATATATGATATTACTAATAGAAACATAATAATTATAAAATTATTTAACAATATAGGCTGGAAGATCGCATTACTGCGTTAGGTTCGTATACAATAATAATTAAATTAAATTAAAATTAAAATTATTTATTACAGTTATTTACTGAATATAGAGAAACACTCGATACCTAAAATACAGTAGAACAGTAAAGTTTTAGGAAATTGAAACCCATCTTAAAATACAATAAAAATGTCATAAAAAATATTTTATTAATTGTATAAAATACAGTTTTAAAATATAATTTAATTAATTAAACTTATTTTTGTATCATATTTCTAAACAGTGTTGAAAAGAAACATGTTATTTCCATAGAAATGAAGCTTAAAACGCGTTTCTTTCCAATTATTAGAATGAGAAATGGGAAAAAGTGAGGAAAGTTTATAATGTAAATATTCTGTTTCTCGTATTATAAAAAAACAAAAAAATTAAAAACTAAATACACACTATTTTAGATTTTCTAATAATAATGTTGTTTAGAAATTATTTAATGTTGGCATCAAAATAACTTTTTCATTTACTATTAAATTACTATTATAATATACTACATAGATAATATTAATTTAATATTAATTAATAATTAATATTAAATAATAAAATAGAGCTAAGCGAATGAATCTTCTGACAAAATAATTAAACTTTGATCATTGAAGAAAATCGTTTTACCATAATTGTTAATAGTTTTATGTAACTTATCAAACATTAATAATTTAAATATTTGATGAAAATTTAAAATTTTTTCACTAAACATTTTTTGAATAATAGCAAATACCAAAATTAAATCAATTTTGTTAAAAATTTTGAATTTTACATAAAATTTTGTTAGTTTTTCACTATGAATTTTAGCATTTATTGTAATTGTAAATGATCAAATATCAAAACAAATTCAAAGGTTAATTCAAGTCCAATTATATTTCAGAAGAGGTATTAAATTTAAAAATTGGGCTAATATTTTTGGTTGAAAAGTCGTTTATAAAAAATTACTTCTATCGTTTAGATAGTGAAAATAAATTTTCAAGTAACAGGAATGTGTTTCTATTTTACAACAAGAATAAGTTCCTTTTTGAATGATACTTTCTTAATTTTTCTTCTAAATTACTTAATTATACACCTTCATTATTTAATAGGTATACATTTTGAATTTAACGGAAACCCTTTAAATTAAAAGTGTGAATAATAAATTATAATTAAGTTCATAAAATAATTGTTGTTATAAAATAAATTAATAATTAAGCGTTTATAAAATACATGAAATAATATTTAAACGCTAATTATGTAATAATAATTAAATCAAAAAATTATAATTTAGAAATAATATTAAAAAATATATCACATTTTTAATTAATTGAGAAATATGAGTATACTTTTTAATTATTCTATGGTTTTATTTAATTAATTTTGAAATTTAGATGTAATATCACATTTTTTTTTTTTTTAGAAAGAAGGGTTCCAAAAATATTAACGTATTTTTTGCATTTTCGACATTAACTATGAACATTAAGAAAACCAATAAAAAAAAATAAATAATTAGTGTTTAATCATTTTAGAAATTTTTGTGTTGACTGAATACTGTTAACATTAGGTTTTTCATATTATTTAATTTTTAATTTATTTTTATCTACCACTAACATAATCATTTGTAGTCTATCGATTAAAAACTATGTTCAAATTTATTGTGAATACCGTTATTGGTTATTTATTATTATTTCATATTTTTATTCAAGTTTGATACTAAAATCGCGTTGAAAAAATTGAAAAATAAAACATTATATATTTTATTTTCAAATTAATTATATTCAGATAATAATTATCTTAACAATAATTTGTTATAAACTAAATTTATTTTAATATAATTAATTTAACAATAATATATGAATATCATGTTCATTAATATTATAAATTTATTTAAATGTATTCATTTTATAAATTACCATAGTATTTTGTTTATATATTTAGGAAGAAATTAAAATTTCAATTTTGGTTGTAATAGAAATAGGGATTTCATCATTTCTTATCCTAGTTTCTTATTTAAAAAAAATCTTGAAACTTTATTTTTTATCATTTTCATAATATTTTTATGTTCCAAAATAATTACTGAAAAATAAGTAAATTATTTCAACTATAAACTTAAACTTTATTGTTAATAATATTTTTTCTATATTTAATATGCAATTTTGAATTTTTAGTCTTGTTTACTTGAATTTACTACTTTTAATTATTTTAATCAGACTTTATATAAAATCTTAAATATTCAATTTTTTGAAGTAAGTTAAATCATGTTTTTAGTTTAATATTTATTGTTGTATCATATTATTCATTACGATGATTAATATATTTTAATTATTGTTACTCTGTACTTCTATATTATTTTTATCAACACTTGAAATTTTAAGACATTGTATAAATAGTAAATTTATCATCTTTATTATCATTTTTTAGTCTAAAATTGGTTAAATTTGACATTTATAATTTTAATAATAGCTGCATGGCATTAAAAATATTTGTTTTTATCTAGTTTTTCATTGAATTTCTCAGTAAGGAACCTAATATGTATTCATATAATTATGTTAACGTCATATAATATTTTTTTTTCTTTCAAATAACTCTTAAGATTTTCAAAAGTTTGTTATATTTTATACGTTTGACAGATTAACATATTTTAAATGATGAAAAACAACTTTATTTCTATTTTATACAAAATGATCACCATATTATAACTTCAATTCAAAATAAATAAATACATTTTTATTTAATTTTGTTTTATAAATCGAGTATTTTGTAAAATTAATTTAAGATAGAATAATAATTGATAAATAATAATTTTATAATAAATGTATTTTACAATTGTGTTATATTCTTAGATTGTTTTTATTTTTTTACCTATTCATTTTAATATCATGATAATTTTATTATATTATTCTTTTAAAAATAAGACAAAAATAATAATAGAAATATTATATATAATCTTATTTAGTTGCTTAAATGATTTTTCTACTAACTCATAACACAGATTATATTTCAGTTATCTAATTGTAAACTTCGCGAAAAGATCGATCAAGTTAGCATTACAAATTTATATATATAAATATAAATTTATATTTATTATTTAAATAGTGTATGTAATTTATTGGATTGAGGAAAAATTGTAAATTCCAAAAGCATTTGACTAAAAATGTCAATAAAAACTGAATAAATGTTAGTCGATAGTAATATTTTAAACGACATTATTTACACCATTTGAATAAAAGCTTAATAAAATACATAAACGTGACGATCGATATGACATAGTACTATAATAAATATTAATAACTGTGGATTAACGATACCTATTGAAACAAAACAATAATTTACTTACTTGGAGAATAAAATCAATATGTCTGGACAAGTGGTATTCCGATGCGTTGTGTTCTGGAACTGTTCGAATTTTACACTGCTATTGAGATATTTATTTGCAATTAGTTATATTTATGCATTTTTATATGGCTTAATAGCATACAGACAATTAAATTCACATTTGATTTGGTCGGACGATATGTTAGTGGTGAATCCACATTCTTGAGCCGAATCGCACGAAATTCTATGCATGATTGGCAACCGTCGTTTCAAAGGTAGGCACCCATTTTATGGTATGTAGGTATGTCGTTTGTACCTAAGTACCTACTAAGTATATTAGTATTTTACAGTAATGTGAAATTAATTAAATAGAATACGAATGAATAGCCTTCATACTGTTTACACTCGAACTACATTAAACACGTTTTTTACACCAAATAACTAGAGAGGTGTTCCTATATTTTGAAATTGTGTATATTATTATTAATTAAATAATTTTATTTAAATTATATTCTCTTTTCATTAATATAATTTGATTAATATCAATATAATATAAAAGGTAAGCGCTGAGTTTATACGATCCATGAAAAAAAAAAAAAAAAAAAAATGTTTAGTGTTAACCTTACAGAAAATTATATGTTTTTACGATTGAAAAAATCTATTTTCTCAGTGAGAGTTTAGTTTTATTTTAAAATTAGGATTTGTATTTACATAATTATAGATTTTTGTGCTCAGTTTTCAGTTAAATGAAAATAATTTAACTTTATAACTTATTAACGGTAATAATATAACGTAATTATTAATACTAAAGTGCCTACAATAATGAAATAATATAATGAAATCGGATTAATTGGTTTATAATACGAAAAATTACTGATGTATACGTTTATTGATGTTTTTATTTGAAATTATTCCCTTAATTTTATATCATTAAAATCAATTACATTGTTCTAAATATATTTTTTTTTGTCAATACAATTTATTAAAACATGTAAATAACTATTAATAGTTTTATATAAATAATTAATTTTATAACAATTATTGTGGTATAAAAATTAAGAAAATAATAAGTTCACTCTTTTTTTCCGAATGTATTAATGTATATTTTTTTTATTTTTTTTATTTCAATAGTTGTTTTTATACATGCCAAAAATTACTATCATTATTGAAAACTCGGATAGTTTTCGCTTGGACAGCCATGACCCGGATTTTTCTTCATTACATTTTAAGGTGTTTTTATTAAACAATTAAATTGACTCTCGACATGTCGTTGTGAAATGTCGCACATGTTGCTCAATTACACTATTTGTACTTAATTTTCTTCATGTAAATATTATTCGGTTATACTTATATAACGTCATTACAAAATTAAACAATAACATAATTAATATATTTAAGAACTTCAAAAATATTTAAAAATTGCTTGTTTGTATTTCAGTACATTATTATTGTAGTTATGATAATTTCTAAAATCATTTTAGCATTAGTACAGTACTATATTTTGAAATATAATGTAGTATTGTAGTTACATACTTACCTTCCAAATTAACACAATCCTTCATATCATTTTATATTTTTCATTATTTTATGATATATAATATTACCTATAAACTATACTTATGTGTGGAAAATGATAATTATTAATATAATATCATTAAATGAGTCGTAGATACTGTTTTGAAATATATCATACCATGTTATTTTAACATAATATGGAAATTTAATGTTTAAAGCTTAATTAAATATTTTTACTCATCATATTTACACATTATTATTATAAATATATTTATATATATATTTCAAACGTACATTGTAATTTATGAAAATTGAATCTTAAACTTAAATTGAACATAGACCATAAAGTCATTAAATTAATTAAAATTAATTTAAAACGTAACAGGTTGTATAATATTTCAAATAATTGTTATTTTAAAACAATTACCAAATCTCACGTATTTTATTTTCTAACAAAAACTAAAATTTTAATTGAATTCAACTGTTTCGTTATTTATTTTAAATTATTTTATGTTTTTCAATCGTCTAATCTTTTATGTTGTTGAAAATATAGTTATATATACTCTTAATATTTATAAAATACAGTAAAAAATTGATTATCTGAATTATTTGGGATTGTGTTTAGTTTGGATTAGTGAAAGTTCGGAAATTGTGAATTTTTAAAAAATCGTATATTCAATATACGTATAATATTATATAATATGTATTATAGTATGGTTAGTATTGCATATCAAATTATTATGAATAAAAAATTACCATAAGGTACATATTATATTTTACGTTATATCTTTTTTGACAAATTTATCAATTTATCACATTATGTGTATATGTACGTATGTAGTAAACTAATGATAAATTGAGATGAATATTATAAAATCGGTTTAACGACCAATATGCTTGGATAATAGTACATTGGGATACATCGATTTACGTGTATTGACGTTTGAATAATAGAAGGTTTGTCTAACAAAGGTTTGGATAATCGAGGTTTATTGTAGTACTAAAATAATATTGTTGAATTAAAGAATATTAAAAACACAAAAGTTATTCTTTATAACGATTTCAAACGTAGGTCAACTAAAGTATTCGAAAAAATATGTTAACATCTAGTTATTAGATTCTTATAGAAAATGAGCTCTGATTTTATTTTATATTAATGATAGAGACAATTACCATGGAACATATAATAAATAAATATTATAAAAAATAAATTAGTCATAATCAATTATATATTTCAGTGTTAAACTGTTTTTTTATTATTAAACAATATACTAAACTATTCGTCTTTATAAAATATATAATATATATAGTTTATATATTACATATATTTTATGTGATATACAATAACTATTTAAGTAAAAAAAAATTATTTTGTAAAATGTATTAGTAGTTAATTTTAATTTTTACATTTTACTAGTTTACTTATATATGAATACTTTTTATCACCCTTTGTTTCAAGTAGATTAATTAATATTTATGAAACTATAGAGAAACATTGTTGTGAAATACAGTTAAATAAATTTAAAATAATGACAATATAATGTTGTTATTATAATTTT